>NC_043711.1:96684204-96782880 GCF_006229205.1 Suricata suricatta | reverse complement strand
CGGTTCATGGGTTTGAGCCCCGCATCAGGTTCTGTGCTGACAGCTCAGAGCCTGGAGCCTCAGATTCTGTGTCTCCCTCTCTCTCTGCCCCTCCCTTGCTCACACTCTGTCTCTGTCTCAAAAATAAAAAAACATTAAAAATTGAAAGAAAGGAAGACAGGAAGACAGGAAGAAAGACAGAAAGAAAGAAAGAAAGAAAGAAATCGAAAGAAGGAAGAAAGAAAGAAAAGAAATATCTAATTAGCTACTTAAGACCATCTTACAGGTTTTATTTCCAAGGATGAGGCTAAATGTTAAAAAGTCAGTCCAAATAGAGATAGCTTAAAAGAAAATATTAAGGGGCGCCTGGGTGGCTCAGTCAGTTAAATGCCCGAATTTGGCTCAGGTCATGATCTCAACGGTTCGTGGTTTCGAGCCCTGCATCAGGCTGTGTGCTGACAGCTCGGAGCCTGGAGCCTGCTTTGGATTCTGTGTCTCCTTCTCTCTCTGCTCCTCCCCTGCTCGCACTATCTCTCTCTGTCTCTCAAAAATAAATAAGAAACATTAAAAATTTTTTAAAAAATAAGAAAATATTAAGTCATTGTACAAGGGAATTCACAGGTGAGTGAAAGCCAGAGTTTGGAAACACTCCTCTCTTTCAAACCCTTCCTTATGCACGTGAGGAAACTGAGGCCCAAGAGGGAAGCAGCTCGTGCCTCCCAGCTCCCAGGCCCACTTCCTCCTGGGGAGCCGTCTCCCAACAGAGGGATGGGTGGTCCTGCGTGTCCTGCCGGGCAGTGAGAACAGCTCTGGGCGTGAGATCATTCTCGTCGCTGAGACAGGACAGCAAATCTGCCTGAGGCTGCTGGAGGAGTTTCCTCCACCTTTGAGAGGGACCCAGTCATCACCAGTGGACAGGAACCGTTGACCATGGGGCCCCCACGAGACGAAGCTTCCACAGCAACAAGGAATATCTGTTTATATACCCCACTGGAGAGGGGCCCCAAAGCACGCTGGCCTGAGCGAAAGGCGGGGAGAAGTGGGTCCGGTTCATTCACTACTATCCATCTGGGGTGGAGGGGCAGGATGCAAATGCATAGACATGTTTGCCTGTGTTAAATAACAAATCATTGGGGCGCCTGGGGGGCTCAGCCAGTTAAGCCTCCAACTTGGGCTCAGGTCAAGATCTCACGGTTGTGAATTCAAGCCCCAAGTCAGGCTCTGTGCTGACACCTCAGAGCCTGGAGCCTGTTTCAGATTCCGGATCTGCCTCTCTCTCTACCCCTTCCCTACTCACACTCTGTCTCTGTCTCTCTCTCAAAAATAAATAAACATTAAAAAAATAATAATAAAATAAATAATGGAAAACTGAATCAAATTTTTTTTAAAAACTGGTTACCAATAAGGAATGAGAGAAGAAAGCAGAAAGTTCAGGCCAGCACCTTCTCTTTGAATTTTACTGATTCCGTTTAGTATCTTATATAATAAAACTTAAATTCAGTTCTTGAGAAAGCAATCCCTAAGATTCAAAAAGAGAATAAAAAATTAAAGAAAGAAACTAACTAATTTAGTTGGTAGCAATAACCACGCATAAGGGAAAGGTGTCAAGGGACTTAGCACACATCACTGGCTGTATATATTTGTGGCCATAAGGACAAAAAGAACTGAGAATAATGCATCTTCAAGATCAGTTTTCCAAGGTGCCTAGTGGGCTCAGTCAGGAGAGCATGGAACTCTTGATCTTGCAGTCATGAGTTCAAGCCCCACATTGGGCAAAGAAATTACTTATATAAAAACTTAAAAAAAAATAGAAGTTAAAAAAGAAAACAGAACGCTTTTTCCAGAACCACATGGTTGGTGGTCAAGTTGATACTGCTATTCTTAGATGGTTCTGTAGGTATTGAGGGACAAAACAAGTGTTTGTCTCCTAGGTCGGATAGTTATCTGGGAAAAAGAAGCCTTTTAAATAAAATACTATTATGAATTAATACATATTTATTCTATACATAAGAGGCAAGTCACCTTCATAAAAATGGCCCCATAATCTCATTGTTCAGAGATAGCTGGTGTTACCATTAAATATCTTTGATTTAATTCCTATGTGTGACTTGGTACTTTTATAAAAATGACAGCATTCTGAATATATGTTCAGTAACCCATTTTTCAAAATTTGGGGGACTGCATGAAATTCTTTTCGTATCCCTAACGTGTTTTTCTGCATCTGCTAGGTTCGTAAATGCCATGAGCCAGAGCCTTGGAACAGAATTTTTCCAGCCGTATTCCCATATCCCAATCTAAATTTCCCCTCTGTGTTTAATAGCGATACAATATTTACTTAATATTTTCCTTTAAAGCAACTCACATTTTTTTCGTAGCCTAATCTTATGCAGTTGTCTTCTTGAAAGCATAGCCTTGATCAACTAGTTACATATTCTTCTAGGAAGGACTATAAATACATAACTAATACAATTCAAATGCTCATCTGGGTATTGCTGTCAATCATACAGCATTGTGTTTAAATAGATGTTAGATTTTTTTCCTATTATCAACTTTGTATATGTGTCTGCATTCTGAGTCTTAATGTGCTTTGAGAGTTGTGTGGCCACCACACAGTTAGGACACAGAAGAGTTCCGTCAGCCCCCCAGATTCCCTCCTGCCGCCTCTTTGTAGATGGCTCTCCTCTGGACAGCCCACGGTCCCCTACTGTTGGGTCATCAAGTTGTTTCCTAGTTTTCTCTTTGATGATTAACTTGCTTCCTTTCAGTATTGTGTTTGAGGCCCTCTGAATGGTAATCAATCTGGGGTTTTAAGCACTTACATAAATACCCAGAAGGACATAACTTATCCGGTTTTTCTTCGACTTTCATTCTCTGTCTCCCCAAGACTTTATGAATTTATAAGGAGGTCACAGTTTCTCTTGTTTCTGAGCACAATTAAAGACAACGGTGTAAACGGTTCAAAGATCAGATCTAAGACCCAACACTCACGGGTGCCTGATTTGGGCTCGGGGACGCTGTCTCATTCCCTCAGTCCGTCCCCAGGCTCCCGTGCTTGGCAATCCATCCTTTACACTAACAGGACCACTGGCGTGCCGGCCACCTCTCCACCAGCCTGTGACCATGAGAGACATCACTAATCAATCACCGCACTCTTCACCCGTCTCTGCGGCCTCGGAGCCCTTCTCTCCCAGCCCCCAAGCCCGTTCAGCGGAGGAGGAGCACCAGGCCACATGAATTTGCTCTCCCCAGTTCAGTCTTGGGTTAAGGTAATATCTCTATTTTGATCTGCTGGATCTCTTAGCCCACGTGTCTTTGATCTTCACAGCTGAGTTCACTTCTCCCCAGTGTAGCCCCAGGTCCAATCCCAGCTTGGGGCTAGGAGGAGGGTGTGGCTGGAAAGGGGTAGTATGAAGTAGTCTTTTGGGGTGCTGGGGCTGGTCCGTGTTCTCCCTGTAGTTAGTGGTGGTTACACAAGTTGGTATATGTGTTCAGACACATCACAACATATATCCCCAAAAAGGAAAAATTAATTTAAAATGTTATCAGAAGTGAGAGCGGGTGCTATTTTGCCAGAGGTAATTTTGAATCCACTCTCATTATTTATTCTTGTTAAGATTTTAAGTAATCTCTGTACCCAACAGGGGCCTTGAACTTGATACGTCAAGATCAAGAGCTGCGTGCTCCATCAACTGAGCCAGCCAGGTGCCCCATGAATCCACTCTCTAAACAGAACATAATGAACTAATTTCGAGCCTGGGGACTCTGACTCATTAGGCACATTTCATACACAAGGGGACTTATGTCTTGATCCCAGTGGGGCTGGAAAGTGTCGGTCAAAGACAACATGAACTATCTGGTTTTGAGCTTTTCTGGCTGGACCCTTCTTTCCTGGCACACAGGGTCCTTCCTGGCGGGGTCGTTTTTAACCACCCTGGTGCCTTCTCCCGCTGGCTTCATTCCTCTATGGACTCTTCACCCCATCGCCGCCTCCGGAGCTTGGATCCCAAGTGTCCTCGAAAAGCCACCTTCTCCCCTTCTCCTCACTCACCCTGGTCTGAATCCTGCCCGTCCTGCCCATCCTTTCCACCCCCGCCAACCCAGACAAAGAGATGAGTTCAATTCACGAAGCACCTGACCTGATCTGGGCGGGGGAGACCTTTCTGGACATGGATTAAGTCGGTGCTCTTCGGGGCCAGTTCCTGGAAGGGCGTCCTATCCCACATTGCAGTTCGTTCTGCACGCTCCAGCCGGAGTGGCGTTTGCCAGACCACCTAACGCGCGGCCCCCAGCTGTGGCCCCAGGCCGGCAGCGCCAGCTGCACCTGTAGGCTTGCCATAAAAGCAAAGTCTGGGGCCCCACCCACGACTTGCTGAATCAGAAACCCGGGGGCGCCCCCCAACAGCGAGCGTTTGCACACACCCTTCCCTCCCAGTGATTTCCGCACTTGCTGAGAAACACTCAGGTTTGAGAGCCACTGGCCTAGAGTACCGGTCCCCATCCTGACGGCGTGACAGCCAGGTGGGAGATGGTGGCTTCCGGGACAGAAGTGGTAGTGATGGAGTGGATGAGTGGATGAGCGGTGGTCAGACACAGACTACTTTTGTGGGGGCACCAATCGGATTGGCTGAAAAGCTGGAGGGGAACCCGAGATTAGAATCACCTGGGGAGCCAGTCCGCCTCTGCCCCATCCGCCGCATCGCTGGGCTTCTTAGAAGCTTTCCAGATGTTTCTAATGTGCGGCCAGGCGTGAGCACGAACCTAGAAGAGCCTTTCTTGAAGTGTGATGTGCACGGGGACCACCTGGAATCCTTTTAAACGTGGGGGGGGGGCGAGAGTCTCCAACTCTAACGCGCACCCTCGCGACGCAGGCATTGCGGAGGCTGCTGGCCCGGGGACGATGCTCTGAACACTTCAGGCAGGATCCCGGCTCCGTCTGCGGCTCGCCACCCTAAGGCCTCCCCTCAATCGTACCCCGCACCCAATCAAAGAGGTGAGTCCTGTCCACATTGCCTTGGGACATTGAGCCTCACTACTTCCTGCCAGGACTGCTCACTAGGACTCCCATGCCAGGCCTAGCCGCCATTCTAAGGGTGAACAGCTTCCCTACTGATGACTGTTTTCGGTGCAGCAGCCAGAATAACCCTCTTAAACCTTAGTCCAGATCACACGATCGCCCTGCTTAATGGGATCCCTGATCTGACATAATCTGCAACCCCTGTGCCATCTTTCTGACTTCATTCCCAACCACTCTCTCTCTCCCATAGCTCTCCCGCCAGGCCAACCAGAAGCACAAGCACACTCCTGCCACAGGGCCTTTGCACACGCTCATCTCCCTTGAAAACTCTTCTCCTGTATCTGCACTGCTCACTCCCTGCTTCATCAGGCCTCTGCTCAGATGTCCCCTCAACCATCCTAGTTAGCTAGCCCTCACCCTCTCCGCCACCCGCCACCTCCTATCACTGTCCTCCCCTCATTCGTGATCTCTTACTGTGTAACAGATTGTCCCCACGCTTGGCGGCTTACAGCAATCGTAGTGATTTATCATCTCACTTGGTCTCTGGGGGCCACAAATTCAGAAAGGGCATGGGGTGGGGGGAGGGGGGGCAGGAAATGGCTTCTCTCTCCCCACACTGATTGGCACCTCAGCTGGAAGACAGAAAGGCTGAGGCCTGACCTCGTATGAGGCCTCTCACGCACAAGCTGGCTGCCGCCTGGAGCCCTCAGCGTGGCCCCTGCGTGTGGCCCCAGCTTCCTCTCCCAACATGGCGGCCGGGTTCTAAGGACAAGGGTCCCAGGACGTCGAAAGAGGGCCGGGCAGAATCTGTATCCTTGGAAACCACATCCTGCGCCTCTACACATTCTGTTAGACGTGGCCTCTCAGTCCAGCCCACAATGAAGGCAAGGGAACAGACTTCACGTCAGACATATTAAAAAACATTTTTTAATGTTTTTTATTTATTTTTGAGAGAGAGACAGAGACAGAGCATGAGCAGGGGAGGGTCAGATAGAGAGGGGGAGACACAGAATCTGAAGACAGGCTCCAGGCTCTGTGCTGACAGCCTGATGCGGGGCTCAAACCCACGAACCACGAGATCATGCCCAGAGCCGAAACCAGATGCTCAACCAACTGAGCCACCCAGGCACTCCACGTCAGGCATATTTTAAAAGGCCCTCACTCGCCCTTACCTTGCTCTGTTTTTCCTTAGAACTGAATCACTTCCTCACGTGTTATGTTTCAATTTCTGTGCATGTTGACTGTCCTTTCCTGTTCAAACATCAGCGCCTTGTTGGCCTTGATCAGTCCCCTCCCCCTTTGCTCATGACCATGCGAGGCGAAGGGCAGGTGCCCCATATATATTATTTGAGCGGGTCAGTTACCGTATAGTAATGCCTGTTGGATTCGGAAAACAATCCTGCTGGCTTTCTGGAAACCTGAAGACCCTGTACAAGCGGGAAACGGTCTGCTCGCGGAGAAGAGGCCCGAGCAGGGCTGAGCTGCGTCTCCTCACCCACCTTCTGGAATCACTCCTGATCTGCCGTTCGCGTGAGAAGGTCCTGACTTCCCAGACAGGCTGCCTGCCCCCAGAGAGGGAAGGCCATCTATGTGTCTTAGTCCTTGGTGTCCCTCGTGTAACGTGTCAAACTCAGTGGCAACGGAACTGAAAGACCCCGAACCCTGAGGATGGATAATAGCAGCTCCTGCTCACGGAGCGTGTGCCGGATGCCGGGCAATTAAGCACCTGATGTGCATCAGCTCTTGATTCGCAAAGAATCATATCCCTGTTAGGATGAGGTCCCAGAGTGTTAAAGAGGAAGAGTCTGGGTACGGGAAAAATTTATACTAGGGGCGCCTGGCTGGCTCAGTCAGTAAAGCAAAGCATAGGACTCCTTTTTTTCTTTTAATTTATTTATTTATTTTGAGGGGGGAGAGAAAGTGCGCATGCGTGCACCCATGAGTGAGGGAGGGGCACAGAGAGAGGGAGAGAAAGGTTCCTGGATGTCAGGCAGAGCCCCACACAGGGCTTGAACTCACCAACCGTGAGGCTGTGACGTGAGCTGAAACCAAGAGTCGGATGCTTAACCAGCTGAGCCACCCAGGTACCCAAGTGTGGGACTCTTGATCTGGGGGTCCTGCATTCAAGCCCCACATTGGGTTCAGAGCTTATTTAAAATAAAAAACAAGAGTCTGGTGTGCTGCTGGGAACTCAGTACGTATTTGTAGAATGACCGGATTCCTGTGCTCTGGTTATGCCTTCACAGTATATACTGTGTGGGGATAAATAGTGGATGGGTATAATTCGGAGGTAAATAAGCGTATCATTTGGTCATAGGGTGTCAGCTCCTGAGACGCCACATCCAGACTAAAGCTGAGGAAGGCTCATCAGCTAGAAGCACTTGGATACTGAGGTGCTTCCGATTGGGTAAGTCTGCTTTGCTGTATTAACACAGGGTAGCTGAAGTAGCATTTTTAGAATTTTGTGCAAGGACGAAGGACATTTGTGTGTGGTTCTCTGAGAATGACAGCCCCTGGGATTGTGCTAGAGATTGCTCCTGTCTTCCAGAAAGTTCTTCTGCGCCGCCACTCTGCTTTCTTTGGGGATCTCCTACCCTACTTGGACCATGGGGAGAATGCCAATCAAGGTGTCTTATTGTATATCCCCCACCCACTCACCTGGAGATCAGCCAATTAGAGCACTCCATTCCAGTCTCCCACCAACACTGCCTCCTTGATTGGTTCAGAGATGAACAAGGGATCACACTGAGCCAATCAGAGCATATCTTGGGACTCCTCTGCCAGAATTAGCCTGGAGAATAAGTTTAGCCTTAAAGATTAGGGAAAACTCCCCCAAATAGGACGCCTTTATGTCCGTGTTGTCCTCAGCTCCAGCTCTGTCCCAGAGAGTAGATCTACTTAGTGGCCTTACCCTGAAGGCGGAGAGATTTCTGTCCCTCCCCATAATGGCCATCCTCACAGTACTGATTCAGAAATTCAATATGGACAGGAAGAAGGGCTGGTGATTGTAGGGGGAAAGACAGTGGCCTCCTAGCTTTATATTTAGAGTACTCTTTAAAAACAAAAACAAAAACGGAGAGGCACCTGGCTCAGTCCGTGGAGCATGTGACTCTTAATCTTGGGGTTGTGAGTTTGAGCCCAAGGTTGGGTGTAGAGATTACTTAAAGTTAAAATCTTGGGGCGCCTGGGTGGCTCAGTCAGTTAAGTGTCCGACTACGGCTCAGGTGATGATCTCACCATTGGTGAGTTCGAGCCCCATGTCAGGCTCTGTGCTGACAGCTCAGAGCTTGGGATTCTGTGTCTCCCTCTCTCTCTGCCCCTCTTTCAATCGCACTCTCTCTCTTTGCCTCTCTTTCAAAAATTAGTAAACATTAAAAAAATTAAAGGTAAAATCTTAAGAAGGGCAGGGGGAGGGGAACTCTGGTTGCATATTGGTACCAACAATGACCAGGTGTAAATTTGGACGCTGAACTCCTGGTCCTGAAGGGTCTGACTCGGCCTCTCCGGCTCACTCACGTCTACTGCACAGCAGTTCTAGGCTATCATTGTGCTAAGCGCTGAGGACAGACCATGAGGAGGCACACCGTGCTGGGCAGAGCAGCGGAACGTCAGAATTCAGCTCCCCTTTGCCATCAGCTATGAAAATTTGTTTCCTAAACCCATTTACCAAGAGCCCCCATGTAACCTGTTAGCCTCAGCTGTGTAGCCTCAAACCTGGAGGATCCATCTTCTTCCACGGGGAACGAAGTGCCAATAAATTCTCAGATCTGTCCTCCACCCTTGCTCCCTGGGCTCTGAGCTTGAAACACCTGAAATTTCTGAGTTTGGTTTTATTTTGTGGGGTTCATTTCTTTTTTTATTTCAAAATAAGTTGATCACGGAGGTATCCTGATTCCAGAGGTGTTTTTAAAAAGTGGGCACTATAGGTATTTATCCAAAGGACACAGGAGTGCTGTTTCCAAGGGGCACATGCACCCCAATGTTTATAGCAGCGCTAACAACAACAGCCAAAGTATGGAAAGAGCAAAGTGTCCATCGACAGATGAATGAATGAAGATGCGAGATATATATATATATATATATATATATATATATATATATATATACACACACACATACATACAATGGAGTATCACTTGGCAATTAAAAAGAATGAAATTTTGCCATTTGCAACTACATGGATGGAACTCGAGGGTATTATGCTAAGCGAAATTAGTCAGAGAAAGACAAATATCATATGACTTCACTTGTATGAGGACTTTTAAGATACAAAACAGGTGAACATAAGGGAAGGAAAGCAAAGATAGTATAAAAACAAGCAGGGGGACAAAACGTAAGAGGCTCTTAAATATAGAGAATAAACAGAGGGTTGCTGGTGGGGTTGTAGGAGGGGAGGTGGGCTACGTGGGTGAGGGGCATTAAGGAATCTACTCCTGAAAATATTGTTGCACCATATGCTAACTTGGGCATGAATTAGAAACTAAATTATTAAAAAGGCAGGAGCTAGGGCACCTGGGTGGGTCAGTCAGTTGAGCATCTGACTCTTGATTTCAGTTCAGGTCATGATCATAGGGTTGTGGGATTGAGTCCTGCCTCGGGCTTCCTGCTGAGTGAGCATGGAGCCTGCTTGGGAAGCTCTCTCCTCCCCCTGCTCATGTTCTCTCTCTCTCTCTCTCTCTCTCTCTCTCTCTCTCTCTAATAAATTTTACAAAAAGAAAGAAAGAAAAGGCAAGGGCCAAAAAACCAACTTTAAAGACACAGATTAGCACACATTAGTGGGGTCCTTGGTGGCTCAGTCAGTTAAGCATCTAACTCTTAAGTCCAGCTCAGGTCATGATTTCATGGGAGTCTATCTCTCTACCTCTCTCTGCCTCTCCCCCCTCACACTTGCATGCATGTTCTCTCTCTCTCTCTCAAAAATAAACAAACATTAAAAAAAAAAAAAAAAAACCAGGGGCGCCTGGGTAGCCCAGTCAGTTAAGCATCCAGCTTCGACTCAGGTCATGATCTCACAGCTTGTGGGTTCGAGCCCCCTGTCAGGCTGTGTGCTGACAGCCCGGAGCCTAGAGCCTGCTTTGGATTCTGTGTCTCCCTCTCTCTCTGCCCCTCCTCTGATCACACTGTCTTTCTCTGTCTCTCAAAAATAAATAAATGTTTAAAAAATAACAACTAAGATTCTTTTGAGCGCCTGCTGTGTGCCTGCCTATTCCCATTTACTTTCCTCTATGAGAGGGCACTCTGCTTCTCTCCCCTTTCTTTTTTTTTTTTTTTATTTGAGAGAGAGAGAGAGAGTGCGTGCTCACACATGCACTTGAGCAGGGGGCGGGCGCAGAAGGAGAGAGAATCTGAACCAGGTTCCATACTCAGGGCAGAGCCTGACAGGGGCCCGATCCCACACCTGCGAGGTCATGACCTGAGCTAAAATCGAGTCAAATTCTCAACTGACTGCCCCCAGGTGCCCCACTCTGCCTCATTTAGAGAGAATTATAAAAGGGACCGGGAATGCAGGGGACGCAGCAAGTTATCATCACCGCGAATTCTGAATATCCACTTACACACACTTTTCACTTTCCTGCCCAGTTAGGGGCTAAAAATGGACAACAGAGTAGCTAATTCGTCCTCTATGTTTCTCTTGCTCATAGTATTGCTTAGCTTCTCTCTTTTGCTCCAGAGGCCGGGAGCTGCATTCCAATAAAGTTTTCTTCATGGATATTGAAATGTCATCACAGAACGTTTTTATGTATCTCGAAATAGCCTTTATAAATTATTATTATTGTTTCTCAGCCATTAGCCAGAATAAAGTGTCCCGCCTTTCTGGGTGTGTGCACGTCACTGAACAACGTGCCCCTCCCTTCCTAGGTTTTCAACCACCCGCCCACCCCCACCCCACCCCCACCCAGCTTAACATGTTTCCTTCTATTGTGGAAAGAAAATTCCATGAATGCAGAAGTTGCGAGGCTCATGAATTTTTTTTCTCCTCAAGGTGCTTACCTAAGATGAGCTTTGAGATTGGAATGCGAAGGGACATCAAACAGAATCTCAATCGCATTAGAGAAGATACCAGTTATCAGAGGGCTGGACTGGGGGGCGGAGTCCACTTGCAGGACTGCATTCGGGGGGCTGAAGGAGTGCATCTGGCCTGGTGAAGTCCTGTTTGGGGTAATATCATTTTTCCCCCCATCAGTTGCTGCCAAACCAGATTATGATTTTCCAAATAAAAAGTCTGGAAAATCTCCCTACTTGTCCACTGAGGCAGCCCCCAGATCACGGGGGTCATCCCCACTGAAATCAGAGGCCCCCCACTTCTAAATGAGGGTGTGGAAGTAAGGCTGTTTTTCCAAGATGCGTTCTCCCGTTGCGACCAGTAAAATTCCAAGACCTGTTGAGAGCCACCGGTGAAGCTTCTTAGAGATTCAAAACCAAAAATTCACAACTGCCTCCAAAGCAGACTAATCATTTCGAATCCATTTCTTTTCTTTCTGACTAAAGACGTCCTTCGCATTTGAAAAAGCCCATTCACTGGACAAGGTGTGATAATTATCATACTCATAAAAATGACAAGGATTTGAAAAGCCAGATGCCAACCCAGTGAGAATGGAGCTTAGAGGGCTTTGGGCAGAGGGACCTGGAGAGGATTCCCATCTGCAATGCATAACGTGAAGGGAAATTCTGACTCCAATTATAAAGCAAAGACAAAATCCCTTGAATCCTTTCAATATATCCGTCTTCTGCAGCCAAATTGTGTTCTTTTTCCTCCCACACCCTACGCCCTCCCGCATTTCCATAAACAATATGACTGTCCGCTGAGCCCCTTGGTCAGCAAATAAAGGCAGAGGGCTAAGTAAATTTGCTTCCCAGCAATTATTTTTGTGAGGTCACGCAGTTAGGCATTAAAAGAACACCACTGCGGCCGGCGGTATTCAGTAACTGTATGATTTGTGCTCAAAACTGACAAAAGGACTCAGCCCGTCTTTCACTTCCGCACCCGCAGAAATCATTGACCACGAGCCCTTTGTTCCCCGAATTCATCTAAGGAATCTTTCACACGAACGCCCCTCCGTGACAGCTCATCCCTCCTGCCCTCTGCGTCCCAAAGAAAGTCCATTTGGTTAGTTGGCCTGAGTCTACACCTGCAAATTATAAGGATAATTATGATCTTTTACAAAAATGGCAGAATGTAAAAGACAAAGGTGGGGTGGGGGAGGGGAGAAAAAGGAAAATCTACCAAGATCTTTAGTCCCCAGAGTAGGAATTAGCAAGCTTTGCCTGTAGTGGGGCAGAGAGTGAGTATTTTCAGCTTTGAGGGTCATACGTAGGGTTTGTGTGGTCGGATCACTACTCTGCCTTGTGGTGCGAAAGCAACCCAACACTACCAACAGTCACATGGGGGTCTGGAACCACTTTATTTATAGACACCAGAGTTTGAATTTGTGTCATAAAAATAGTCCTCTTTTGAAAGTTTCTCACCCATCTAGAAATGGAAACATCGGGGCGCCTGGGTGGCTCAGTTGGTTAAGCGACTGACTTCAGCTCAGGTCATGATCTCACAGTTTGTGAGTTCGAGCCCCCGTGTTGGGCTCTGTGCTGACAGCTCGGAGCCTGGAGCCTGCTTCGGATTCTGTGTCTCCCTCTTTCTCTCTCTCTGCCCCTCCCCCACTTGTGGGCACGCACGCTCTCTCTCTCTCAAAGAAAATAAATAAACTAAAAATATATATCTAAAAAATGTATTTTTTAAAGTCTCTAAACATAACCAAATGCCCTGGATCTAAGTCAGCTCTGTCAGCAGAACTTTCTGTGATGAAAGAAGGTCCTCACTCCGGATTGCCCAGTAGCCACTTGTGCATCCTGAGTACTTGCAACGTGCTAGTGTGCCTGAGGAGCTGTCTTTGCTTTTATTTAACTTTGATTCCTTGAAAGTTAAATGTAAGTACCTGCTAGCAGCTGCCATATTAGATGGTGCTGCTCTAACTCAGGACCGACACCACCCCAGCCCCCTCCCAAGCAGCATTAGGACATGAGAGGAAGCACAGCTTTGTGCCTGTAGCCAGGACTCAAGTCAAATATGGATTCTGAGGCTCATTTATTTATTTAGTTAATGCATTCATTGAGCACCTACTACATGCCTAAGGGTAGATATGTAGATGAATGGGAGGAATAAAATCCCTTAGGGGACTTGCCTTCTAGTGTTGCAGACAGACCAAAATATAAATTTAAACAAAGTCAATGAAAGCCATGGTCAGGGCTCTATGTAATAGAAAAAGCAGGTTGGGAGAGGTTCTCCTTTAGATCAGATGCCCAGAGATGACTCTCTCCAAAGTGACGTTTCACTTAACTTGGCAATGGGACGGGCGACTTCAGCTCAGGTCATGGTCTCATGGTTCATGAGTTCGAGCCCCATGTCGGGCTCTGTGCTGACAACTCGGAGCCTGGAGTAGGTTTCAGATTCTGTGTCTTCCTCTTTCTCTGCCCCTCCCCTGCTCATGTTCTGTGTCTCTTTCCTTAGGAAATGAAAATAAACTAACTTGGCAGTGTGAACTGCTTAACACAGGGCAGGCTGCCTGGAACAGAACAAAGACTGAGTGACTGTGACCTGCTTTTCTTTTTAAAAGCCAGTATTCCTTGACCTTGTAAGACATTGACTCCTTGGCAGGCTCTCTGGTAATCATTATAGCAGTGTTCTATCTATTATCCCCATCTTACAGATGAGGAACACTGAGTCCCGTTAACATGTTCGACATTACACATCTAGGTTATGAGAGAGTTAGGATTAGGACCCAGACAGCCAACCAGTGCCTGCTATTAGGTTCGTGTGAACCACGCATTGAGTTTTCCAGAGTCAAAATATACTAGCAGCAGTTTTTAAATACACTTTACAGGGGCACCTGGGGGGCTCAGTCAGTTAAGCGTCCGGCTTCCGCTCGGGTCATGATCTCACGGTTCATGGGTTCGAGCCTCGCGTCAGGCTCTGTGCTGACAGCTAGCTCAGAGTCTGGAGTCTGTCTTCATATTCTGTGTCTCCCTCTCTCTCTGACCCTCCCCTGCTCGAACTGTCTCTCTCTGTCTCTCAAAAATAAATAAAAAACATTAAAAAAAGTTTTTAAATAAATAAGCAAATAAATATGCTTTACAAATTAAAGATGGAACAAGATGTGCCTTCCTGCCCCAGAGGAGGACTCCTGAGTCTTCACCTCGTGGCTGAAACCCCCTGGCACTGAGAATCCTCCCAGGATAAACTGTAACTTGTCTTGAACGTGTAGAGACCTGTGGTTTCCAGGTACAGCGGAAAAGGTTGCCTCTGCATCGTAATTCCTGGAATCCGTGAGCTGGGGCCGCGGGGGCCTCTCAGAGGCCGACAAGTGAGAAATTTTAACTCCCCTTTTCTCCCGCAGTAGCCCTGACACCTGGCTGCGTCATCTGCATGTGACCTTCAAGAGACAGCGGCTTCTCATCATTCCAGAATTGCATATCTTAGCCTGCCCGCTAAAACTGACTTCCAGCCCCAAAGTCAGTCCGCTGGGTGTTCTCTCAGTCATTAGCTAACATATGCAAGCAGCAGTGCTGGGTACACGGTGCGATTTCTTTTTTCTTTTTTCTTTTTTTTAAGATTTTTAAAAAATTTATAGTTTATTGTCAAGTTGGTTTCCATGTAACACCAGTGTCTTCCCACAAGTGCCCTCCTCCCTGCCCTCCTTCCTCACTCCCCCTCCCCCTTCAGCCCTCAGTTGGTTTTCAGTATTCAAGCGTCTCTCCCGGATTTGCCTCCCTCCCCCTCCCTAGCTCTTTTCTCCCCTTCCCCTCCCCATGGTCCTCAGGTTTCTCCTGTTAGACCTGTGAGTGCAAACATATGGCATCTGTCCTTCTCTGCCTGACTTACCTCGCTTAGCATGACACCCTCGAGGTCCATCCACCTTGCTATGAACATTTTTTTTTAATGTTTATTTATTTTGAGAAAGAGAGAGCAAGCCCAAGGAGGGGAGGGGCAGAGAGCGGGAGAGAGAGCATCCCAAGCAGGCTCCAGGCATAGCTCAGAGCCCAACGCAGGGCTCGATCTCACGTATGGTGGGACCGCAACCTTAGCTGAATTCAAAGAGGACGCTCAACCAACTGAGCCGCCTAGACGCCCCTAAAGAGTTTATTTTTAAGTAACCTCCATACCCAAGGTGGGGCTTGAGCTCACAACCCCGAGATCAAGAGTCGCACACACCACTGACTGACCCAGCCAGGTACCCCCCCCCATCATTGCACTTTCTCGGTTCAGCTCTCACACTGTGCCTGTACCCTTTTCCCCATCTATTTGGTGCCACGTTTCACAAACCTTTGTGCTTTGCATTGGTGACTTCATCGTTTAGAATGGCCCCCAAGTGCAGGGCTGAAGGGTCAGCTTGTGTTCCAAAGCAGGTAGGAGGGAAGTCCTCGGAGCGCCTGGGTGGCTCAGTCGGTTGATTATCCAGCTTCAGCTCAGGTTGTGATCTCACGGTTCGTGGGTTCAAGCCCGGCGTCAGGCTCTGTGCTGACAACTCGCTCAGAGCCTGGAGCCTGTGTTCAGATTCTGTGTCTCCCTCTCTCTCTGACCCTCCCCTGCTCACTCTGTCTCTAAACAAACAAACAAACGAAACGTTTAAAAATTTAAAAACGGGAAATCCTAGTGTAAATTAGGCTTCCTTCAGGCATGGGTTACCATGAGGTTGGCCATGAGCTCAACGTTCATGAATCAACATTGTAGATTAAATAAGGTGTCTTTAAACAGACTCGCATGAAACAAGGTTATATAGTCACTGGTTGATGCAAATGTGACCACAGGCTCACAGGAACCTAACCTGGTGTTTGTTCTAACAGGAACAGCTCAGTATTTGAGAATTCAATGTTCGCGGCAACTTTCTAGGACCCGGCTACCTTGGATAAGGAGAATCCGCGTGGATAGCTGATTTGGCAGATGCCCGTCAGATCACACCCTGGGGATAATGCAGGCGTGCCCCCCTCAGAGCGGGCGTAGCATGTCCCTACTAAGTGTTGGCAGGGCTTATGCTGCTGATCTTGTTTGCTCTGTTACGGTGTGAATGTTTAATACGTGTAAGATGGAGACAGAAAACTCCCCTGGGCTGCTTCTCAAGTGTGCCAGAATAGTGTAGCCTTGGCATTGCTAAATAACACGAGCAGCTAACGCTGGCTGGGCAGGAACTAGATGCGGGCCATTCTCGTAAGGGCTCTTACTTGAATTTGCTTATCACGCTCCCACCTGCTCTGTAAGGGAATTCTATTGTGCCCATTTTACAGATGAGGAAACTAAGGTTTAGGAAGCTAAAGGTACTGGCCCCACCTCACACAGCATGTAAGCAGTTGCGCCAAGATTTGAATTCATCCCGTTTGAATTTTGGTAGTGCATGTGCATTTAGGAATTTGTCCATTTCTTCTAGATTGTCCAGTTTGTTGGCATATAATTGTTCATAGTAATCTCTGATGATTGCTTGTATTTCTGAGGGACCGGTTGTAATAGATCCATTTTCCTTCATGATTTGGTCTGTTTGGGTGTTCTCTCTTGTCTTTCTGAGGAACCCAGCTAGAGGTTTATCAATTTTGTTTATTTTTTCAAAAAACCAACTCTTGGTTTTATTGATCTGTTCAATCGTTTTTGTGGATTCTATATTGTTTATTTCTGCCCTGATCTTTATTATTTTTCTTCTGCTGCTGGGTTTAGAGTGTTCTTGCTGCTCCCTTTCTAGTTTCCTTAGGGGCTCTGTTAGATTTTGAGTTTGCGCTTTTTCTAGTTCGTTGGAATATTTGAATTCAGAGCCCGTGCTCAGAACCATGAAACTGTCCTGCTGTCCAGCCTCTGTGCCCTCTCTCTCCCTCCCTGTCATGTCCACCTTGTGCCTTCAGCGGGTGTCCAACAGGAAGGAGCACACCCGCTCTTCGACTCCAGTTAAATGGTACAAATTTGCCTTCCCAGAGAAAGATCCTGAAAGGCTAGCTTTCCAGAGGAGCTTCTGTAGAAAGAAAGGCTGTTGAATTTTCACAATATTCTTTTGCAGCAAAAATCTGATCCCATAGGACCGTATATGCAAGTGTCCCCCAAATCATATGACCAAGCTGTCTTCGCTGTGCCTTTTCCCACGCATCTGTGCCCAGAAACCCCTGGGACTTGCCAGTATCTTAGATTAGTAATTTATCACCTCCTAGTATTTCTTGAACACTGTTTATTGAGTGCCTACTGTGTGCCAGACACTATTCTAGGAGCGAATGGCGAACAAAACAGACACACCACTGGCATTCACAACATCTAACCAGAGAGGCAAAATTTTAACAAGAACTTACAAAAATCACTTAACTTTGCTTTTGAGCGCTGCCGTGATGGAAACACTCAGGAACGTAGGGCGGGGAGAAGGCAGGTGTGGCTGTCGCATGAGGAAAATGGCACTGGAGTCACTAGAATGCAGAGAATGAGGCCAAGATGCAGGGGGCTGGGGGGCGGCAGAGAACGGGGACTTTCTCCTGACACAACTGAGATGCATAATGGAAAGTGGGGGTTGTTTCCACCACCGCTATCTTTTACAATGAAGATATAATTTAAGGGTGTCTGGTTAGCTCAGTCGGTAGAGCATGCAACTCATTTTTAAAAATTTATTTAAATTAAAAATCTTATTTGTGAGACAGAGAGAGAGAGAGAGAGAGAGAGAGAGAGACAGCATGAGCAGGGGAGGGGGAGACACAGAATCCGAAGCAGGTTCCAGGCTCTGGGCTGTCAGCACAGAGCCTGACACGGGGCTCGAACCCACAAACTGTGAGATCATGACCTGAGCCGAAGTCAGATGCTTGACCGACTGAGCCCCCAAGGCGCCCCTAGAGCATGCAACTCTTGATCTCAAGGTCATGAGTTTGAGCCCCGCATTGGGTATAGAACTTTGTTAAAGAAAAGAAAAGTATAACTCATATACCATAAAATTTGCTTTTATTTATTTATTTAACAATTTTATTTTTTAACGTAATCTCCACACCTAACCTAGTACTTGAACTTACAACCCCGAGATTTTGAGTCTCATGCTCCATGAACTAAGCCAGGTAGGCACCCCTGAAATTCACCTTTTTCTTTCCTTTTATACTTTATTTATATTCAAGTGAGTTAACGTACAGCACTGTCTTGGCTTGAGGCATAGAACCCCGTGATTCATCACTTATGTGTTAACCCAGTGCTCATCCTGAAAACTGCCCTCCTTAATGCCCATCCCCCATTTAACCCACCCCGCCTCCCTCCAGCAACCCTCGGTTCTCTGTATTTAAGAGTCTCTTATGGTTTGCTTCCCCCTCTGTTTTTATCTCATTTTTTCCTTCCCTTCCCCTGCGTTCATCTGTTGTGTTTATTAAATTCTACAGATGAGTGAATTCATATGATATTTGTCTTTCTCTGACTGATTTCACTTAGCATAATACCCTCGGGTTCCATCCACGTTGTTGCATGAAATTCACCTTTTAAAGTGTAAGGTTCAGCCTGGGGTGCGTAGTTGGTTGAGAGTCCGACTTCAGCTCACATTATGATCTCCTGTTTTGTGAGTTCAAGCCCCACGTCGGGCTCTGTGCTGACAGCTCAGAGCCTGGAACCTGCTTCCGATTCTGTGTCTCCCTCTCTGCCCCTTCCATGCTCGCTTGCTCTCTCTCTCTCAAAACTGAATAAGCACTTAAAAAAAATTTTAAAGTGTTAGAGTCAATATGTTCACAGCACGGTGCCACCATCACCACTATCTACGTGAGAACCTTTTCCTCATTCTCCGCAACCCCGAGAGAAGCAGCACCCATCAGCTCTGACTCCCCATCCTCCACGCCCTCCGGCCTCACCTCGTTTCTGCCTCTGTTGATTTGCTGCTCTGGACGTTTCCCGTAAATGGGCTCGTGCAGCGCGTGGCCCTTTGTGTCTGCTTCTTTCACTCAGCAGTGGGTTTTCTTTTAAAATGTTTTTTTTTTTATGCTTTTTATTTATTTTTGAGAGACAGAGACAGCGCGAGCAGGGGAGGGTCAGAGAGAAAGGGAGGCACAGAATCCGAAGCAGGCTCCAGGCTCCGAGCTGTCAGCACAGAGCCCGACATGGGGCCCGAACCCACGAACCACGAGAGCATGACCCGAGCTGAAGCCGGACGCCCAACCGACTGAGCCGCCCAGACGCCCCGGCAGTGGGTTTTCAACGTTCATCTGTGTCGTGCGGTCAGAACTTCCTCCCGTTTTGTTTCTACCAGTATCTCTCGTGTTTTACTTTGGTTTTTTTGTTTGTTTTCTTGTTCGTCTTTGTGTTTTAAAGATTTTCCCTTTGGGCACCTGGTTGGCTCCGTCGGTTAAGTGTCCAACTCTTGATTTCGGCTCAAGGTCATGATCTTACGATTCATGAGTTCGAGCCTTGCATAGGGCTCTGGCTGACAGCATGAAGCCTGCTTGGGATTCTCTCTCTCTCTCTGCCCCTCCCTGTCTCCCTTCCTCCTCCTCTTTCTCTCTCAAAATAATAAATCAACATTTAAAGATTTAATCTTTAAGTTAATCTCTGCACCCAACGTGGGGCGTAAATGCACAACCCTGAGATCAAGAGCCCTACACTCCACCGACTGAGCCAGCCAGGCGCCCCTGTTTGGTTTTTCTTTTTTCTTTTTTTAAAATGTTTGTTTATTTTTGAGAGAGAGTGTAAGTGGGGGAGGTGCAGGAAGCCAGTTTTTCTGAACTCATAAGTTGAGCAAAAATCTCCTTGTGAGGCAAGGCAGGTTTGCAAGGCCTCCCGCCTTCAGGTGGGGACCAGCATCTGCACCCACTCAACCCCCACTCAAGTTCTGCTTGAGCCCCGACCCCCCACCCCCCAGGCGCCTGACTGATTGCTATCAGGAGTGACTTGCCTTCTTAGGCTAAAAACATGTGAATTGTACCTTGTGAAAAAATTTGTTACAGGAGTTTCTTCTTTTGTGATTCTAGGAGCAAACGTTACATTTTTCGAGAAAACCTGTTTTTCTTCCCCTCAGAAAACAGGCTATTGACCCCTGCTCACAAAGACCTAACTCTTGCCTTTGCTGTGCTGAACACATTGTCTTGTATTTGAATGCTGACATCCCTTCGTTCCCCATGTGATGAACATCTAGTCACCTACTTCCATCTCTATTGGTAACGATCATGCAGGCGTCTTCCACCAGTCTATGTTCTGGGACGTTTTTACATACCGAAGAATTTGTCATCAGAAATCATTGTCTAAGGCAATTGCTACTTCTATTTTGTACCCCACACATTTGTTCAATAAATAAAGCGGACTGGTCGGAGCAGAGACGCCGGCCTGGTGGGCAGAAAGAAGCCGAGGCTCCACTTTACAGCCGCACGGAGGTGCGTAAGGGCTTCAATTTCTCCACGCTCTTGTCAACACTTGTTCCTTTCAGTGGTGTTTTTGACCGTGACCATCCGAATGAGCGTGAGGTGATGATAGATCCCTGTGGTTTGAATTTGCATTTTCCTGGTGATTCTTTCCTATGCTTGTTAACCATCTGTGTATCTTCTTTGGAGGAACACAAGCCTTTCGCCCATTTTTTAATCGGTTTGTTGTGGTTGTTCACTGAGTTGTACGAATTGGTTTTTTATTTTTTTAAGTAAAATATGAGCAATGTGGGGTCAAACCCCCCACAATGTGAGTTTGACCCCACATTGCTCATATTTTACTTAAAAAATTTTTATCAACCTCACAATCATATTTTTATTATTATAGCCACCCTAGAGGGATTCAGATCAAGACTCTCATGTTCGGGGTGCCTAGGGGGCTCAGTCGGTTAGGCCTCCGACTGTGGCTCAGGTCATGATCTCACGTTCGTGGGTTCGAGCCCCGCGTTGGGCTCTGTGCTGACAGCTCAGAGCCTGGAGCCTGCTTCCGATTCTGTCTCCCTCTCTCTCTGCCGCTCCCAGCTCATGCTCTGTCTCTTTCTGTCTCAAAAATAAATAAAACATTGGGGCGCCTGGGTGGCTCAGTCGGTTAAGCCTCCGACTTCGGCTCAGGTCAGATCTCACGTTCATGGGTTCGAGCCCCGCGTCAGGCTCTGTGCTGCCAGCTCAGGGCCTGGAGCCTGCTTCCGGTTCTGTGTCTCCTTCTCTCTCTGCCCCTCCCCCTCTCATGCTCTGTCTCTCTTTGTATCAAAATAAATAAAACATTTAAAAAAAAAGTTTAAAAATAAATAAATAAATAAAACATTTAAATAAATAAATACATAAATAAATAAAAATTTAAAAAAAGAATCTCATGTTCTTCCGACTGAACCAGCCAGGTGCCTCAGGAATTCTTTACATATATATACATCCATATATGTATGTAGTTATTTATCTAAAATATGGTTTGCAAATACTTCCTCCCTTTCCATCTGGGAGAAAACAGTTAGTCTTTTGATGGTCTCCTTCGCTCTGCAGAAGTTACTATGTTTGATATTTATTTTTATTTTTGTTGCCTGTGCTTTTGGTGTTATATCCAAGAAGTCATTGCCCATTCTAGTGCCACAAAGCTTTTCCCTATGTTTTCTTCTGGGAAGTTCATAGTTCCGGATCTTACATGTAAATCATTACTCCATTTTGAGTTAATTTTTTTATATGGTGTAAGAGGTCCATCTTTATTCTTTTTAAGTTTATATATTTATTTTGAGAGAGACAGAGAAAGCACAAACGGGAGGGGCAGAGAGAGGGAGAGAGAGAATCCCAAGCAGGATTGACACTGTCAGCACAGAGCCCATCGTGGGGCTCGATCTCATGAACCACGAGATAATAACCTGAACCAAGATCAAGAGTCAGACATTTAGCCGACTGAGCCACCCAGGTGCTCCGTCCATCTTTCTTATTTTGCATGTAGACATCCAGTTTTCCCAGTACTGTTTGTTCCTGAGACAGTTCTTGCCTCATTGTATTGTCTTGGCACCTTTGTTGAAGGTCATTGGACCATATACATGAGGGCTTATTTCGGGGCTCTGTTCCGTTGATCAGCTTCATTCCTTTGTTGTTGTAGTTTGAGAAAGACAGAGAGAGAGAGACAGAAAGAAAGTGGGGGAAGGGCAGAGGGAGCCTGAGGGAGAGAATCTTACACGCACTCCACACCCAACGGGGACCGGAGGGGGTGGGTATCAATGCAGGGCTCCATCTCACGACTGTGAGATCATGACCTGAGCCCAAATCAACAGCTGGACACTCAACAACTGGGCCACCCAGGCGCCCCTGCTTCATTCCTTTTCATGACTAAATGGTTTTCCGTTGTATAAATGTACCACATTTTATTTATTCATCTATAGACAGACATTTGGGTTGTTTCCACTTTTTTGGCTATGGGGGATAAGGCCGCTGTAAACATTCATGTACAAGTTTTTGTGTAGACAGACATTTTCAGTTCTTTCAACGCTTTACCTAGACATAGAATTTCTAGGTCAATGGAAATTCTATGTTTTCCAAAAGGGGCTACGCTCTTTTACATTCCCATCACAATGTATGAGCATTCAAATTTCTCTACATTTTTATCAACCTCACAATCATATTTATTATTATAGCCACCCTAGAGGGTATGAAATGATATCTCATTGGGGTTTTAGATTCGCATTTTCCTAATAACCTGAAATGACGTGGAGCATATGTTCGTGTGCTTATTGGCCATTTATGTGTCGTCTTTGGAGAAATATCTATCCAAATTTTTGCCCACTTAAAAAAATTTTTTTGGTTTTTTATTTATTTTTGAGAGGCAGAGAGAGACAGCACGAGCAGGGGAAGGTCAGAGAGAGAGGGAGACACAGAATCTGAAACAGGCTCCAGGCTCTGACCTAGCTGTCTGCATAGAGCCCGATGTGGGGCTCGAACCCAGGAATTACGAGATCATGACCTGAGCCGGAGCCGGACGCTTAACTGACGGAGCCACCCAGGCGCCCCCTCACATTTTTGCCCACTTTTAATTGGGTCAATTGTCTTAAAAGCAATAAAATTGTTAGGCTGTAAGAGTTCTTTTTATATTTTGAATACAAGTCCCTTATCAGATATACGATTTGCAAATATTTTATGACAAGGTATTAATCAGGCAGTGAAATGATCAGATTAATGGTATACAAAGATGTCTTATACAGGTTCATTCATTCTTACCTGTTTACCAGGGGATGGAGTCAATCATGGTACACATAGATGTCTTTCCATGTTCAACTCAACAGCTAGGAATTGGACAGATTTTAAGAATATTATTGGCTAGAATAATGATACATTTGTAGGCATTTAAGTTACCATGTATCAGATACCATCTTATGCATTTTACATGTTTCAAATTCATTTAATCCTTCTGTAATTACTCTCATCTGCATTTTATAGTGAGGAACCTAAGAGCTGTGGGGAACTTAAAAATTAGACCTAGGCAAACCGAAACTTAACCTGCTCCGCTTGTTCTGCTTCTGTACAGACGCTTGGGGCGCTGTGTGCAGGGTGGGGTCAGCCATGTGGCTCGACATTGGGGCGGGGAGTACTGGATGTTCAAGCTGTGGCGGGATCCAATCGGGGAATGCGGAATGTCTGGACTTAGATCTTGGCCAGTGTAAGTGCTGTGACCATGGAACACCCCTGACTTGTTTGGGCCGGCCTATAAAAAGGACGTGAGCCACCTGCACGGGGCTCTTTCTCTCTCTCCGCTATACCAGCTGGGAGTGAACAGAGGTCCGGGTTCGAACCTGAAATAAATGATCTTTGCTGTTTGGCTTTGACTCTGGACTCTGGTGGTTCATTTTTTGGGGGGTCTCCCGAGTTCTGGGCATTTCAATAGATGTGGAAGCTAAGGTATAAAAAATGTATGCACTTCACCTCGGGTCACACAGCTAGTAAATGACGGAGTTCAGATTTGAACTCAGGCTTCTGGCTCACAAATCTGAGTTTAATCACAGCACTGCCATGAGTCTCTTGGGCACCTGGGGATCTTTCTTCTCATTTGGATTTTTTCCTGGTTTGACCCAAGGTAGGCTTCTAGCCTCATGATTTTTTAATTTTTTTAAATAGTTTTAGGCTCAGCATTTTAAAAATGAGTTGTTTAATGAGATGATTCCACTGCCTTTTTCTTCTCGAAAACCTATGATGTCATGGGCACATCTCTGTCAACCAGGCACTTAGAGATGGGTTGATAGCTTAGAATCCCTCTCATTTACATCATCCCAGAGACTTTAGGGTTGAGGGACTTAGGGCCCACGTTTTCCCATCCGGTGTTCCTGGGTTCAAATCCCAGCTCTGCCACTTGGAGGCTGTATGCCCCCGGGGAAGCTCCTTAACCCCTCTGTGGTCCAGGATCCTAGCCCGTCCCGGGGGGGTCAGGGTGCTAACAACCGTTCCCACTTTATAAGTTATTTTGGAAGTATAATAATGCATTCACAGCACCTCGCTCATAGTTTATACTCATGTAACTTTCAGTTACACTGAAAATAAATAATAACTGAACAATCAGAGACATAGGTATTATCAGCTTCATTTTACCAGTAAGAATATTTGGGGTTAAAGACAAGAATTAAGGGCTCCAGACCACACTGTTGCCAAGTGTCCGGGTAGGACTTTCCCTCCCGCCTTCCTACAGCAGGTCTTGTGCATTTTCTCCCGTGCTGTCCGCCAGAGCACCTAGGAATCAAACATACACATTTCACATATGAATCACTTATTCAACTGGACTCTGGAAACACCATTAAATCTTGCATGACTTTATACAACAGATAATTGGTACTTTTCTTTTTCTTCACATTTCACCCAGGGAAATATACATATATATTTTCAATTGAAACATAAATTGTTTCTTTATTTTTTAATTTAATTTAATGTTTATGTGAGTGTTTATTTTTGAGAGAGAGCACACGCAAGCCAACAGAGTGCAGGCGGGCTCTGCACTGTGGGCTCACAGCCCTTAGTCAGGGCTCGAACTCACCAACCTTACCTGATCCAAAATCAAGAGAGGGGAAGCCTAATAGATTGAGCCGCCCCAGTGTTCCCCAAATTGTATTCTGTTCAAAGGAACTACGCAAACCAAATGGGGACCGTGTGAAGTGCTAATATTGTAATTTAATAACAACGAAAACAACGTAATATTCAATTAATAGATTTAATTGAATTGTCAGGAAGGGTCAATAGATACTGTGGCACATGCGTTTGTCTTATTTAAAAACGGAGCTCCGCAAATGAGCAGGATAGGAAGGATCCACCTATTTCCTTGTTCCTTCAGATGATAGATTCCAGGATTAAACTTGAGGTACCGGTCACACACTCTGGTTGGTTTCTTGTCACTAACGGGTAGCACATCTTTTTGGTGGGGGGCGGGGCAGAGGGGAAAGATACCCTCAGCCTTCAATCAGGCCTATTTCAAGAAGAATACCTACTGATTAGTTAAAAAACAACAAAAACACTGTATTTATTTGTCCAGAAACTCCTCTCCCCGCCGAGAAGCAAAAGTTGCTTAGCTTTGGTGGTTCTTGCACCGTCCCCGTTCAATTCCTCACGGGCGACGCAGGCCTGTGAGCCACCCCCAGGCCCTCGCCGTCCACACTGCAGAAACCTGCTCTCCGGTTGGGGGGACCCGCCTAAGGTGAGCGGCCCGGCGGGAGAACCGAGCACGTTCTCAGGTTTAACTCCGACGACGCGGCCGAGCAGCTTAGACGCGTCAATTGCAGGACGCACCTCGGCGCCCAAGGCCCCTCCTCGGAAGCTCGCTCGGTCAGGAAGGGTGGGATCGGGGTCGTAAATTGCCCTGCGGCTTTTCAGGACTTCCCGAGCTCCCAGGCCGCCTCCACAATAGGCTGCAGGGATGACTCTTAACACCTCATTAAGGTTGTTTTTTTACCAAATGCTAATAATAAAAAGGAGCCCTAAAACCTGACTCATTTTTATTCAGAATCCTCTCCTCTGGAATATAAAAAGATGTCGTAAAATGGAAACACAATGGAGAGCCCACGAAGGAGGGTAGCCCCATTGAAATTTTCTTGTTGAGGGAACCGGGAAGTCAAGGCTAGGCCCCTGGGGTGGAAAAGCGCCTTCCCCTCCAGGCAAAGGCCCCTGCCTTCTCTGCAGAAAGGTAATGTCCCCCCCCCCCCCCCGCCTCAAATCCCTGTATTACTCCATCCCCAGGTGTGAAATATTATTTAGATCTTTTTCTTTCTGATCACAACGCCAGGGCCTTCTCATGAGCTGTCTCTGAAGCCCCTTTATTTACTGTTTAGCAGCATCTACGAAGGCCAAAACTAATTAAAAAAAAAAAAGGGGTCAGTGCTAAAAGGAGAGGTATATTCATAAATCCCCAGACAGGGGGAAAAATCTGCATACGAGAGCCCTGAAAGCTGTTCTCGTTTCTGGGTGTCCTGGTGTGCACAGCACAGTGCCACGGGGGACCGCCCTAGCGACCCACTGAGTCTCTGTCCAGCTCTCTGCCCCCAGCGTGGGACCCCTCCTCTCCGCCTGCCTCCCCACTCTGCAGGCCAAGTCCAAGGGTAACGGGACCTCCCTCTGAGATGTGGGTAGGAGTTCTGATGATGGAATGAACCATACTCCCTGCGGTGCCTGGTAGACCACGAGCCTTGGGTGAATGTGAATGCTACTTAGTATTCTTTCATGCATTCATCTGTTTTGTGCCCAGCCCTGTTCCAACATCAAACGAAATGTCCATGCCTCCCTGGGCTAACCTTTTAGTAATTGTTCTCCAAGGCACAGGACAGTAAGGGCAGGAGGGATCTTGTCACTGCTCTGCCCCTTTTGCCAGGGACGGAGGAGGGGACAGGTAAGTCCCTGAGCTCCAGGAGGAGGGATCCCCCCAGCGTGCTTGGGCCCTTTCTTGGTTTGGACCAGTTTCTCAGCCTTGGTGCTTTTGACATTTGGGGCCGTTCTGTGGGGCCGTTCTGTGCACCGCAAGAGGTTTTAGCATTTCGCCCCAATCTGTGACGACCAGAAATGTCTCCGAATCGCCCTGTGTCCCCTGGGGGCAGAACTGCCCCTGGCGGGGAAGCCCCTGCTCTGGCCGACTCCCTCCTGCCCCCCACACCTCAGTTTCCTCTTCTCTGAGCTAGAATAACAATCTTATCTAGTTCACAGACAGTTAGATGTGAGAAGTGAGTGGAATAAAGTCCCGCCTGGAACGCAGTAAGCCCTCAATAAAAGTGATGTATTAGCTGATCCTGATGCTCTCCCGCTTCTCACCTCCGAAGAGGACTTTGGGGAGGCCAGGGTTTCCCCTGTGGTCACAGGTGCTCTGATATGCCTTGAATTTGGTGGGGAAACCTCCCCTCATCCGGGTCTCTCGTGCTCCCCAGCGCTGGGACAAACGGGATGGGGTGTCTGGGCAGCCAGGGCCGGAGTGCATCTGCGAGTGATTTATTGACTGTCCTTCCAACTTGGCCTCTGCCAGTGAGAAGGTCCGGACAGTTAGAGAAAATTAGACTTGACTTTTTAACACGCAAACGCATTTCAGCTGCAAGGCTGACCCCTCGGCGGAGCATCCTCCTACCATCCTGGTGAACAAGTCTGTTTGCTACCAAGTGTCTCTTTGCAGGAAGCTTCGGAAACCCCGCCCCCCCCCCAAAAAAGTCCAGTTTGTACAAGAGTCAGGTCAAGAAGGAAGAGGGAGAAAAGAGCAATTCTATGAGCTACGGAGGCACAGTGACCATCTAGGTGTGACCTTAGGTAAGTCACCTCGGCACTCGGAGTCTCAATTTCTGAACCGGTCAAATAAGGAGTCTGGTTGACTGGAGGGCGGAAAAGCTACCTTCATGCACAGTTGAGCTCCAGAAACGGTAGCTAAATATGAAAAAAAAAATTCTGTCACCCTCGTGAGTCCCAAGATATGTTTGTTCTCCAGGTTCAGAGGAAATGAGATGACTTCTTCGTTCCGGGTTGGCCTGGAACTTTTCTGGGCTTTGGCTTTGAATATCTCAAGCTCCGGGAAGTCCTATGGTCCTGGGCAAAGAGGGACAGTTGGCCACCCTATGGCATGACTTTGAGAGAAATTTTCTGGTTCAGTGTCCTGGGCAGAGGGCCCCCGTAGGGTTAAAGTGTGACTAGCTGGTGGTTTTGGGGAAGAGCCGTGAGCCCCTCGCCACATGGGCCGCTCAGGAGAAAATCTGCTTTGTGAGTTTGGAGAGGGGTTTACGAGCACTCTTTGTGAAGGTTTAATGGTCTCGGGTGATTTATCCTATCTGGAGAGTCATTGCGCTCAGGAGAACCTGCTTCTCTGGGCTTCGGCTCCCCTTTATCATCAAACCTTTCATCTTCCCCCCAGAGTGGTCTCCGTCCCCCATAAATAACCTTATTACGGCCACACAAAGGCAGGGCCCGGCCGCCTGGGAGACTGGACTGTGGTTTCATAAACCAGTTCGACCAGAACCTGGGAATACTTAATGGGATCTACTGGGGATGTTTTAAATGGAGGGAAGGATGCGGGGGGGGGGGGGGGGGGGGGGGGGGGGGGGGGGGGTTGTCCATGGAATGATAATCTTGGAATCACACACAACCCACTCTCCAAAGCGGCAGCTTCACAAAGAGGAGGTCTTCACTAAATTACCTTTTCCTGGCCATCTCTGAGTACTTCAAATGCAAGAAGGCCTTCCCACGGTAAAAAAAAAAAAAAAAAAAAAAAAAAAAAAAACCGTCAAAGGAGGTAGAGGGTGCTTGGAACCAGTACTATGCAACTGAAGTTTCCACTTCGATGGACATACTCTATAATCTGCACCATCCAATATGGTGGCCGCCAGCCACAGGCCACGACTGGCCGCTTGCACTGGTGGCGGTGTGACCGAGGAAGTAATGGTTCATGTGACTTCATTATAATTAATCCTCAAGAGCCACATGTATCTCTGTAGGTGGCTGCTGTATTCAACAGCATAGGTTTGGTTTGGTTTTTATAACTTTCTTAAATGGGAGAATCCGTGAGACATCAGCTACGTTGCTTTCACGGGTGCAACATAGTGATCCAACACGTCTGTGTGTCACCGTGGACTCAGCACAGCGTAGACACCTTGGGTCCCCATGTCATGGGGTTATAGTACAGCTGATTACATCCCCTGTGCCGTATGGACGGCGCAGTTTTAAAGAAATAATATTGGCAATAGAATACCTCATTGGGAAGGCTGTGCTTGTAATTTCCCTTTCAGATGCAACAGTACCAACTTCCTTGGAGCAAGGGTCCTACGCCCTCGTAGCACATGCGTGCTAGTCAGTTCTAAGCCGCACGCCCATTCAGGGTGGGCGCATTCCGGGTCTTTAGAGACTCGCTTTGGTTTTCATACCTCGGATGGTCAACGGAAAATGTGGATACTTACAGGGAATCATTTGCAAAATTATTTTTGTAGAAGAGCTATAAAAATACGGGACACCCGGTTGGCTTAGTCGGAGGAGCATGCAATGCTTGATCTTGGGGTCATGAGTTCAAGCCCCACATTGGGTGTAGAGATTACTTAAGAAGAAACAAATAAACGGGGCACCTGGGTGGCTCAGCTGGTTAAGCATTTGACGTTACCTATATATAATATATCTTTATAGTGTTTTCCTCCCTACCCATTTAACGTTTTTTCCTCTCTCTCTCACCATATTGGAAGGCCCAAGTCATGAAATCCAGGTCCATGAGTTCGAGTCCCACGTTGGGCTCTGTACTGACGGCTTAGAGTCTGGAGCCTGCTTCGGATTCTGTGTCTCCCTCTCTGTGCTCCTCTCCTGCTCACACTCTTTCTCTCTCTCAAAAATAAATTTTAAAAAACATTAAAGAAAAAAATAAATAAACTACATTCTTTTAATGTTTTTTATTTATTTTTGAGAGTCAGGGAGAGACAGAGCATGAGCAGGGGAGAGACAGAGAGAGAGGGAGACATGGAATCCCAAGCAGGCTCCAGGCTCTGAGCTGTCAGCACAGAGCCCGATGCAGGGCTCGAACCCATGAACTGTGAGATCATGATCTGAGCCGAAGTGGGAGGCTTAACTAACTGAGCCACCCAAGTGCCCCTAAATAAATAAACTTTAAAGTGAATAATAATATATACCACTCCAGCAGCTCCATCCTTACCACTATCTTATCAACTCTGGGCCTTTTCCTATATGCATTTTAAGAGTTATGTGTTTATATCTTTTTTTTTTTTTTGGTATGAAAATGGGATCAATTATACATATACTGATCTATGTCTGGATTAACTTTTATTTTAATTTTATAGGAAGAATATTAAAATATTTTTACTGCAGGGGCGCCTGGGTGGCTCCGTTGGTTGAGCGTCTGATTCATGATCTCGGCTCAGGTCATAATCTCATGGTTCGTGAATTTAAGCCCCGCGTTGGGCTCTGTGCTGACAGCACAGAGCCTGCTCTGGATTCTCTGTCTCCCCCTCTACCCCTCCATGGTGTTCTCGTTCTCTCTCTCTCAAAAATAAATAAATAAACTTAAAAAAAAAAAGAAAGAAAAGGAGAAGAGACACAGAGACACAAGAAGAGACCATCACATGAAGATAGGAGAGTTCAGAGCAGGGCACCCAGGGGCCAAGAACACCAAAGATTTCCGGGAGCTGGACTAGGCAGGAAGGATCTTCTCGCTGAGCCTTCGGAGGGGGCATGGCCGTGCTGACACCCGGGTATCAGACTTCCAGCCCCCAGACCTGTGAGGGAATAATCACCATTGTTTTCACCACCTCATTTGTGGTTTAGGAACCAACATACCCTTAAAAAGGTTCAATCAGTTGATATTCCTACAAAGCAACACGTGAGACTCCTCCATTGTCCTTCCTTAATTCCCTACCTTCGCCAACACTGAATGGTAGTCCTCTTTTTTTTTTTTTTTTTAATTTTAAGGTAGGCTCCGTGCCCAGTGTGGAGCCCAATACTGGACTTAAGCTCATGATGCTGAGATCAAGAGTCGAATGCTCAACTGAGCCACCCAGGCACCCCATCCATCTTTTTTCTTTTTTAGTATATGTGCTGCTGAAGAGAGCACCATCTTTTTTTTTTAATAAACTTTTTGTTTTGGAATAATATAAACGTAACGTTGCAAAGGTAGTAAGGAGTTCCCATATGCCCTACATCCAGCCTCCCCTAGAGCTAACATGTTACCTTGGAAAATGTGTCAAAACTGAGAAATTCGTGTTGGTAAAATGCTACTAACAAAGTACGAACCTCATTTGGATGTCACCAGTTTTTCCATTATTGTCATTTTTCTGTTTCAAGATGCAACCCAGAAAACTATATTGCATTTTTAACACCCACAAATATATTTTTAATGTTTATTTATTTTTGAGAGAGAGACAGAGCATAAGGGGGTGTAGGCACAGAGAGAGAGGGAGACGCACAACTTGAAGCAGGTTCCAGAGGTGGATGCGGGGTTCCAACCCATGAACCCAGAGGTCGCGACCTGAGCTAAAGTTGGAGGTTCAACCTAATGAGCCAGCCAGGTGCCCCGAAAATATATTAAAAAGATTTTTTTTAAGTTTATATTTATTTTGAGACAGAGATAGAGAGAAGCAGGGGAGGACAGGAGCAAAGAGGAAGGGAGACAGAGTCCCAAGCAGGCTCCAGACTCTGAGCTGTCAGTGCCGAACCCGATGCAGGGCTCGAATTCACGAACCGTGAGATCATGACCTGAGCAGAAAGTAAGAGTTGGACACATAACCGACTGAGCCACCCAGGCTCCACTAAAAATAAATTTTCTTTTTTTTTTAATGTTTTATTTATTTTTGATACAGAGAGAGACAGAACATGAGAAGGGGAGGGGCAGAGAGAGAAGGAGACACAGAACCGGAAGCAGGCTCCAGGCTCTGAGCTAGCTGTCAGCACAGAGCCTGACACGGGACTCGAACCCACGAACGTGAGATCTGACCTGAGCCGAAGCCGGAGGCTTAACTGACTGAGCCACTCAGGCGCCCCCAAAATAAATTTTCTTAATATATGTTTTCATTTACTACCTGAGCGAAACAGTTTGAGCAGGATCCTTCTAATCTTTTAATACAAGTTTTAATAATCTTAGGACACCTGGCTGGCTCAGTCAGAACAGTATGAGATTCGTGAGTTTGAGTATGAGTGTTGTGAGTTTGAGCCCCATTCTGGACCCTACTTTTTAATTTTTTAATGTTTATTTATTTATTTTGAGAGAGTGAGGTACAGCATGCGTGGGGGAGGGGCAGAGAGCGAGGAGAGAGAGAGTCCCAGGCAGGCTCCACACTGTCAGCACGGAGCCTGATGCAGGGACTCGAACTCACAAAGCTGTGAGATCATGACCTGAGCCTGGAGCAAGTTTGTATAAAACATGTTTGTTTGTTTGTTTGTTTAAGTTTTAATGGGGGCGCCTGAGTGGCTCAGTTGGTTAAGTGTCTGACTCTTGATTTCAGCTCAGGTCATGGTCTCATGGTTCATGAGATTGAGCCCCATGCTTGGGGTTCTCTCTCTCCCTCTCTCTCTGCCCATCTCCCCTCTCAAAATAAATACATAAACTTAAACAAATTAATGATCTTATATTTGGAAGTATTTCAAACATTCAGAGAAGTGCAAACAAATGCTGCAGCAGATAGACCTGTTTTACACCATCCATATTTAATAATGTTAATACCTACAAATCCACGATTCCTTATTTCCAGCTGCAAAATGTAAAAAGCCCTGAAACCCACAAGTTAATGTGAGGCTGTTTATAGTCCTCAGATTTTACTTAATTTGAAATACATCCGTTGTATTGGAAATATATCAGTATGTTTGATTCTAGTGCTGCCCCACATCCTGTGGGAACATTGTGTAACAGAGGTATATGCACCATATTGCCTTCCTAAATTCTAGAAAATACTAAATTTTGAAACACATCTGGCCCCAAAAATTTCAGATAAGGCATTATGGTTCTCCACCAAATTAGTTTCAAATCACGTTTTATACAGTTTTTAAGAGAAATAAACTCATCACAGACAAAGCTAATGCCTCACCCACCCTCCATGATCTCATTTCTTTCCAGCCCACCCCCCACCCCCCCCAGAGAAAACCCCCAACATGAAGCTGAAGTTGATGTTTAGTAAATGGTGCAAGATAGTTAGTTATCCACGGGGAGAAAATTAAAATTAGACCTCACCCTCATATCATACATAAAAATCTGTTCTGAAGGGTGAATTTTGTGTATGTAAATTACATCTCAAAATCATAATCAATTCTAGGTGATCAAAGACTGAAAAGCAAAGGACAAATATTGAAGCTATAGGAGAATGTTTTTGTATACTTGTATTAGGAACCAATTTCTATGTTATTTTTAAGGTTTTGTTTGTAAATGATCTCTACACCCAGGATAGGACTCAAACTCACAACCCTGAGAGCAGGCGTCATGTGTTTTACTGACTGTGCCAGCCAAGCACTCCTGAAATGACTTTTTTTTAATAGTAGTTTATTGTCAAATTGGTTTCCATATAACACTCAGTGCTTCTCCCCACAAGTGCCCCCTTCCATGACCATCACACCCTTCCCCCCTCCCCCTTCAGCCCTCAGTTTATTTTCAGTATTCAGTAGTCTCTCATGATTGTGTCCCTCTCTCTCCCCAGCTCTCTTTCCTCCTTCCCCTCCGCATGGTCCTCTGTTAGGTTTCTCCTGTTAGACCTATGAGTGCAAACATATGGTATCTGTCCTTCTCTGCCTGACTTATTTCGCTTAGCATGACACCCTCAAGGTCCATCCACTTTGCTACAAACGGCCAGATTTCATTCTTTCTCATTGCCATGTAGTGCTCCATTGTATATATATACCACATCTTCTTGATCCACTCATCAGGTGATGGACATTGAGGCTCTTTCCATGATTTGACTACTGTAGAACGTGCTGCTATGAACATTGGGGTACATGTGCTTAAAACACAGAGGACACAACCATAAAGGGAAAAAACTTGAGACACACAACTACATTAAAATAAAAAAAAATTGATAAATACAGCCACATCAGAGGACACCACAAAAAAATGGAAAGGATGAAGTAGTATCTGGGAGGAAATACATTTACAGTTATTAGAGGGTTATCCAGAATATGTAAAGAACTTCTGTAAATCAGTAAGAAAAAATATAACTTAATAGAAAATGGACAAAATACTTGAATAGGCATTTCACAGAAGAGGAAACTTGAATCCCAACAAATGTGCAAAGTAATTATCCGCCTCATTAATCGTTAAGAAGATGCATATAAACACCACCAGATTGAGGCGCCTGGGTGGCTCAGTTGGTTGAGTGTCTGCTTTGGCTCAGGTCATAATCTCACGGTTTGTGGGTTCGAGCCTCGCATCGGGCTCTGTGCTGACAGCTAGCTCAGAGCCTGGAGCCTGATTCCGACTCTGTGTCTCCCTCTCTCTCTCTCTCTCTCTCTGACCCTCCCCTATTTGCACTCTGTGTTGCTCTCTCTCTCTCAGAAATAAACATTAAGATTTATTAAATAAATAGAGCGCCAGTGCAACAGAAGAAGAGAGGGAGTCCGGGGCAGAGTAATACGGGTCAGGATGGGGAAGCCAGGTCGTGCAGGGCTTGGAGTCTCCAAAGCATCGGCTTCAGGTTTTGTTCTAAGAGTGAAAGGTAGTCATTTGAGGACTTTGAGCAGAGGAGTGAGGGGCTCCGGGTCCCTTTCTTAAGGTATAATTTACATACAATAAAAGTATACAGTGTTACTACACAATAATCAGCTAGTTTAAACTTTTATAATCACCACCCCAGAACAAGATGGAGATCTTTTCCATCGCTCCAGAATGTTCCCTGATGCTCCTTTCTAGTCAATCCTCCTTCACCTTCCACTGGCAACTGTTTTCTGACTTACGTCATCACTAATTAGCTTTGACTTTTCTTGAAATGGATTTTATGTAAATAAAAGCATCAGGCTGTGCAGCTGCTTTCATGCAGCAGAATGTCTATAAGATTGACCCTTGTCATTGCTCACGCCCCCGTGTCGTCTCTTGCATTGGTGACTGTCCCACTGCAGTCGGTCCGGCTGTTCTCCCGCTGCTCGGGACTGGAGTAGGTGTTGGCTTGTGGCATCATGAGCAAGGCTGTTATGAACATTCAAAATGTTTTTCAGTCCTTTTGGGTAAATATCTAGGAGGAGAATTGCTAGGTGATAAGGTACGTGTACATTTCACATCCTGAGAAATGTCTAAACATTTATCTAACATGTTTGCCCCATTTTACATCCCCACCACCAGGGTGTGAGGGCTCCGGCTCCTCCACATCCTTGCTGGCGTTGGATGTCGCCGAGTGTCATTCGTGGGCAGGACGCATTCCGATGCTGCACACGCTGTCTGGTGTGGAGGGCTGTCCATCTTTTTTACGTTAGCCATTCTGTTGTGTCTGTGGCGACATTGCGATTCAGTTTGTATTTCCCCAGTGACTAAATGATGCTAAGCGTCTTTTCATGCTGAGTTTCATTTTTACTGGATTTCACTCTGGCTGTTGATAGAGACCAGCCTGGAAAGATTCAACAGCTGCCTTAGAAAGCAAGCCGGGGACAGGGTGAGGAGGGATTTGAATGGGGATAAATTTTGAGACACAGGCGGCAGGTGGCATGTGCGTTGTGAGATAAAAATAATCAAGGGGGCACCTGGGTGGCCGAGTTGGTTAAGCGTCTGACTTCGGCTCAGGTTGTGATCTTGTGGTTTGTGAGTTCAAGCTCTACATAGGGCTCTGTGCTGACAGCTCAGAGCCTGGAGCTTGCTTTGGATTCTGGGTCTCCCTCTCTCTCTGCCCCTCTCCTGCTCGTGCATTCTCTCTCTTTCTCTCTCTTTCTCTCTCTCTCAAAAGTAAATAAACATTAAAAAAAGCATTTGGAAGCTGAGTTTTGAGTAAAAACCTGCAGGAAGTGAGGAGCAAGCCATGCAGTTACCTTGTAGTAAGGAGCAACACAGGTAACAGCAAGTGCAAAGGTCCTGAGGCTGGAGTTGCATGAAGATTTCAAGGAACAACAAGGAAGCCAGTATGGTGGGAAGGAGAGAGCAAGAGTAAGAACAGCAGGAAATTACAGCAGAGAGGTGACGGGGGCCAGATGGTGTAGGGTCTTGTACGTCATAGTCAAGACTCTGGCTTTCATTCCAAGTCAGGTGGGAGACACAGGAATGTTATGAGCCGGGGATGGATGCAAACTCAGTTTGTTGTTCTTGTTGTTTTGTTTGTTTGTTTCTAAGTAATCTTTACGCCCAATGTGGGGCTCAAACTCATGACCCCGGATCAAGAGTCTTGTGTTCCACAGACTGAGCTAGCCAGACACCCTTCCATGCTTCTCTCTTGGTCTCTCCTCATAGACACTGAGCCTCATAAGGACAGAGCTGGTGATCACTATCCATGGCTGTTAAAGGACCAGGATAAAATACAGCAACTCCTTGGAGTCTCAGGCAAAAGACTGTAGAAACTAAACACTTTCCCAGGTTCTCTCTCTCTCTCTCTCTCTCTCTACTCCCTTCAGCATTGAATGCTTCCTACAGCCAAAGGCTTGATTTTGCCTTTCCATCTAAATGGGCGTCTCTGTGGTTATGTTCTGTTTGTTTCTGTAATCTCATCAACCTGGCAGCAAGCACCAGTCAAGGGAGGCATCAGGAGGTGAGTGCATAGGTGAATGGATGCACGGATGGATGGACAGCACATGGCAGGAAGAAAGGTGGGAAGAAGAGAAAAGAAGGAAGCACTGACGAGTAGATGAATGCATGAAAGGAAGGAGAAAAGATAGACGGATAGATGGAGGCAGGAAGGGAGGGGAGAGAAGGGAGAGACGATGGATGGGTGGATGGACGGATGGATGGATGGATGGTGAGCGGTTGGATAGATGAATGTGTGAATGATAGATAATAATCGTGAACATTTTTTGAGCCTTATTCCATGCCAGACAATTCACAGATCATTTTGTCTGATCATCCACCATTTTCAATATTTGGAAAATAAGCTTCAAGAAAGTTAAATCACAAGCCCAAAATGATACCGTTTTCTCCCGACTCCTGAGTGAGCGTGCTAACCCCTTATATCCTAATGCTGAAAAACAGGTGGGTGAGTGAATGAAAGATCTGTCTGGAAACAGATTTTTCCCAATGTAAATACAAAAGGTGAACAACAACAAAACTGATCTGATGTCTTCAGTGTTACCATTACCAGCAACAATCTTGAAAATTCTTCTCCCGTTGCTTTGCAAACCACGCACCATATTTATGGAGTTTGGAGCGTTAAACAAAACAAAACATAATGTGGGTATTTAAGGGGGTTCCCACATATAAATTAGCCTGGTCTCCTTGACCATAAAAGGGTAGAAAGACTATGGATAGAGCAGCAGTCAGAGAGCCTGGATAGAAACTAGAATCTGCCTGTTTGACCCCATGTGACCACGGGACCCACGGAGCCTGTCCCCACCTCAGAATCGTCTCAGTCCAGTCAGTAGGTTGGATGATCGCGAATATCCTTCCCCGGCACTTCCCCCGACTGTTCTGGTCGGGATTTGCCCTCATGCTTTCATGCTCGGCCAGGACGGGGTGGGGTCACACTGAACCAAGAAGCAGCAAGATGGCCTGATAATGCCATGGGGTCCCGATTCAATCTGACTGGGCCTTGGATGCTGACCCTGGGTGGCTTTAGACTACTGATTCCGTGTCTGTGCCTCAGTGTCCTCCTGTCCAATTAGACTAGAAACAATTTTCACTCAGAGGGCTGCTGGAAAGCATTTTCACAATGTGGCCACCAGTAGCCTCAATTCAATGTCAGCTGTTGGTTTTGTTTGTTTTTTTAATTTTCATTTAAAAACATTTTTTAGGTCTTTTATTTATTATTTTTGAGTGACAGAGAGAGACAGTGTGAGCAAGGGAGAGTCAGAGAGAGAGGGAGACACAGAATCAGAAGCAGGCTCCAGGCTCTGAGCTGTCAGCACAGAGCCTGACGTGGGGCTCGAACTCACGAACCGTGAGATCATGACCTGAGCCAAAGCCAGATGCCTAACTGACTGAGCCACCCAGGCGCCCCTTAGTTTTCATTTTTAATATTAATTCAAAAAATAAAAAGATATACGTCATCTTGATTTTTCTTTTTTAGAATAAAGTTATTCTAGAATATTCTAGAAGAAAGTTATTGTCTATATTCTAGACTTCCTACATAAATACAATCATTCCATATAAAGCATTTCAGCCACTTGCTCTTTTTGCTTGGTAATTGGACTTGGAGGAATTTCAGCACAGTGGATGTGTCTTTGCCTTATTATTTTTTTAAATGTTTATTTTTGAGAAAGAGACAGAGAGACAGACGGTAAGTTGGGGAGAGGTAGAGAGAGAGGGAGATACAAAATCCGAAGCAGGCTCTAGCCTCTGAGCTGTCAGTACAGAGTCTGACTCGGGGCTCGAACTCATGAACTGTGAGATCATGACCTGAGCCAAAGTCAGATGCTCCACCATCTGGGCCACCCAGGCACCCCTCTGCCTTATTATTTTTAAAGCTGTATTCTATTTTGTAGGCTGTGTGGGTTATAATTTATGTGCCTATTCTTCTATAGATGGCTTTCTTCCTTACTTTTTAAGCTCACTAATAACACATGAACATATTCCCTTTGCCAAAAACAAACAAAAAACCCTAAACTTAAACTTTATAAATAAGGCCAAAGTCCCCTTTGATGGCCTGCTTACCCAATTTCTTTTCCTCCCTTCCCCAGTGAAAACCTCAGCCGTCACTTTGGAATGTAGGTTTCTAGAACTTTTTCAGTGGCTGTCAGTATATAATTATGTATCTGTAGAGAACTTAGAGTGCTCGCTGTCTTGTGTTTTCTGTGTTCCGTCTTGCACCTGCTCTGTCCACTGCATGGTGTGTCTAGAACTTCCAAGGTCAGTTCATACAAACCCATCTCTTTCTCTTTAAAAACATTTTTTTTATATTCTTATTTGTTTTTAAGAGCGAGAGAGACAGAGCATAAGCAGGGGAAGGGCAGAGAGAGAGGGAGACACAGAATCGGAAGCAGGCTCCAGGCTCTGAGCTGTCAGCACAGAGCCCGACGCGGGGCTCGAACCCACCAACCGTGAGATCATGACCCGAGCCGAGGCGGAATGCCTCTAACTGCAGAGCCGCCCAGGCGCCCCCGTTGCCCCGCTTTGTCTTTCACAGCAGCAGACGTTTCTGTCGTCTGGATGCACCCCGTGGCTTCAGGGTTTCGTTCCCTGCCCACGGGTGGTTCTCGGTTTTCTCTCCGACCATTAGTGCTGCAGCCCTCTGCACGGGGGACGTGCATTCCTCGGCTGCGCGGAAGCCACGCACGGGATGGATCACCTTTCCGTCAGTTTAGACCGTGTGACCCGGTAGAAAGAGGGAGGGCGGCAGAACCAAACAGAGCTCGTTCTAATCCCCCCCTCTTACCAACAGCTCTGAAACCTGTAGGCCAAGTAACTTCTCTTTCAGAGCTCCGGTGCGATCAGCCTCACCCCTCCCGGGCTGCTGTGAAGACTGTGACTTAAATAGTATGTCAGGCACCTGCCCCTCAGGGAACCCTCAGTCGATTCAGCTTCTCCCTGTTAAAATGTGGTCTCTAGGGGCACCCGGGTGGCTCAGTTGGTTGAGTGTCCAACTTTGGCTCAGGTCCGGATCTCCAGATCTGTGGATTTGATCCCCAGGTGGGGCTCTGTGCTGACAGCTCAGAACCTAGAACCTCTTTCGGATTCTGTGTGTGTCTCTCTCTCTGCCCCTTCCTCCTTCTCAAAAATAAGTAAGTATTAGGAAAAAAAAAATTAATGTAGTCTCTGTCATCACATAGAACCTGCCATCCCCAGTTTAGACTTTCCATGCTGCTAACTTTTAAAAAGTAACTTCTGGCAACCTCTTTCTAAAGTGACAGTAAAATAACTAGCCAGGGTTTAAGAAAAATCTGAAGATTTCGATTTCCTGACAATATACCAGCATTATGTAGTGACACACGGCATGTGAATGAGGGAGACGCTTCTGGAAAGATTGAAGCTTCTCCCCTCGCGCCAACCCAATAATTACTGGGAGCCAGAGAGAAGCCGCCGTATTTCCAAGCGCCGATCCCCGCTGGACGGGCGCTGCAAACATCTGAAGGAAACGCAGTTTGTTAATTGCTGTCTAGACAGTTTATTGCGGCAATAAGATCAAAACCCAGAATCCTAAGGTTTGTGGTATGAATCATGCAGACTAAACAATTGTTTTATTGCATTTACAGAGAGCTTGATTTATAATGTCCCTGGGTAATAAAATTCCTTCATGGTTTATCCAAAATAATTTTGCTCCCTTTTACACCACTCTGTGATAATTCCACCTCTCTGGGCTGTTAAAATGTGTTCTCTGTCACATCTAAACAGCTTCTTGTCAGATGTCTTGTCATCAAGGGCCAGGATTCATCCCGTCTTGGCAGAGCCCCTGGGAAGGCAGGCAGCCTGGTTAGATGGCCTTTGTAAAAAACCCAGATCTCGTGGCCAGGTGTCCCCACCCCAAGCGGACGGTTTCTGAGCCTGACACCTTCCTTTGTCGGCAAAGGCCAGTCTGATGGCCCCGCCTTCACCCCACTGACCAGTTCCTAGATGAAATGGACCCAGCCGGCAGGTTCCTTCGTGCCTCTGAGCCGTGGGACCCATGTCCCCGCTGCTTGCAGCCCCGTCTAGCCCCGTCTGTACCCTGGTGACCTAGAGAAGGAAGGACCAAGCCAACCTGCATGCATCCTAACTTCCCCCGGTCCCCACAGTGGCCCGGTAGAACGTTTTCAGAGGAGGGTCTCAAAGCTTGGAAAGTCTAAGAGGTTCGCTCATGGTCAAGTACTGGAAAGTGTTGGTCCTCCAGACTCCAAGGCCGGTGCTCCTCAGTGCCAGAAGCCGCTTGTGGGCATTTATTCCAGCAAGATGGAAACTTAATATTCACCCAAAAACCTGTATGTGAGTTTTGATAGCGGTTTTACTCTTTATAGGTCCCAAGCGCAGCAGGTGACTGGTGAAAATGTGGTGCCTCCTGGGGCACCCGGGTGGCCCGGTGGGTTAAGCATCTGACTTTGGCTCAGGTTATGATCTCGTGGTTTGTGAGTTCGAGCCTTGCCTCCGACTCGCTGCTGTCAGCCTAGGAGCTCACCTCGAATCCTCTGTCCCCCTCCCCTGCTCACACGCTCTCTCTCTCTCTCAAAAATAAATAAACAAGAACAAAAACCCCAGAAAACAAAACTGTGGTGCATCTCTACTGCACAGTGCCAATCACCAATAAAAAGGAGCAAACTGTCGAAACGTTTAGCAAACCTCCAGGGAATAGCAGCCTGAAAAAAGCAAATCCCAGAAAGTTACATAATGTATAATTTGATCTATGTAACTCCTTGAAGTGAGGAAACAATAGAAACGTGAAACAGATCAGTCCTTGACACCCCTCCCCCACCTACACACCACCCCCTTGCTGAAGAGGGGGGCAGGGGGAACGTGGGTGTGGCTACAGAAGGACAACACGAAGGGTCCTTGTGTTTTTATTGTATCAAAATCCCCGCGCCGGCTGTGATATTGTACTTCGGTTTTGCAAGATGTTACCATTAGGGGAGCTAGGGAGAGACTACACCCAGCTATTTCTTCCTTTTCTTTTTTACTTTTTATTTTATGTTTATCTGAGAGAGAGAGAGAGAGCGCGCGAGAGCGAGTGCAGGATTATCAAGCAGGATCCATGCTCAGCCCGGAGCCCAAGGCAAGGGGCTCAATCCCACGACCTGGCATCATGATCTGAGCCAAAATTAAGAGTCAGAAGCTCACCCGACTGAGCCACCCAGGTGCCCTCTGTATAGTTTCTTACAGCTGCATATTAATCTACACATATCTCAAAATTAAAAGTTTAAGTGAAATATATATATATATATATTATCTAGAATCCTGTCAAATTTTTGTGTTTATATGTCAAAAACCGTTTCCTATTAGCACCCTCACACGGCTCAGCCTAATAGTTTTGTTGCTAACCCAACGGAGTCGGTAGCATCTTAGCCACAGTGCGGCAGCTTCTGTTTTCATTTCACTCTACCCCTCATAGAATATTCCATATCAGTCCAGACAGCTGTCTCCAGCTGCAGAACTTACAATGCCTTATTATAGATGACCATCACTTATTTCGACAGTTTCCTCCCCTGGACGTCTGGCTGTTTCCATTATTCGGCTTTTACATACAATGTTGCAGTGTATTTCCTTGTACTGACCTCATTTGTCAAGGGTTCCGTATACACGGATCCACCGGCTACATTTCCAGCAGAATAATTGTTAGGGCAGAGGATATGAACATCTTTTATTTTAGTAAATGTTTCCAAATACCCCCCAGGGAGGTTGGACCAATTTTAACAGCCACCCACCAAGCCCAGGTATGACAGAGCTATTGCCCCACACTTTACAAAAACAATGTTATCAAATTCTGTATCTGCTAATCTGATCAATGAAAAAAAAAAAGAGAGAGAGATAGCTCATAGGAATTTATATTTGCATTTTTCTTATAATGCCTAGGGGTTAAGAATCTTTTTTTATACATCCTGCTGACCTAATTCACAGTATTCATTTGCAACTCGTAAAGGGATTTTGTTTTGTATTTCTTTGTATCACATAGAGTCTTTGCATTCAGTGGAAATACTTAATAGCCACACCAGGACCCACACCCCACCCTTCTGAGCCTCACCCTCACCTCCTAAGGCTATCCTGGGCAAATGGCAATGAGAAATCAGAAATGTGCTCTAAAATGAGTAGCAAATGGAGTGAGAGGCAGGAATGGGTCTGTTTCACTAAAAAGCGGAGCGTTGTTTTCAAGGTTATTTTCACAGGCTGCCGGGCCACTAGATTGAAGGACGTATGAGCTTTGCAGAAGCCAAAGAAAAATACAGAATTCATAAATAGCTACAAAATGTATCACCGTGCTAGCTGACCCCTGCTACTGAAACGAGCTAGTTTTTAGGAGTCTTCCAACCCAAAGAGCAGAAGATTCCATTTTTAACAAAATCAGTCATCGAACATTTAATTTTTGAAATGTTTAAAACGTATGTGTGTATATAGCATAAATGTTTCATATGGTAACATCTGTAGAGCAAAAATTAAAGGGCTGTTTATTATCCCTGATCATTTAGCAAAAACAGCGAGACATTCATTGAAACATTCCTTAAAACGTTCATCGAAGAGGCATTTCTGTGAATTTTTAAATCTAAACCAAAGGCAAAGACCTCTGTTGACCCATAGATCCCAAGATAGCAGTAGCTTATTTTGAAAAATGGGTGGGACTCAAGCTGATAAGAAACCTTTTATGAATTAATGAATGCTAACTAGGAGGATAGTCAGGAACTTTCCAGAGGTTTATGGTTTATTCCTTTCTCTCTCTCTCTCTCTCTCCCTCCCTCCCTCCCTCCCTCCTTGGGGGCTCCTAAATAACCGTTTTGGGACTCGGAAACCTCTTTTATAAAGCTGTTGCATTGTATGCTAAGTTACCTGGGCTAAGACTGGTCCCTTCACAAAAGTCCTTTGTTCCGGGATTCCTTCTATAAACTGGATTCTGTGACCCTCAGCCTATTGTACTGAGCTAAATAAGTATTATTTTCTGCCTTGTTTTCTTCTTTTTCTCAAGCACATTTAGATCTCAGGAAAGCATGAAAAAGAAAAGGGAATTACTAGCAAACGGCAAGGTGTTTCTGGCCTCTATCCCCTGAGAAGGATGGAGTTTTTGGTTTGTTTATTGTTGTTGTTGTTGTTGTTGTTATTTCTCACAAGCTTGTGCCGTTTTTGAAAAATTCTATGTGCCAGGTACTGGGACCACGGGCTTTTACAGAGAACTCTCCCCTCCCCCTCCCCCCATCCCCCAGCCTTGGAGATGACAGGAAATGGTCTGATTTTGACATCTTTTTCCCTTTCTACGGTTCCCGTTCTCTTTCATTTTTATTAGTTTTATTTCCATCGTCAGGGTGGGAGGGAAAAAGGATGAAACTTGCTATTTCCGACTCATCATTTTTATTCTAGAATAAGATCTTTTTTTTTTAATGGGATGAAGAGGGTGTGCTTTAAAAGCAAAATTACAGAAATTTTTATTTTCAGTACTCGTTAAAGAAAATGGGTGAGACCTTTAAGAAAGAAGGCTGAACCCCATAAAGTGAGAACAGTAAAGGAGGAGATGGCAATTTAAAGGGGGCTTTGGGGGCACCTGGGTGGCTCAGTCGGTTAAGCCTCCAACGTCGGCTCAGGTCAGATCTCACGTTCGTGGGTTCGAGCCCCGCGTCAGGCTCTGTGCTGACAGCTCAGAGCCTGGAGCCTGCTTCCAGTTCTGTGTCTCCTTCTCTCTCTGACCCTCCCCCTCACATGCTCTGTCTCTCTTTGTATCAAAAATAAATAAAACATTAAAAAAAAATTAAGGGGGCTTGGGGGGGGTGCACCTCCCCTTAGGATGGAGAATGTTCCTCTCCTCCCCTGAAAAGCAGTTTTCTTTTCATGGGAAACCAAGCCCCTGGGTTATTAGGGTCACAATGATTTCCCCAGATGTGGTTCCCAGGAGGGAGGCTTCTCAGAGGAAGGAAGAGAACCCTAGAGGCTTCTGTTTGTTTTGTTCTGTTCTTGTTTTCATCACGTTTTGAATAGGTAGTGCTTCCAAAGTGGTGCCAAACTCACAAAGTCCAAACCCACAGTGAGAAGTCTCCTTAGTGTCCTGTAACCGCCAGTCTCCCTTCTTATCATAACACAAGCACTTTATTTTGTACAGGATCACATTCCGAGGTGTACTGTGCACACATTAACCAATACGTATATTCTGATTCCCCCCGTTTCTGCACAATGTCAGCCTACCTTACAGATTGTTGGGCACTTTTCTCCCTGCACGACCCATTTACTTGGCCACTGTTCAACCCGTACAGGCAAAGCCCATCCATCTTTTTCGTGGCTGCGTAATACTCCACTGCGCAGGTGCTTTAACCATGTGGCCGCTCCTTGTCAACAGGCGAGCATTTAGATGGTCATTGATCATTTGCTCTTACAAGCAGTGCTCCCTGGATAATCTTAGCTGGACATCATTTCGCACGTGTGTGAGCGATTCGGAAGGGTGAATCCCTCCAAGTGGAGCTGATAGTCAGAGTTTGTTATCAGCCATTGGTGGAGAGGAAGGACTTGAGACACACATATCTGTAAAGTGAGCTTTTCTTTTTTCTTTTCTTTTCTTTAAGGTTATTTTGGGGGGACCCCTGGGTGGCTCAGTTGATTAAGTGTCTGACTCTTGATTTTTGGCTCAGGTCATGATCTCACAAATTGTGAGTTGGAGCCCTGCGTCGGGCTCTGCACTGCATGGAGGCTGCTTGGTATTCTCCCTCCCTCCCCCCCTCCCTCTCTCTCTCTCCCTCCCTCTCTCTCAAAAAAAAAAAAAAAAGTTTTTCTTAAGTAGGCTCCAAACCCAAGATGGGGCTTGAACTCACAGCCCCAAGATGAAGACTCACAGGCTCTGTGCCTGAGCCAGCCTGCGCCCTTAAAAAGGCAGCTTTTCATGCCTTCAGTGTTACAGGATCTTAATATTTAAATTTAAGTGACCCTAGTAATACATTAACAGGTTCTTCCTGTAAATTAAACAAGAAACAATCCAGAAAGGATCGATGGAAAAATGTGAAAGTCCCACTTGAATTCTCAACCCCAACCACATTCTCCTTCTTCAAAGTCATTTGCCTTCTCAAAATTAACCACTGGGAGCAATTAGTGCATACAATTCCAGACCTTTCTACCCACTTATATTTCTGTGTGTGTTTTCATAGATTCATGGATGGCTCCGAGGTGCACACAGGTGCTTACGGGTTGGTGCGCAAACGTAAAAGTTTACAGTGATACTTGCAAAATTTGTATGTGCTAAAAAAGTTTGTTAAATTGTAGGTCTGGATTCATTGTACCTGGGGTTGGGGTCTGAGATTCCCCATTTCTGACAAGCTCTCTGATGGTGCCAGTGTTTCTGAGTCTGAGTGGGCTTTTTGCTTCGTCTTGTTTTGATGTGTTTTGTTTTGTTTCTACATAAATGAGATCATATCTACTGATTCTGAACTCATCTTTTTTTTCCTGGCCGGGTCACTGGGGAAGATAATGTGGATAAGGCCTGGCACATCTAATGAGCACATATGTACATATCGAAACTATAAGCTTTTATCAAAGAAAAATAATTTATTTTTAAATATTTATTTGAGAGAGAGAGAGAGAGAGAGAGAGAGAGAGAGAGAGAGAACCTGAGTGGGGGAGGGGCAGAGAGAGAGAATGAGAATTCCAAGCAGAGTCTGAGCTGTGTGCACAGAGCCCAGCGAGGGGCTCAAACTCACAGACCGTGAGATAATGACCTGAGCCGAGCTCAAACGTCAGATGCTCAACCAACGGAGCCACCCAGACACCCCATGAGAGAAAAATCACTTTAATTGATTTTCAGCATGGAAAGCTGAAGACCTTCCCAAACGGATTAAGCCGAATTCAAAGGATCAGTCATGGTAACAGAAGGAGTTTTTATTTGCTAATGAAATGACGCTAATTTGCTATTTGCTAATCAAACGACACGAGACTTTTTTATGACCCATTTGCTATCCCGTCCTGGCACTGAGCGACAATGTGTCTTTTGAGAACGCGAACAGATGTGAAGAGAGGAGAAGAAATTTGAGGTTCTCCACATTAACTCCCTTCACTGACCCAAACAAGGGTCCATTGGGCGTCTTCATTAGCATGGAGAAAACCTAGCCCCGCAAAGTCCTTTCCTCAACAGCTAGGCTTCTAGGTCCGCTCTCACAGGTCAAGGCAGGGGTGGATGGTTTGAATTTGGGAAGGTCACTGGAAGGTCACTGCAGGGTCTGCTATTGCTCTAAGTCCCTTGAGCTGGAGGCCAGGGGTCCCTGAGTCTCCCGCTCACGGCTCATGGGCTCCAGGACCCAACCTCTGAGCTACGTCCCGAACCCATCCACCGCACCTCGGTTCTGTCCTACCATTGTGTCCATCTGTGTGGTGGAGGGACCTTTCTCACTGGTCTTCTCCTCCACTCCCACTCCCTCCAGCGGGTTCTCCAACTGTAGCAAGGGAGGAGCTGACCGAACCCAGAGCAAACCCCATGAGTGCCCTAGGCAAGATGGCGCAGAGGTGCCCTGTGGACCCTCACGTGCTGGCCTCAGGGCTGCCCCACCTGCGGGAGCATCTTCCTCTCCAGGCTCATCACGACCCTCCTCCTTGCTCCGCACTCTCTGGCACCAAAGGGCTTTGGTTCCTTTTGCTCACCCGGCTACCCATAAGACCATGCCGTTTCCTCTCGGCCTGAAATGTTCTTCCTGCCTGCCTCACCCAGGGGCTCAGAAGTCCCCTCCTCGGAGAAACCCCCCTTGCACCAACCCTACCTCCTCCCAGTAGCACCTGCATCTTTTCTCCCTACCCGTCATCCTGGGGTGCGATGGCATCTCTCCACATATTTGGGAGTGATGAGTTCGCTGACCCCCGTCTCCCTGCAGTGGAGCATGGCTTCCATGAGGAGGGGCACCGTGTCTGCTCTTGCTCACCGTTGCGTTCTGGGGCTAACCACGGGCTTGGAAGGTAACAAGAAGTCAGGTGATAGTTTTGCTGTTTGAAGGAAGGAGAAGAGAGGACTCGGGGCACATTGTTGTTGCTGTCATTGTCGACATGGTTGTGAACATGAGTTGCTTGAGGGAGGCGACAGATGGGGGCAGATTGGGTTGGGCTGGTAGAAGGGGCCAGAAGGCCAAACTAGAGGCTTTCTTTGCGGCTGGACCAGAAGGTAGGATGGTGGCTATTGATGGCCCCTCAGAGGCCACCTGGGGTCATTGAGTCTGGCCAGGGCTGCCATTGGACAGGGGAGAAGAGCAGGCCCTGTCTGTATATCAATGCAATATGTTGACTCCAGCCCGTCCACCCACAAGGAAGTGAGTAAGACTCAACTAGACGCAACCCATGTCAAGTAACGAGTGTGGAGCGGTGACAAACACCCACTCAAGAGTCATTTGGATCATCCTTGCGGGTGATCTCCCCCAAGTCATGAACCAATGCTGATCTCAGTCTGGAAAGATGGTGATAATCAGAGGTCCCACCTCGGGGGGTATTGCCTAGACTAGATTGGTCAATGCCTCGATAGCATCAGGCGTTGGTAAGTAATTCAGGAAGTAGGATGTCCCATTTTGCAAGCCGGTCCTGAGCCACAAAGGACAACCTGGGGAAGCAGAGTGAGAAATCAAGTGAAGCAAGACAACAAGGAAGTCAGTTTGCACCTGCAAGGTGAGGGCTGGGCCGAAACGTCTGTTTCTAAGAGAACCAATGGAGCCCCAATGTATCTGGCCCCAAAATGTGGAGACTTGATCATTTATCCAATGGTTCTTTTTTTCCACCTTATTTGCTGTGTTCGCCGCCATATTGCCTGGAACAGCGCCTGGAATAGCACATGCGCCTGTGTCCCAGGTCCGCCCCCCCCAACCCCCCCACCCTGTCTTGCCTCACATTAGATCCCAGCCTGACCAGGCCCAGGTCAGGCGCTCAGTAAATAGTTGTTGAGTGAATGATTCCAGATCTGTAGAAACAACCAGATCTCCGAGTTAAGATTTTCTCCCAGATGTTCTGACCTCAGGTTTGAGCAGCCTCGGGCTGCCTTGGTGACAGCTTCTCTGATCTCTGCTGCCTCCCAGAAAACAAACATTATGATCACCTGCCCCGCGGTGATAATATTGCTCTCTGGCCTGTCTGGAACCTTGTTTCTCTTGCCAGAACATCTCAAGGAACTGTATTTGCTTTGCATGCGCCACAGTTGTGAAATAGGTCATGTGAGCGAGGGAGAGAAAAAGGAGAGAGAGGGAGCATTAGCTACTGTTGTGGGAGATAATTTCCATGTAGAAAAGATAATAGTGGACCAGCCTCCTTGGTGTTTTCATCCTGCTCTGACCTGCTGGCCAGCTCAGTTCGCTCCACGGCTGCCCTTTACATCAAAAGCAAGGTTATGCTGTTTGAAGACTTTGGGACATGTTGCCTTTGCATTCCTGAAAGCATTTCTTCGTTTGTTTTAAATGTTTAAAAAAAAAAAAAAAAAACACTTTTCAAATTTAATTTTTTTTTAACTTTTACATTTCTATCTCCATGGAAGGTTTTGGAAAAATATTCAAGGGTGGGTGGGTGGCTCAGTCAGTTAAGCATCCGATTTGGGCTCAGGTCATGATCTCGTGGTTCATGGGTTCGAGCCCCGCATCGGGCTCTGTGCTGGCAGCTAGCTCAGAGCCTGGAGCCTGTCTTCGGATTCTGTGTCTCCCTCTCTCTCTGCCTCTCCCCAGCTCGCGCACTCTCTCTCTCCCTCCCAAAAATAAATTTTAAAAACATTAAAAAAATTTTTTTTAAGAAAAATATTAAAATTGTCAAATAGGTGATACATTCAAATGATCCCAAACCTGCACAGAATGGGCATCATGGAAAGATGCCCCCGGGTCCCCTCCCTTCTCCACCTAGGCCCCTCCCCCATGATCTCCATTCTGGCAGGACATGGCTGGGCAAACACTTCCCCTGTGTCTTTGACCGACCATAGCGTACTGTGCACTTCTTTCCCTCTGCAGCTCCCTCTTTTCTCTTTGTCACATTACCTTGAAGATCATTTCATATCTGTTTCTAGGAGCTTCTTCATTCCTTTTTTTTTTTTTAAGTGAGCTCTACGCCCAACATGGGGCTCAAAGTCACAACCCCGAGACCAAGAGTCACATGCTCCTCTAACTAAGCCAGCCAGGCGCCTGCCTTTCTTTCTTCCTTTCTTTTGTTCTCTCTCTCTCTCTCTCTCTTTCCTTCCTTCCTTCCTTCTTTCCTCCTTAACTGAAGTGGGGTTGACTCTGCTCCCTCTTTCTCTGAAACAACCACATCATATTCTATTGCATGAACGGACCATAAACCCCAGTCCTCTGTGGATGAATATGTGTGTCGCTTCCTATCTTTTGGTATTTAGACTGCAGGTGATCTGAAACTCCCAAGACGTCTTAGATATGTACGCAGACATATTGCACTCCCTCTTTTGTGTTGTGATAAAACAACACATGCTCATTACTTTTAAAAATTCAAGCAATACAGATGTGTATAAAGTAATACTCTGCGTCTTTAAGGTACAATAACTCAGCCGTAGTTCTTACTTGCTGGAGTTTTGTTTTGTTTTTTTAATGTTTGTTTATTTATTTTGAGAGAGAGAGAGTCCAAATGGGGAAAGGACAGAGAGGGAGACAGAGAATCCCAAGCAGGCTCTGCACTGTCATCTCTGAGCCCAACTTGGGGCTCAGTCCCACTGACTGTAAGATCACGACCTGAGCAGAAATCAGGAGTCGGATGCTCAACCAACTGAGCCACCCAGGCGCCCCGCTGAAACTTGCTACTTTAAAAAAAATTTTTTTTAGTGTTTATTTTCGAGAGAAAGAGAGAGAGACAGAGCATGAGGAAGGGAGAGGGGCAGAGAGAGAGAGAGGGAGACATAGAACCCGAAGCAGCTCCAGGCTCTGACACTCCCAGCATTACAGAGCCTGATGTGGGGCTCAAACTCGCAAACTGTGACATCATGACCTGAGTCGAAGTTGGACGCTTAACTGACTGAGCCACCCAGATGCCCCTGATACTTACTCCTTAAATGTAATAATATGTTTTAGGTATTTCCCCTATCATTACATGGTTTTAACCCTTTCTTTTAAATTTGGCTTTATTTTTAACAGCTGTATAATATTCTAGAATGTGCCCAAAACACACTGTCTTTTCACCAGTCTTCTACTGATCTGGCCAAAGTTTTAAAATAATTTACTTAATAAGGAATAACGTTCGTAGTGTGTTATGAAGAATGAGTATAATATGACAAAGGAGGAATTCTAGGCAGCGGTTGTGAGAAAGGAATCCCATTTAGTATCATCAATAGATCTGGAAATTAGGGTGGTAGCACCTTAACCAAGGGGTCAAGGTCAACGTCACGGGTAAGACACGTGGACAACAGGAAGCCCTGAATAAGATGCGCTGGAAAGGGCACATCCCTTCTGTAGTGTTTTTGCCAAAAATGCATAACTGCTTTCAAATCACGAGACATCAGATAATGTCAAACTAAGGGGCATTTTATAAAATAAGTGATGAGTGTTTGAGTGTCAGTCGTGGAAAACAAGGAAAGATGGAGGAACTGTCCCTGATGTAATGTGGGATTCTGCCTGGGATCCTGAAATAGAAATGGGGGGAAATTCTGTGGGAAAACTGTTGAAATTGGAATCCAGTCCAATGCTACAAAGTAGTGTTGCATCCGTGTTAATAGTAATGCGTCAATGTTAATGTCCTGATGTTGGTCATTATAGTATGTTCGTGTGAGATCGGGGCTCCTGGGCGGCTCAGTCCGTTGGGCATCCAGCTCGTGATTTTGGTGCAGGTCGTGAGATCAAGCCCTATGTTGGGTGCCGTGCTGAGCATAGAGGCTGCTTATTTTTCTCCCCCCCTTCCCTCTCCCTCTCTCTCCCTCTCTCCCTCTGCTCCTCCCCTGCTGCTCTTTCTAAAAAGAGGGGGGAAAATGACAAAAGATGTTAATGTAGGGGAAAGTGGTGAAAGGTAGCAAGGAATCTCTGTAGAGGCACCTGGCTGGCCCAGTCGGTGGAGTGTGCAATTCTTGTTTTTTTTTTTTAATGTTTATTTTACTTTTGAGAGAGAGAGACACACACACACACACACACACACACACACACAGAATCCGAAGCAGGCTCCATGCTCTGAGCTGTCAGCACAGAGCTAATGCAGGGCTCGAACCCCAGAACTGCAACACCAAGCCCTGAGCCAAGGTCAGATGCTAAACTGACTGAGCCCCCCAGGCGCCCCCCGCCAGAGCGCCCCCCCCATGACTCCGCCTCTAAGCATTTCAGGCGAGACTGACTTCAGGAATCCAAAGCACTGAATGTTCGGAGAAAGGAAAGTGGGCTTCATTTCAGAGATGGTTCGAGAATCTGCCGGTGGTGGGGCTACTTGTGGCTTTCCCTCTGGAGAAAGAACTGGAGACTCGAGGTTTCTGCAGGCTGTGCTATCGCCTAAGGGCCGATGGGCCAGGGTAACCCTCGGTCATCCATTCTCCCCCTTCAGCCTGTTCCTGTGTTTACACTACCTTGTTTAGCTTAATGCACATCCCAAGATTACCCCTAATACACATCCTCGGAAATGTTTATGGAAATTCTTTATAAGCAAACGGCTTTATTTCCCTTGAGTAGGTGCAGATACAAAGCAGGGGTCACTTTTTTTATTATTGACAGACTTAAACACCTCACGATGCCCCCACCCGCGGTGGGTCTGTTCCCCCAGCCCACCCACGCTTACAGCGTGGGTCACAGCAGTGATGACAAGCTGGAGCTTGCCCAGTCTGGGTCCGTCCTCCTTTATTCCCAGCCCCTAACCATCTTTCCAAAGCAGGATCTCAGGGGCTCTTTTAGACCTCTGGCTCGGTCCTCTGCTGGTGGTTTTGTGCGGGTAGGGGGGAGGAAGAGGGAGGAGAGAAGCATGTATTGTTTTGGATTTGCTCTCCCCACCCTCACCCCTCCCCATGCAGGGATCCTCGGTGCCTGTTGATGCCAGGCACCGTTCTAGGCCCCGCAGTTCTTGCTGTCAGAGAGGGAGCATGCATTCCGATGGCGGAGGCAGATCATGCAGAAACATACAAGTACATCAACACCGTAAGTCCCGAGGGTGATAAGTACTGGGAGGCCAGTGATGGAAACGGAGGCAGTTAAGAGCTGGGAGGCAGGAGAGGGAAGCTAACCAGGAAAGGGTGGCCACGGAAGACCTCTGGGAGGAGGTAATGCTCACTCAGACACCTGAGTGAGTGGGGAGAAAGCCAAAGCCCTGGGAAGGGCATTCCATGTGAGAGGAACAGTAAGTGCAAAGGCCCTGGTGTTGCAGTTACTTGATCTATTGGGTGGAGAGCAAGAAGGCACACACGGGCCGGAGTGCAGCGATCACGGAGGGGAGTAGGAAGTGCCGTTGGAGGGGCAGACAGAGACCAGTTTTAATAAACTGGCTGCAAAGCTAGAGCAAGGGCGTAAGGATTTTGTTCTTTTCCTTCTTTTTCTTTTTCTTTCTTTCCCTCCCTCCCTCCTTTCCTTCTTTCCTCCCTTACTTCCGGTAGATTTTGTTCTAATTTTAATAGAAAGCTACCATAAGTTTTAAGCAGGAAAAGACTTGATGTGATTTATGTTTTTGAAGGACTCCTTTGGGGTGCCTGGCTGTCTCCATTGCCAGAGCAGGCAACTCTTGATCCCAGGGTTGAGTTCAAGCCCCACCTTGGGCAAAGAGATGACTTTAAAAAGAGAAGAGATCTTATGGAGCACCTGGGTGGCTCAGTCAGTTAAGCATCTGACTTCAGCTCAGGTCATGATCTCGTAATTCGTGAGTTCCAGCCCTGCGTCAGGCTCTGTGCTGACAGCTTAGAGCCTGGAGCTGCTTCAGATTCTGTGTCTCCCTCTCTCTCTGCACTACCCGCCCCCCCACACTTGTACTCTGTCTCTCTCTCTCCCTCTCAAAATTAAATAAACATTAAAAATAATTTTTAAGATCTCTGTAGCTCCTATATAGGGGATGGTTGGTATGGGAGAGAGTAGAAATAATAATAGTTAATTTAGGAGGCCACTGTTCGCTCAGAGATTGTCCAAGAGATGATGGTGATGTTGGTCCTTCTGACATCTAACTTGGGGTGGAGGACAGAGGGTGTCCTAGGAGAGAGAGCAGCCAGCTCACTGATGGCCTGAGATGGAGCTATTAGGAGGAATTGTGGGTGGTTGAGCGATGGGCAGGGCGGGGGGCATTTTCATAGATGGGAGCCAGCTGAGGAGGGACCCCTGTAGACATCCAAAGGAGCACGGTGCCCGGAAGTCTAACCCTTGGGCGTTAATAATAGAAACGCCCCAATTTATGCAACCTGCGTCATGGGTCCGGCACTTTGGAAGCAATCTCCCACATCCTGTTCCATGGCGCCCTGGCCACCGTCCTGAGAAGTAATGTGGCAAGATGATCGCCAGTTTTTAGATGAGGAAGTCGTTTCGGTAACTGGGTTTGAACTCCTACCCATCGGACTCAGTTGTGGGTTAAATTGTCTGCCCTCGAAAGACACACACTGGAGTCCTTTCTCCGGGATCTCAGAATGTGACCGTATTTGGAAATCGGGTCTTTCCAGAGTTAATCAAGTTAAAATGAGCCCTAGTCCAATATGACCGATGGCATTTTGGAGAAACGTAGCCACCGAGACAGACCTGCCGGAGGGAAGACCGTATGAAGAGACATGGGGAGGAGACAGGCCTCTAGAAGCCTCAGAGAACAGTCTGGAACAGGCCCCTGCTTTGCAACTCCCCCCCACCCCCAAGGAACCAGCCCTGCTGAAACCTTGACCTTGGACTTTTCTAGTCTTCACAACTGTGAGACAATTAATTTCTGTGGCCTAAGCCACCCCGTCTGTTATAGCAGAACATTAATTAATTAAGTTAATTAGTATTAATTTTCAAACTCTCTACCTTAGAGAAGAGCTTCATTTACACATACCAGCAAACTCTAGTGCGAGACCCTAACACCCATACTTTTCACTGCTAAGTCCTGTTACGATTTCTTATTCTCTATCTTCTCTGCTAAAATAGATGTCTTCTGGACAGCTGGAATCATGAACAGTTTGCAACTCTAGTACCTGAAATGTAAAGGGGATGTAATTGATATCAAATATTTGGGGTTTGGCTCCAGTTGCGAACTTGACCTCTCAGTGGCAAGGACGGACTCCCACTGGGACCAGGAAGCCCATCATGATATGAAGGCTCAAAGCTCCCCTCCCGTAAGATTTCGATTTCTAACCATCCTATGATTGTTACCAGTGGGTCCATTCAGGGTGCTGGCAAGACCGAGAAGGCTTATCCAAGCCGGCTAACCGAGGAGCGTGTCATAAAGGGGCTGGTTGCAAAGGTGCAAGGGGGGGTGTGTGGAGAATTCAGTAGCACCCTCGGGCTACAACAGCAGGGGGCCCTCGCCTCCTCCAGGGCCTGCAAAGGCAGCAGGAAGTGACCTTGCCAGCACTGTAGGAGAGAGCCACCCACAGGAGCTATGGCTTCAGTAGCCGGGCACCGCCCGGGCCACATCCCGCAGGCCAGGGAGCCAATACCTCATCCTTGCTCTCCCCTAAACTCCCATCTCTAGCCCCTGCTCCCTCTTGGCTAAAACCAGCAAAACCCCCGGTGTCACAGATGCCATTGAGTGCAGTCCCCACAGGTCAGCCTCCTGGGACAGAGCAGGACGGAGAACACGAGAATGGACCCGCAAGGGCAAATAGAATGTTCTGCACACTCAAGACGTCCCCACAGCTCACACCGGGCGAGTTGACAGACCCCGTTTCTTGAACACCGTCCAGTCCCTGCTGGTTATTTATGTCGCTACCCTTTCGCAAGAACCACATAAAATATTTTACATGCTTTTAAAACTCATAAATGTAATGAAGCCAAGATGTTTCAGCAAATGCGCTTGACAGACAAATCCTGCTGAAGATCCGCTCTTAGCTGATGTCAGGACCAAAGGCGATCTCACAGCCTGCAGAGCATTTGACATGGAAACCAATAAATTCATCCCCTGCCCGCACGGCTCCCAAGACGTCCAGGCTGCCGTGTATCTTAAGAATGTATCTGTTCCTTCGTTTGCTTCCTGCCGTCCCTGCCTCGCAAGTATTGACTGCTTTTTAAAAACTCAGTTTGGCCAGTTGGAAATGTATCAGTTTGCAAATGCAAAGAGAGATCCGTGCCCTTGGTTTATGCACACAACCTCCAACACGAGCTGCCTGAGGCATTGGTAAAAGCTCGTGTGCCCAGAACTTGGGTTCATCATTTATTTCGAGGGGCTCAGTGTAAAAATCAGTCACAGTTTAACACAAAGTCTGGTGTATGAAAATAGCTCGTTTGAGTCATATATCATGTGTCAAGGATGGTTCTAGCCTGTTCCATGTAGTAATCACATCCATCTTCCTCGTGGATGTAAAATGTGTGGGCTACTATTCCCATTTCGCAGATGGGTAAGTGCAGAATGGGGGGCCACGTGGCTGGCAGATAGCGCCAGGGGTCAAATGTAGATAGTCTGATTCCAGAAGAATCTTATTTTTAATATATTTTTTATGCTTTATTTGTTTTTGAGAGAGGGAGAGAAAGAGAGCATGAGCAGGGGAGGAACAGAGAGAGAGGGAGACACAGGCTCCAGGCCCTGAACTGTCAGCACAGAGCCCGACGCAGGGCTCAAACTCCTGAACGGTGAGATCATGACCTGAGCTGAAGTCGGACCCTTAACCGACTGAGTCACCCAGGCGCCCCCAGAAGACATGTTTAACCTCTATGTAATGGCACCTTGGTAATGAAGGCTGTTTGGGGAAAACCCTGTAGGGCAGTATCATATGTGGATGGCATGGGTTATGCTCGATAAACGCGTATTGTTGGTATATTTGGAACCTCAGTTTTCGGATCTGGAGCTCAGGCCAAGTCACAGTTCTGATCAGGAGCATATCCAAAGGCCCTCAGGCACTAGGGATACAAGACAAGGTCAAATGAAAGTGGCGCTGACTCCTACAGTCTAGAGAAGGAGAGAGATCTTCGTCAAGTAAACTCACGATAAAGCAAAATTGTAACCTGACGAATGCTAGCGGAGAGGCGTCTGGTTCTCCAAGGGCCGTGCGTGAAAGAGCCTATTCTAGTCACAAACTGAGTTATGGCTCACGTTTGAGTCATTAACAAGATTAGAGAAGGCAGAGTATTTGTTCCAGGCAGGGAGGCGCAAAGGCACTGTGGCAAGGGAGAAGGTCTGAAGTGTGGTGCAGGCTTGGAGGCTGAAAGTGAGGAGGTCCTGAAGATTTGGTAAGAGCTGTGACTTCTTTCCCAGGGAAAAGCACATGCAGGCATGCACAGGACGTTTTATACAGTGGCAAAGGACTCATAGCCCCAACCCTCAGACCTTAGACAGCCGTTAAAAATGGTTGTCCTCGGGGCGCCTGGGCGGCTCAGTCGGGTAAGCGGCCGACTCCTGATTTCGGTTCAGCTCGTGATTTTGAGCCCCTCCGTGGGCTCCACGCTGACAATGCAGAGCCTGCTTGGGATTGTCTCTCTGCTCTTCCTGCTCGCTCGCTCTCTCTCACCCCCAAAATAAACTAAAAAAAAAAGAATATTAATAAAAACTCTGCCTTAGGGAAGGGCTTCATTTATACGTACAAAGGGCTCAAAAACTTTGACCTAGAAACTAGCATCTGTATCACAATAACTGGTGATATTAAGTCACCTGATAAGCAACAAGCTTCCATGCCTCCAGTGGAGATTTTTTTTCAGCCACACCCGTCCGACCTCAAACACAAACACTGAAGGAACAAAAGCGCAGAAGAAAGTGGGGGGAGGCTGAACTACTCTGAGGATGTCAGAACATAAGCATAACACAGGAGGGGGCAGAGTCCTGCAGCCCTGGAAAGACACTGGTCCCTGTGCGGGACACACCCACAGCTCCACCCTGGGATGCCTTCCGTTTCATTTTCCTTGAATCATTTTACGCAACTGGCTTTAAGATCCGGCCTTAAAGCAAAGGCAAGAAGTAGGCACTTGTTATTGATGGCCGAGCTATGGAACGTGGCAGGTCCGGGTTCAAATGCAGACTCCGGGAACCTGGGAAGGTCGCTTGACCACTCTGGGCCTCTGTTTTTCTCATCTGTAAAATGGGTAGAAGAGTAGGTACTTCCCACTCGCTTCTTCCTCCTGTCTTGCTTACTCTTGGATTTCCTCATATTTCTGCCAAACCAGCCAAGGGTTGGTTCTCACTGCTCCTTGTGAACAATATTCTTGTCAGGATGGCTCACAAATTCAGAAGCAGGGCTACAAGATAAACCATGCTCCACCTTCCCTGTCCCTCGTGCCTTAGGTCCTCAAATATCTGAACAGCTGCCCCTCCCCACCCAGCCCTCCAAGGAACACGGGAGGGGACCGCATCCGAAGGGAAACCCCTCCCCGCTTGCCCAGCCAAATATATAAACCGCTTGTTCCTAGACCCACTCATTGGTTCACAGTCAGTTCTCAAGCACCTATTGTCTGCCCTGTGCCGTACCAGGAGGCGGGGCTACGGCCATGCATAAACTGGACAAAGGCAGGGAGCCTAAATTCTAACGGGGAGAAGATAGATAATGAATAAATAAATGGAAAACACTTAAGACGGTGCAGGATGGGGTCGTGCAGAGAAGCTCAAGCAGGACCAGGGACGGGAAATCTCTGATCACAAGGACCTGGAAGGCAGAAGGATGCTATTGCCCAATGGGGTGGTCAAGGAAGGTTCTGGAGAAGGGACGTGAGTGCAGAGACTCCGTGAAGTGAGGGACCTGGCCGCTTGGGTCTCTGCAGCCGGTATTTCTAGCAGAGGGAAAAGTGAAGCAAAGGCAGGAGCCTGGATGCAGGACTTGAGCAAGGAGGAGAGGGGCGGGTACTGAGCAGAGAGGGTTAGAGACCCAGGTCAGGTGAGCCAGAGCAGATCAAGGGATTTCCTGCCTCGGAAGGTCTCTGGCTTTGTCCATCTCCGTAGCTTCTTTCCTCCCTTTGAAGGTGAAGAAACCCTGATCTTGGGTTTCGATTTAGGACATTGGGAGGGAACCAAGAGCCCCTCTGTGAACGTAAGGAAAGCTATGAGCCTTCTCCCCAGGAAAATGCCCTAGATTTGGCGTGTAGCATCAGATAACACAAGCACCTGGGGAACCTGCTCATGGATCCCAAAGCTAAGGTTATGAGCCCCAGAGTTCACACCTCATGTACACAGGTAACGAACGTCTCCAAAATCTTGGCCACCATGTTGGAATACCAAAATGGCAGATCTTCTGTTTTCCCAGCAACTGAGCCATTCATTTCCATGTGGATTATTCTATAACCAGTTCGATCTACAAATAGGAAGAATGGCATGGAAGCAAGGAGTATAAAAGAGTAGAAAGGCCACTGCCCCTCGCCTGCCGGAGTGCTGTGCCCACCAGCACTGTGGCTGCGTGAGCCCGCCTCACCCCCCTGGAGGACGACGCAGAATCTCAGTGAATCGGGACAAGATGCCTGGGTGGCAGGAACTCTGTTCCTCCCACTTCCCAGCTGTAGACGCCGAGGCTCGGAGAGGTGCCAACCACTGCCCGGCTGGCAAATGGTGGCGCCTCTGACCCCAAACTGCCCGATTCCAGAGTCTGACTTTCTCCAAGGCTGAGCCAGGGTCTTGCAACCTTCTCCCGAGCTGACCTTCCTCATTTCTGATCTCCAAGCTTTTCAGGCTCCTTCCTGCCTTGGGGCCCTTCCTGTTTCCGAGAACATTCTTCCCTCAGCTCTGCGGTCACCCACAAACATCCCAACTCAGGTGGCCGTCACCTCTGATATTCCCTTCATGCCCGAGAGAACAATCTGGACTTCCTGTGTGTGTAATGTAGTTGTTTATCGATCGTCTGTCGTCCCCACTGGGCCGTGAGCTCCAAGAGGCAGGACTTCTGTTGCCGAATCGTGGGGTCTAGAATCTCGCCGGCCCCGGGAGCTGTTCAAGGAAGCATATAGACGACAGGCGGTCAGACAGGCGGACCCAAAGCTTGCATTTGCTGCCTCCGAGGTGTGTGCTTGGACAGGCCCCAGATTTCCCCGTCCTTGGTTTCTGCATCTGTAAAATGGACAGAATAATATCTTTTCACAGAATTGTGAGGACAATTACATAAGGGCACGTTTTCTTCGGTTTATTTGGAACCAGTAAACACTGGTCTTTCCTGAGAAACTCTTCTCCTGGGACCAGCCCTCCAGAACCTTCTCCCATACCTCTCAGTCTCACCCAGTTCTTTTATATTCCCTATAAAAACATCCCAGTGGTGTACAGGGCTTTCAGAAGAGCTGCAGAATTTTCTATCAGGGGTCAGATGTGAAGGACAAGGGTGGATTTGTTCAGATTCAGTTAGCGCCCTATGGGTTTCTGCAAGACGAATCAGCCTGTTTCTGAAACTGAATTCACGGTGTCTGACTCACCCTCTCTCCATAAGCTCTTTGTCCTGGTGGAAGATGGAATCAATTTCAACCACCCCCACGCCTACCCCCACCAATTCATTGGAAAGCTAACATCTACCTACTTTGGGCAACACCACAGGGCTGTCCTCACGGCCAGATTGTTAACTTCCTAAGAGTTAGGTGCCAATGATCATCATGAGGTCAATAAGAACAACCCACATTGAGGGGCACCTGGCTGGCTCAAGAGGTAGAGTGCGCAACTCTTAATCTCAGGGTTGTGAGTTCAAGCCCTATGTTTGGCATTCATCTTGGCGCCTACCTAAAAAATAAAAATTAATTTAAAAATGACAAAATCTGACATTTACTGAGCATTTCCTCTACTGAGAGATATTTGAATATAGTCCAGAGGTCAGAAAAGTTTTCCTGTAAAAGACCAAATGAAACATTTTCGGTTTTGCAGCCAAGAGCCAAAACTGAGGGTATTAGGCAGATCCTTACACAAGAGGAAAAAAAATTTTTTTCACAACTTTTCTTTTTTTATTATTTTATTTATTATAACTTTTTAATGTTTATTATTTATTTTTGAGAGAGAGACAGAAGAGTGGGATGGGGGGTTGGGGGGGATCAGAGAAAGACAGAGACACAGAATCGGGAGCAGGCTCCAGGTTCTGAGCTGTCAGCACAGAGCCTAATGTGGGGCTTGAACCCAAGAATTGTGAGATCATGACCCGAGCCGAAGTCGGATGCTTAACCAACTGAGCCACGTGGGCACCCCTTGATTTTCACACATTTTCAACAAGTGAAGTATAAAATAGAATAGTAATTCGATTACAATTCATTGTAATACGGGTCCACAAATGAAAAGAATCGAATTCTGGGGGGGTAACGTTTTGGTGGATTGGGGTTCAAAGTAAGTGTTTCTCGCCATGTGGATGGGCGTCTGTTTTTGGCTTGTGGTTCATGCATACAATTGGCAGGTGGACTTGACCTTGAGGCCGCTTGATCCCTGGTCAGGCCCTGAGGAAGTTGCTTCCTTCTGGATGTTGGCCTAAGACTGTGAGACCTTGGTCATGTCACTTACTTTTCTCCTCTCAACGTCCTCACCTGGACAATGATTATGACAATAATAATAATAATTACCCCCCAGGATAAATGATTAAATACATACACAGTAGTTCAAACCACGCCTGACCGCATGTAACTAATTCCACAAATCTAGTTACTTCTCCGACCCAATCTCCACCCAACCCCCCACCCCCCAACCTTTGTTCAGTGTCGTCTGGCCCCTCATGGAAAATCCCCCTTATGCTCACCCTTTCCTCTGAGTGTCCCCCCATCCTTTCGTTCTAAGTGACCTTGGTTCTCCCCTGGGGACACTGCTGCCCCTTCAGTTCTCCCAAAGGGTGGCTGATTCCTCTGACCACCACCCACCATCCTGGAGTTAGGTTGCGTGAGCTCCTTGCTCATTCCCTCATTTATCCCTTTTTTTCTGCTTCAAATCGTTCACCCCGTTGGGGGCCAAGAATTCAGATACCCGATCCACACCTCTCTCCACTACATCCTCTGCAGACCCCTGAGATCTGCCCCCCAGTTTTTAAAGATTTTGTTACCGGACTCAGCCCGTCACCCAACTGTAATGATCCCTGGCGTGTCTGTACCTATGACGAGGGTCCTTTTCATGGCCTGGGTGCTGAGTTCCGAGACCGCGTCTCCCTTATGGAGCATGGCACACCCTCTCCTGCTCATACTCTCCCCGTTTCCAATAATGGCCTCCAACACCCCGATTTCAAACATCTCTCCCTTCAACCTCATCCCGGTATCTTTCCAGCTCAGTCCCGTTGAGATCCCAAGCCCACCAGTTCCTTGCCCTTCCCGTAGCTTCTGCATTTGCTGACCCTCAATGTTCTTCCTGCCCTTCGAGGAATGGGTGCTATTCTATCCTGCACACTTGACCTTCAACCCGACCACCTTGGCCTTTTCTTTCTTTGCCGGGTTAAATCCGACTCTTAGGTCATTCTGCACCTTCATGGAAATAGCTAAAGAAGAAACATGCAACCTGGAGAATTTGTCTTCAAATGGACCACCGCCCACGTGGGCCCAGCCCCCTCCCTGCATTTCCCTCTTCCATTTATGTTCCCAGTCTCCTGGAAGACGGGTTCCCCTCTTCCTTTCTCAACAACTCTCCCCTTCCTTCCTCTCCTTCCTTCCTTCCTTCCTTATTATGAGCCATAGAGGGAGAGAGAGAGAATCTTAAGCAGGCTCCGTGCTCAGCGCAGAGCCTGACCTGGGGCTCAATCTCACAACCCTGGGATCATGACCTGAGCTGAAATCAAGAGTTGGATGCTCAACCGACTGAGCCACACAGGCGCCCCCTTACTCTTATTTTTAACCTTAGTGACCTAGTAGATGTAATTAGTGGAAGACGCTCACACGCTTCTGAGTAAATCAACCTCCCTTCCTTGATGCGGACCCAAATATTCCCCTCCATGCTCTTACGGATGAATGTTCGTTACCGTATCTTGTGAGCCAGCACCCCATCCCTTCCTGTCTTCTTGAGATCCTTGCTGTGTACTTGTTCCTTTTCTCTCCCCTTCCCTTGGATCCTTCCTGACATCGTCCAACACCTGCTACAGGATCGCCCTTGAGCTTCTATTCCCTCTGAAACTCTCCTTCCCATCCCACTCTGCCCCTGACCCCATTCCCCATGAAACCTCCTTCCCGTCCTTCTCATCCCCCCCCCCCATGTCCCTGTGCCCTGTGGCTCCACTGGAGTCTATTTGCTTCCCTTTTGTTTTTTAATGTTTATTTATTTTTGGGAAAGAGAGAGACAGACTGCAAGCAGGGGAGAGGCAGAGAGAGAGGGAGACACAGAATCTGAAGCAGGCTCCAGGCTCTGAGCTGTCAGCACAGAGCCTGATGCAGGGCTAGAACCCACAAGCCTACAAGATCATGACCTGAGCCGAAGTCGGACACTCAACTGACTGAGCCACCCAGGCGCCTCTCTGTTTTTTTAAGTTATTTATTTATTTATTTTGAGAGAGAGAGAGAGAGAGAGAGAGAGAGCTCACTAGGGAGGTACAGAGAGAGAGGGAGAGGGTGAGAGAGAATCTCAAGCTGGCTCCACACTGTCTGCAGAGAGCCCACCGCGGGGCTTGATCCTGTGAACCGTGAGATCACAACCTGAGCCGAAATCAAGAGTCGGACGCTTAAGTGACTGAGCCCCCCAGGTGGCCCGTACATAGGGTCTCTCTCTTGATGACTGGCCCAACTCAACGGTCAGCCTAGGGCCTGTCCGCCTTGAGACAGACAGAGGCTGGTCCCTCCCCTATGAAGCACGTTCCTTCCTCGGTTCCCGGCCAGCTCCCCCTTCGTCCCTCTGAGTCACTGGCTGCTCCTTCCCAAGCGCCTTTGCTCGGTCCTCTCCGCTTGCCTCCTTGCCAGCCAGGGGCTCCTCAGGCTTCGTCTGTGCACTTGCTTCTTCCTTAACTCCCTTCTTCAGAAGACCCTAGCCAGTCCTGTGGCTTCAAATACCATCTCCTGTCGTTGTCACCGGACTCCTGGGCTTCCCCTCTGAACTCCAGACTGGTCTGTCCGCCACCTGATAGGGCTTTTCAACCTGAAATGTCGAATTGGCATCTCAGACGTAAGTCCCAAACGAGTGAAGTCTCTCCTTCCAGGCATCCTCTCTCTCGGCTAGGAAATCAGCTTCTCCCACAGCCTTCCCTGTTGGTGCACACGGCCCTCCCATCCCTCCGGGTGCTCTGGTGCAAAACCCTAGGACTCGCCCGCCCTTGACCTCCCGGTCTCAGAGCAAGCTCTGTCAGACACACAATCATGATGCATCCCTCCGTCCAAGTGCTTTTCCCACCCTCACCACCACTTCTGCCTTGATCTCAGCCTCCATCCTGTCCCTCCTGGACGGTTAGTGTCCTCCCTGCCCCCTGCCCTTCCCCCATCCACCTCCCCCCACCCCCAAGCCACTGTCCACCTTGGCATTCAGAGTTCTCCTAAATCTAAGAAAAACATGTGATTCCTCTGCTCAAAACCCTCCAACAACTTTTCATCTCAAGAAGAAAAATAACGTTCTTTCAAAAAAAGAAACAGAAGGGGGGAAGGTCGCACTGCCACCGCCTTAGCGTCAAGACATTGAGATGAAGCATAGTAAATACTTTGACTCTTAGATGTTTTTGGTGCAGGACAATTAAGCATCCGATTAATATCTGTCTTACCAGATAGATACCCCAGTACTTGTTGGGGTATCTCGTAAGGTGCCACCGTGAGAAGCCCCTTAAAATAAATGGAGGACGGGGCACCTGGGGGGCTCAGTCAGTTGAACATCTGACTTCCACTCAGGTCATGATCTCACGGTTCGTGGGTTCGAGCCCTGCATCGGGCTCTGTGCTGACAGCTCAGAGCCTAGAGTCTGCTTTGGATTCTGTGTCTTCTTCTCTCTCTGACCCTCTCCTGCTCACCCCTATCTCTCTCTCTCTCAAAAATAAATAAAACATTAAAAAATAAAAGTAAAATAAATGTGGGTGGACAGCAGCTTTGGTTTGGGAGGAATATGCATCTATGAAACCTGCATAAAGATGCTCAGTGTCACTAATCACTAGGGGCTGCAGATCAATGAGATCCTGGCGCATACCTGTCAGATGGTTGCTGTAAAACAAACCAAAACGCAAAAGAGGGGGGCAGGGCTGACGCGGGGCTGGCTCATTCTGAAGAGCTTGCGACTCTTGATGGAGGGGTGGCGAGTTTGAGCCCCACTTTGGGTGTGGAGATTACACACACACACACACACACACACACACACACACACACACAATTTGGTGAGGATGCAGAGGAACCGGAGCCCCTGCTCCGGTAGTGGAGGGAGGGGCAATGCAGAGTTATTTATTAGCTAATGGGAATAGAGTTTCCCGGAATTTCAGCTCCTCAAGATGGAAACCGTTTGGGAGATTGCACAACAATGCGGATGTTCTTAATGCCACTAAACTGTACAACTAAAAAGGATTAAGATATTGAAATTCTAGGTTATGTATGTTTCACCCCAATTTTTTTAATTGGAAAAGACCCACAAAAAACTTAGATTACTGAAGCCATATGGCTCCACCCCCACGACCTCTCGCTTACTCTGCTCCAGCTCCACTGGCCTTTTTAAGGTTCTTCAAACACGTGAAACATGTTCCTGCCTCAGGGCCTTTGCACTGCCTGTTGCCTCGACCTGGAATGCTCTTCCCAGAGTTATCGGCATGGCTCACCTCCTTCATGTCTCTGCTCACATGTCTTCTTATCAGCGAGTCCTTTCCTGACCACCCTACCAAAAAGCATCCACTGACGTTCTCTATCCCTCTGCATTGCCTTAACTCTTTTTGTAGCTCTTGCTTTTGACATATATTAAAGGTATTTGCTTATGCAACGGTGAATGTGATGACCACGGCCCCTGTCATGTCGTGTCTTGTCTGGAAGGGGATGTGTCCTTGTGTATTGCCCTTCAGGATTTCAACTCACCCCCAGCCCCATTCTAGGTAGAGTCCGTGTATCACAGATCACAGTTTTTAAAAAAATATTTACTTATTATATATTTGGAGAGGGTGGGGGAGGGACAGAGAGAGAGGGAGAGAGAAAGAATCCGCAGCAGGCTCTGCACTATCAGCACAGAGCCCGACCGACATGGGGCTCAAGCTCATGAACTGTGAGAGATCATGACCTGAGCCGAAATAATCAGGAGTCAGTCATTTAACCGAGTGCCACCCAGGTGCCCCTACAAAGGTCACCATTTTTGCACGAGCCCACAACGTTGGTGTTAGGCTTTCACACGTATTTGATTGTGACTATTTGAATTTTTCACCTCTAAAATTCTCAAGTCCTGGCGCATAGTGGACAAGAAGATTACTCATTAAATGGATGAATGCCCTGGTACATCAAATAATTCTGGTCCCCAAACTATCACATATATTGTGGGTCAACTTACTATTATGAGAATCCTCAGATAAGTATTCCTAACATATAGCCTGAAAAAATGTGTAGGAGGATGATAGATGTTTTCTTTCTTTTTTAAAAAAAAATTTTTTTACATTTAGATGATAGGTGTTTTCTGAACACCAGTTCTAAGCCACAGACTTTACGGAAGAGGGAAGGTCACGCATAGAGACTAGTCTCCCCGTTTCCTGGGGGAGAGAACAAGGCATGGAGAGAGTGAGCCTGGACCCACACCGGGGTCTGTCTCCGCGGGCGCCTCTGAGTTTCCGACATTAGCTCTCAGGTCACCTGGAGGGTGAGAAATGAATGAAAATGGTCTCCTCCCCAGCGCTTAACTCCCGTTCTCTTTCCTCAGAAAAGATTCGTTCTCTTTTGCTGTCTTTGGTTTATTCCACTGCACTCATCACGACCCTGTATTTTTCTTCGTTAGCATTTGCTTCCTTCTGCTCTGGGTGCCCCCTCTCTAGCCTCCACTGTGGGATCTCCAGGTCTTTGGTAACCCAGCCGGGCTGGGACCAAGCCAGTTTGTTTATCTCGGAGTCTGGGCTGAAAAAAAAAGAGGTTAAAATCTCTCCACGCATTCAAACAAAGAAAAGAACATTTTATATTCCCTTTCATGGTCAAAAGATGATCCTTTCTTCCCCCTTCCCAAAATCCATTTAGGTGTTTATAGATTAGTTATCTTAACAATGACCGTCCTTTGCTTTTCTGTCTGTGCCAATTAACATTCTTAATTGCCTCGCTCCAACTGTCTCACTTTTTGTGTGTTGGGGATAGTTCCCTGACAAGTTTATTTTCAGTTATAATTTATATTGCAAAGACGGGGAGATATTTATGACAGTAAACTTTCCTGCGTGCTGGGCTGTTAGCTCTCTAAAGGTTTGTTATAATAAAGAACACTTGTAGCAAATTCACAGAAGTGCTTTCTCAGTGATTTTTTTTTTTAAAAGACAGAGTTCAGAATAAGCACTTTCGGGGAGGGGAAGGCAGTGTTTGGGTCTGGTAGGGGAAAAAAGCAGGAGAAACCTTTAGAAAAGGTTGCGGGTGCCAATACAGAATCGTTTTAAGTAAAGAATGAATCAGAGCTGCTAAAAAAGAAAATAGGAGATGAAATGGAACAGCATTTTTAGCTGAAAAATTGTTCAATCAATTGAACCTTCAACTTGCTTTTGAAAATCTATATATTTCTCCTGTCCAGTTACGAAATATGTGAGCGTCCTGATAAGCATGTTTATGGGCTTAGCCATTTAGCTTGATCACTCATGTCACCAAGGCTCCTGTCTTGCATAAGAGCAAAGGGAGGCAGATAGTATTTGGAAAAAGCTCTTGAGGGGTTGTGAATTTGTGCAACACCAACATTCTTTCAGAAAAACTCAGGAAACCAGGCCTTATGGAAAGAAATCCAAAATTTAACAGAGCCGTATGAACCGGCGGATCGCTGAAATATCTGTAATAAACACAGACAACTCGAACGTCACAGCAGGGGCTGCTTAAGCAAATTAAGAGTTCATTCAGAGAGTGAAAAATTACAGTATAAAACACATCTGCAGTGTGTCTGTTTTTTAATGCGGCGGCGAAGGCTTGTGACATCCTGGTTCCGTGTATTTTCAAATTGATCTCAATTGCGTTACAGGTATGCTATTCATGGAGGAAAGATTAGAAGAAAATTCACTAGCATGTTATCGTTTTCTGATCTGCAGAGGAAGCAGATAAATGACTCGAATCATCCCACAAGTGAATATAAGACGGCGATTGAGCAATCTTTGAGGGAAAAGGCAAGAATGCAGGGGTTTGATTTCGTTGGGGGAGGTTAAGAAGGCGCCCCTGGAAAAGCCCCAAGGATTTAATTGGGATTTAGTATTTTAAATTTTATTAGAAAATGTTTTGCTATTTAAAAAAAACGTAGTAGGTGGATGCTAACACGGTCTTGAAATCATACTGCCTATAGACCTGGTTTTTCAACTCTGACACTATTGACATTTGGGATCAGATCATTTCTTGTTGGGGGAAGAGGGGGCGTCCTGGGCACTGGCGGCTGTCAGCAGGATTCCTGGCCTCTACGGTCTAGGTAGCACTCTTGAGTTGTACAACCGAAACCGGCTCCAGATGTGGCCAAACGTCCCCTGGTTGGGGACAGAGAAAAATCGACCTCCCCCCCAACCCCCCCAGGACTCTGCTGTGGACTCAGAAGAGAATCAACAAGCACGTGAGGGCTTGTGATTGACCTCAAGATCTGCATGCCTGGGCTGGCGTGAGCGAGTCAAGGGGGCTGAGGCACATAAGTGCCGTCACACCAATTTTTTCGTTCTTTGTCCATCTACCCTTCAACGGAAGAACCTGCAGGAGCAAGTCTCCTTGTTGGCGGTTCATTCCTGCTTTAGCGAACTCTCTGGGGTATTCATACTGGTTTTTTTTCTTTTTGAGTCTATGCTTATAGGTTCCCATATATTAGCAGCAAGTAGGAAGACTAATTAGAGCAGGAAATTGTTCGATACCAATTTGGGATTGATAAAATGGCAACAAGCAGAGAGATATCAAAACGAGGGAGGAGGAATATCATTAGTTAAGTGGCGATTATTGCAATTAGCCAGACTTTGCAACCATAAATCATCCCAACGGAGGGGCTCCGGGCCAGGACACGCAGAAAAGTGGACATTTGGCCCCATAATAAAGCACTCCCGGTGAATTACAAGCATGATTTCTTACGCGATTTTAGCTCAACTTCTAACTCTCTAGAATTTGAAGAGTTCCTTCGAGAAATAAAGTCTTCCATGAGGCAGGCAGATATCAAATCGATGAGAGTCCATAGCCTCCAAGAGGTTGATCCATGTGGAGAAAAAGGCCACTCTTTCTTCTTCCGGAATCCGAACCTTACATTTCCCAAATTGCAGCAGCTGTGGTCACCATGCCGGTCCGTGGCCACTTCCTGGCATGAATAATTAGAGACCCAAAGGGGCACACTCCGGGGGTGGCAGAGCATGATTTCTGGACATGCCAGCCTTCCCACTTCAGCCTTTTCAAGCCTGTGATGCTGGGAATCCCACGTAGGAAAAAACCACTGCCATATTTATGGGCCTTTCAATTATAGGAATAACCAAATATCTAATTGCCTTCTTTTTTAAAAATTTTATTAATGTTTTATTTATTTTTGAGAGAGAGAGAGAGAGACAGCTTGAGCAAGGGAGGGTTAGAGAGAGAGGGAGACACAAAATCTGAAGACAGGCTCCAGGCTCTGAGCTGTCAGCCCAGAGCCCGACATGGGGCTTGAACCCACATATCGTGAAATCATGACCTGAGCTGAAGTTAGATGCTTAACCAACTGAGCCACCAGGCACCCCTCCAATTGCATTCTGAAAATCAGCTTCATTTAGGTATGCTTTTCAGATCATAAAATTCACCCATTGTAAGTATACAGTTTGATTCTTTTTTAATAAATTACTACAATTGGGCAGCCATCCGTTTGCAGTTGCCTTTTTTCCCTACTTGTGATAAAATAAAATAAAATATCCTTCACCTAAGGACGGTTAAGATGGTGAAAGTTTACCATCGGGTGTGGTATTCAGCGGCATTAAGAACATTCGAATTACTGTACAATCTCTAAATCTCTTTCCATCTTGCAAACTGAAACTGCATACCCATTACCCAAACAAGTCCCCGCCCTCCCCCAAGTACCTCCTGAAGTGCAATCAACTGGTATTTGTCTTTTTGTGACTAGCTTATTTTCTTTAGTATAATGTCCCCAAGGTTCATCCATGTTGTAGCCTGTGTCAGAATCTCTTCCATTTTTAAGGCTGGATAGTATTTCTTTGTATGTGCACACCACGTTTGATTTATCCCTCCCTCTCTTTAAAAAAAATTTTTTTATGTCCTTTATTTATTTTTGAGAGACAGAGAGAGACAGTGGGAATAGGGGAGGGTCAGAGAGAGAGGGAGACACAGAATCTGAAGAGAGGCTCCAGGCTCTGAGCTAGCTGTCAGCAGAGCCCGATGCAGGGCTCAAACCCACAAACCGTGAGATCATGACCTGAGCCGAAGCTGGACGCTTAACTGACTGAGCCCCCCAGGTGCCCCCATCCCTCCATCTCTTGAGAAGCCCTGGGTAGATGCCACCTTTTAGCTATTGTGAAGAATGCTGTTATAAACATAGGGGTACAGCGATCTCTTCATGTCCCTGGTTTTTGGTTCTTTGGGGAACATACCCACAAATGGAAATGCTATGTCACAGGGTAATTCTACATTTCATTTTTTTGAGGACCCACCATCCTGTTTTACACGGTAGCTTTACTCATTTACATTCTCACCAGCAGTAGTTGCCTTTTCACACTTTCTTTTTATATTCAGGCTTGCGAGGTCCTGTCCCTTGATGGATTCACTCGTTACCGTTTGTCGTGACTTCTGTGATTCGTTGCCTCGGCTAAGGGGCCTCGGTAGTGAAGGGGTCCTGCCAGAACGCATCTCGCCCTGTGAAAAACAAGCGACAGGTAAACAATGAGATCTATGATCACACATTTTGAACCAGGCTGTAAAAGGAAAGAATTAGAAGATAAATGGCAGAGACCCGATTTGGATGAGGAAGAGGGGGTGGTCGGTGAACCGAGTCTGGCAGCTTAGTGTGAAGGGGCCGCGTGAAGCGGACACCGGAGTTTGGCAGAACGGGGTCGATGTTCTGAGTGCAACGGGGACCGAGACCCTCTAACGGGAAAGTCAGAGAATTCATGCATTTGGCTTGCACTTGTCAGTACCCACAAGGCGCTGACAGGAGCTCTGGGCTTGTTTTCCCCTCTTGAAACGGGAATAAAAAAGGATTTTCATGAGAGTGTCACAGAATGGTGTGTTCCAAATATTCTCTTTGACAGTAAAGCCTCAGTTTTCCTAGAGTTTTTGCCTGAAAGATAGAACAAGAAATGAATTTCCCGGGACACCTGGGTGGTGAAGCCTCGGACACTTGATTTTGCTTCAGGTCATGATCTCACAGTTGGGTTCGTGGGATCGAGCCCCACGTCAGATTCTACATGGATGGCGAGGATTCTGCTTGGGAGTCTCTCTTTCCCTCTGTTTCTGTCCCCAGCCTCCACCCCCACCCCTGCATGGTCTCTCATTCAATAAATAAATAAGCAATTAAAAAACTCCCAACAATTTCTGCCTGGGACAAACAGTGAGGATAACTGGATTATATAAACCCAGGCACCTAACAAAAGCTTAACGGGGCGCCTGAGTGGCTCAGACTTAGGCTTAGGGTGTGTTGGAGCCCCGCGTCGGGCTCTGTGCTGACAGCTAGCTCAGAGCCTGGAGGCTGCTTCAGATTCTGTGTCTCCCTCTCTCTCTGACCCTCCCCTGCTTGCGCGCTCTTTCTCTCAAAAATAAATAAAACATTAAAGAAATTTTTTTAAAAAAAGCTTAATAGCTTAATATCATCCCCTGCTTTAATCTTTTTTTTTTTAAAGATTTATTTTATTTTGAGAGAAAGCACGAGTTGAAGAGAGGAGCAGGGAAGGGGGGTGGGAGGAGAAGGAGAGAGGGAGAGAGACAGAAAGTCTTAAGCAGGCTCCACACTCAGCACACCCAACTCCGGGCTCGATCCCAATCCTCCCCTCGCCAACTCTGGTCCCACCCGGGTCTTTTGGTTGTTTAAGGAGTATTAAGTGATAGAAAAATTACCTTTGATTAGGGAGTTGCCTATCGCCCTGCCCTCTGCATTCACCCCTGCCCGCCTCTATCGGCTTCCCCTCCAGCTCCTGGCTCTTAGATGCGGCTCATTGTTGGAGGCAGATTCAGACCCTGTGCTGCCTCTTTCTTTTCTTGACTCTCTGTTCACAGAAGGTTTCCGCTTCAGGAAAATCTCTCCTGGATTTTACCTGTGGGATTTACTTTTACAGACCCTGGGATTTTCCAGGACACGCTTCATTTAACATGTTTTCTTTTACCACAATTTTCCCTTGTTCGGTCATCCTGTCTATATTCGGCTTCAGCTGCATGACAGGTTTGGGGATATGTTAAGGAGACTCTCGGAGCTGGGTTTAGGGATCGCCCCCCCCCTCCCCAGCTCAGACACTTCCTAATTAAGTCACCTCACATCTCTGAGCCTCAGTTTCCTCATTTTCCAGATGGACAAAGCCACGCTGACGTCCCTGGGAAGATAAAACGAGGGGGTGTGCATTTAGTGAGTTCCCGGCATTCTGCAGGGGCTCGAACAATAATTGTTATTATCATCACTTGGAGACACGAGAGGCACAGTTTTACCACCTTGTTCTAAGGAGAAATGATGAAACTATCAACGACTAAAAGAAATAAATATAAGCAACTGAGTCTTTAACGAAGTTTTCCTTGAACTCCTAACATGTCTTGGGCTGTGAATAAACCTATTTTGTACATCCATTTAGATTTGTCAATTACATCTCCCACCACACTATGTTAAACAGAAAAGGTGTTGGGAATAGAAGTAAATTAGTCAGGAAGGCAGGTGCTAATTGGCCTTTTTACTCAGTATGAGAATTCTAAATGGCTTCTGTGTATTATTAAACCAAATTCGTACCTTCACAACTTTGGCCGTTGGCTTTAATTCTATCTTTTTAGCTTTAGGGAACTTACATAAAACAATGCAAAACATTTTCAAACAGAGATTCAAAAACTGGAGGTGAACCTTCCTTCAGTTGGTTTTTATTGACGGCCACGAATATCAAAAAGATGATCAAACTGATTTATTTTCCGCCTTGGGATGTCCAAACACCCAGGTGAATGTATTTATGAGCCCAGCATTCTAGTTTGCTTGCATTTCTGATGAGCTTACAAGAAACTGGAACAAGCTGGGAACTTGATATATGACTAACGGAGAAAATGTAAGGCACAAACGTGGATGGTTACAGTTGCACAGTCTCTTACAATGAAGCAAATGCCAAATAAAGACACGGGCCCAGAGGCATCATATAGAAACACCAATCAAAGACACAGAGGGCTGCAAATTTCATCTTTACTCAACATTTATTGAGCATTTACCTTGCACAAGGTAGTGGAATTGAATACATATTTTCTGTATCCATATATATGCATGTAATCTGCACACTCAGTTTTAGAAAATGCCAGGCATCCTCATGTCAGGATGAGACAATCACTTTGAAGTGTACTGCTTTTCCATAATGAAGCGAAGCAAAAAATTTCAATAATGATTAAGTTCCCGACTCTGACTGGACTCATTGCTGTTCCATGGGAGATGTTAAGAGCATTGTCTGCGTAATAAAATATGATGTTACCCGACATTTACGGCTTGTGGGGGGAAAATGCAGTTGCAATTGCTCGCTGTTTTGATTATTATCTCTGACTATACTCGCCTTTAATCTGCCTTTTCTGTATTTAGCATCCAGCCGTTTTGGAGTAAAAATAAACCCCCAAACCAAAAATCAAGGTCGCACTGCAACAACAAACAAATCCTTGTGGCTGTGAATCCTGGGGGCTATTATTTAGTATTTAAAGGAAATAAGTCATGGTGGTCATCTGAAATTCTGGAAAGTCCGATGCCACTTTAAGAGCGAGATGGATTGGTAAGATAGAATAAAACACCATTTTCACTATTCTTTCGGCATCTCGAAATTCAACCTAAGCACTTCAATCAAAATTAAGATGGAAGGTGACATAAGTCATATCTCAGTTTTTTGTTTGTAACTGTTTTTCGGTAAATGTAAAAATGGAGCCAAACTATTCCACTGAAAAGACCTTCCAACCTCGGCTGGCGCGGAGATCAACCTTACGAAAGTAATTTTTGGAACACACTACCAAACACGCTCGTTCCGAAACTTTGACCGGAGCTCCTAGTTTTCCATAAGCACACGATTATTTTTATTCTTCTCCCCAAGGACTCAGATAGCAGGAGCGAGGATGGGTCCCCCTCGGATTCCGTGCACGAGCCAGCAAGGCTGAGCCCGGATGCTAATTAGTTGCGCTCCCCCGAGGAACACGCCTTTGTCGCCTGCAGGGCCGGACTACAAAACCCAGAATGCCTCGCCCCTCCCTGATCAATGAGGGCTTATTTAAATGATCTCTGAGGTCTTGGACCCAGGCCAATCAGCTGTCAGGGCTCATGATAAATCGCAATGCATTATTGATAATAATAATTACTGGGACATGCGCGTTCTGGCCGAAGCGGGGTAAATTTCCCAACTCCAGGAATTTGTGGCGGAGTGGGCAAGGAACCGCGGCTCTCCAGGCGGCCTGATGCTCGCATCATGTCGAGGCGCAAGCAGGCGAAACCCCAGCACATCAACTCGGAGGAGGACCAGGGCGAGCAGCAGCCGCAGCAGCCGGCCGCCGAGTTCGCAGACGCGGCCCCAGCGGCGGGGGCGCCGGGTGAGTGCGGCGGGGCGCGCGCGGGGGGCGCCCTCCGAGGCGCGAGCTTGGGGGAGGGGGCGGCCCGCGGCTTCCAGCGCAGATCCTGGGACCGAGACCCGGGGACTCAGTCCTGGGGACCGGAGTCACCCTCACCCCCCCCCGCCCTTGTTAATTTTACACTTTTGCCGCTTCCCTCCCGTGTAAGTTTCACCCCCAGGTCTCGCTCCTCTGGCTGTAAGGTTGGCCCCCCACCCCCTCGGGCCCTCTTACTCCTGAAAGGTTCCCTTCTCGTTCCTGGCCCCTCTCTTAATTGGTTCCACTCCCCTCGCTAGTAACCTCCCCCCCACTTGTAACTTAGGTTCCCTCCCTCTCCCTGGCGCCGCTTTTAAAAGAAAGACCCCGAGAGTCCCCACCTTTTCCTTCACCCCTTGGGGGCTTTTCTAGGAGGCTGGGCAAGGGGCGCACCCCTGGAAACCCCCCCCCCGGGGGGCGAGGGCGATCTGTTGCACGCGCCCCTCGCAGGCCAAGGGGGGGAGGGGGCGCGACCTCTCCCCACCGCCGGGAGCTGGGGTGCGGGCCACCCGCTCTGGGGAGGGGATCGGGGAGCCCGAGGAGGTGGGGGAGAAGGGCATAGTATTGCCCCTTCTCAAAATTCATTCAGGGTTTGGCTTTTTCTCCCTGGGCTTTGCCGCCTCCCGATCTTCGCCCTAACCTTTCGGGGCCTGACCTCCAGCCATCTTTGATTTCCGACTTCCTAAAAATAACCGCGGCGGGCGGGCGGGGTGCAGGCCCCCAGGGGCCGGGGTCGCGGGCCGCCCCTCTGGGGCGCACCCGCCTGGCGTTTTGTGGGGCTTTTCTGGGGCGCCCGGCTTTCCAGGAGCGCGCCCCGGGGGCCAGAGGGGAGAGGTCGGGCCGGGGCGAGCTCCCGGGCTGACCCGCCCCACGCCTCCGTGGCGAGCGTCTCCGGGGTCGCCAGGCGTTCGGGACCCCCGCCCCGCCAGGAGTGGCCGGGCAAACTCCCCTCCTCCGAGGCACTTAACCGAGGAGGCTGGAGGAGCGAGTCGATTTCCCCCTATCCCCCCTCCGTCCTGGCCCGCCAAATTGTCGCCTGATAAGTTTTTAGCGTACGCGTGGGGGGAGGGGGCGTTGTAACCCTCCTCTTGGGCCTTGTGGGTCGCTTCCCTTCTGCTCCCTGCCTGCTTTCCAATTTCTCGGCAGCTGATGGGGGTGTGCTCTGCAGTTCCAGACGCTCCGAGCCACGGCTCCGATGGAAGGCTGTCGCTACTTCGTGGTTACCTTCCCTTTTTTTCGGGAAGAGAATGTAATAACGTTTTCCAAGTTTGTAAGAGGTTAATGTAAATCCCTCTCCCCCCCCCCCACCCCCGCAAATAACATTTTTCCAGGGCAAATTAAAGATCTCAGCTTCACCAGGGGAGGCTGTGCGTTTTCGGGGCGTCTGATGGTCAGCGCTGCGCGCACCCGAGGTCCCTGGAGGATGGACTCTCTTTGTGCCTCGGGTGGGGGGGATTGTGTGGGGGGGATCATGGAGAGGCTCATTGCTTGGCCCACCTGGAACAAAAGGGTTAACCCTCCGCCCGCCCGCTTCCTCTCAAGAGGAGGGGCGAGCTCCGGGCTTTGACCCCTCCCCTGGTTCTGCGCTGACCTCCCGGTTCTCCTACCCCCTTCATTTTTGGTGGGCGCCGGCAAGTGGTGCTTTTCGAGTTGTTTGGCACCTTTGGGGGGGAGCTTGTGACAGGGTAACTTCTTAAATTAACGCTGATTGAAGTTTGCAATCAGTTAACCCGAGCTAGGCTTAGGGTCTCCGGCCTGGCTGTGCGCTACCTCCACGATTTGGGAGGGGGTGGGCTCGCTATTGATCGCTGGGTCGGAGCGGACCGCCGGGTTGCGCGCGGGCGCCCCCTGGAGGCCCAGCTTGGAGCAGCACGCTTTGCTGAGAGGCGGGTCCCCGCGCAGGTACCGGCTCGCACCTGACGGGTGGGATGGGTTGGGGGCTGGAGATGGAGAGCCTTGGGCTGGGCCCAAGGATGGACGTCCCTGGGGACTTCGGCTAGTTGCTAGCGCGATTCCTGTCTGTACCTGGTATTCTTTGCCAAGTCTTTGGAATTCTTGAAAAGAATTCCTTGATCCTAGAATGTGTTTGCAGAGTCTCCACCAGTTGCCAGAATGGGACCGAAGGCGGTTTCCCCCAAACAGTACTTTTTAGCGGCTGCATTTTGCATTTGAGCAGCCTGTATGTATGTCCCTGTCTATATATTATATACATGTAGCTCTGGAGGGATACATGTATGTGTATAGACAGATCTGTATGTATAAGTAGAGACCTAGATATGTATAATTAGAAAAAAAACCAGACTGGTCCAGTCCTGTTTTGCAAAACCGATGTGAGATCCCCTTGTAAAGAATGCAGTTTTAGAGGGAGGAAAATGGAGTTTGGCGATCAATTAGGTTAAAAAATCTGCAGGTGGGCAAGGGACTCCCGCTACCTACGGGAAAATTAGCATTTTCTCAAAAGAATTTCAGATGCCCTTTGTGCTAAACTGGATTACAACCATCTACGATTAAGATCCCCAAGTTTCAAACAAGGGCCCAGCCCCAGTTTCTAAACTTAAACAGCCTCCCCTGAGTGTAATGAATCGGAGAAGGGGGCACTTGGAAGTTCTCTTTTAATTGCGATAGTAGCTTGCGTGTTGCATGCCAACTTTCTGTGTTTCGCAATCTGAGTTTCCCATAGAGAAAGGGGCTCCAACTTGCCCGCAGCCCCTTTTGTTCCGTTAAAAAGTAAATTGCACAAGTCGGTGCCCGGTCCTTTAAGCGTCTGCTGGCTTCCTCATGGGTGGGGAGTCGGGGAGCCATCTTGGGAGGCTGGAGATGGAGCTAACACTTCCTCTCTTTCGATGACGTTAGTTTCCTTGGTAGGGTTTTAAAGATGTGCATTCCTATCAGGTATGGCTTTCAGCTGTGTGACCTGCTCCATTTCTCTGAGCTTTTCGATTTTTTTCCCTCTATACAGTGGAGGTAAAGAGTCTTGCTCAGATAATTTCAACTACAGAGACCCAACTGTGTGCTGGGAATGTGACGGGTAATTAGTTTTGTTCAAAATAGCCATGTTTTCCATTTTATTTACTTATTGTGTCAAGATGAGTATGAACTAATTTGAGATGATCTGCAGGTCTAACTGCAGCCTACCAGGCTGGAGGCTTCAAGGACCTTATCTTTAATCCTCGTTTTTACGTTTTGAGGAAATGGTAGCTCCCAGTTGAAATGGCTTGCTCATGGTTGGTTTTAGCCATGCTCCGAATCCAAGAGGCTGTTTATCATGGTCTGACGAGGATTGGTTATGGGATAGGATTTTTCTATCCGTTTCTTTGATGGGGAAGCCATGATGAGTGGCTAGCTGGTTTAATGCTTGAGATGTGCCTTCTTGGAGTTCAGACCAAGGGGTCCCTGGAACGAGAGTTCAAAATAAAGCAGCGTTTGCATTTCATGCCCTGGGCCTTCTTGCCCTGGAAAAATGATGGGAAGAGTTCAACGAGTTCCATTTTTCATCAGCCCTTAACCTGTTGTGCTTGTGACTCTTGATAGAAAGCATCCAAACTGTTTTAAAAAGACTCTAAATCCAGACAAGCTCTGCATCTCCAGTCATTACCATCCTTTTTTCTTTTTTTTCTTTCAGTGAATTTCATGTCTATGTCAGTCTTTGTTCTGAAAGGGCTCTGGGGAGGGGGATGATAAAAATCCTGTCTGCATGGAGTTTACAAGTTTGCTCAACAGATGAGCCCCAGTTGAGGGAAAACGGGATCTTTCTCTTCATGTAAATAGCAGAACTCAGACGCTTCACCAGCGATTATAGCTTTCTTTGATTCTTGGACTATTTTTTCCTTTTCAGCAGAGCCCCTGAATTTTGATCCAAGACTGTTCGGCACAAGTTTTTAGCTCTTAATTAAGTAGAACTTAATTATGGCTCTAATTTGCCAACCGTGAATTGAATGTAAGCTGTGTGATTTAAGTGTTTCTCTGGATTGCTGAATTGAGATGTAAAATTAAACTGGTAAATGGGCACTTTCTTTCAACTGGTTCAAAGGACATCTCCATTTCCTTTTGTTTTTTGGTAAGCAATTATCCCTCGGGTGGGGGAGGGTCGGGGGAGGGTCGAAGATAGTGTATACTTTAGATAATCTACTCATTGTGGTTCTTTTAATATAGGAATGGGGGCAAAAGATAAGCCTAAGTCATAATGCTTTGCTCAAGATTATACAGGTTTTATTTTTGAAGCATTTTTACATCTCCAGATGCTATTGGCTTCTAGTAGATGAGCTTTTCTTCTATACAATAGTAAGAGTATTTTCTATCCATTTGGCAGTGATTGAATCTAAGACCCCTGCTGGGTTTACTGCATTCTTCCAACTTATTGGATAACTAGATGCCGAGAGATAACATTCCTAAAATTCGGGAGTGGGGGCGGGGTGGAGAGATGGAAGAGCTGGTTGCCGGGTAATCTCTCTGAACTTTGCTTTTTCCCTTTGGGAAGGGTTAACGCGAGCATAGCCAGCAATTGTTCATAACCGGAGCCCTCGTACTCTCTGCAAATACGGGTTCGGTATGTGCCGGTGGTGGTCTGAGTGTATGTAGAAGTACTTTTTCCTGCACGTGCATTCAGAGCTGCTGTTTTAAGACCCAAGCTGGATGTGGCTGGTATTGCATTGAGGCTGCAGAAGAGGCCAGCCTGTGTATACAGTGAAGGCAAGCTGGCATTCAGGCTGTAAATCACTCTTGGAAACTGTTAGATCCTTCCAGGGTGGGAGCTTAACCTTTTTTGTGCCCTAGACCCCTTTCCAGCAGAATGTATTTCAGTGCAAAAAAATAAAAGGCCTCGAAATACCAAGGAAATGTACTACCTTGAAATAGACTTCGCAAAAAACACTCGTGATCTCTTAACGTGTGTTTCCTTATGAACACATTCTGCAAGATCAGCACAGCTGGTCAGGTAACTACCAGAATTTCCAGTCCCGCAGCAGCGTTCAGTCATAGGAAAAAATATCTGCTTTCTGTTGATGACGAAGTTACAGGTTGTACAAATAACACTATGGTTTCTACATTTATCATGGGAAGAGATGTTAAGTTTTAATTCAGATTAGTGAAAATAAAGATCTCAAGTTTTTTCTCCCTTACCTGATTTCATGGACTCCAGGTTTAAGAATGCTGCCTTAGAACCGGTTTTCAGTAAGGGAATATTGTCCCCAAGGGAGGGGGGTGAGCATTTGGGGGGGGGGGGCAGAAAATGAGATTACAGTGGCTTGTGGCCTCCCGAAGGACCATAGTGCATAAACACATATATTTTTGTGTTTTAAAATTTAATGGACGCGGGAGCTGGTGATCAGGAAAGAAGCTTTAAAAGCCTTCATGGAAGGATGAAATGAAAGTTTGAGGAACTCTGTTCTAGAAGAAATAAACGATAGCACGACGTTTAAAGCCCTTCTAAATAGTACTTAAGAATCCAGTCCCTGATCTTCTGATTAGGAGTTGGTGACTCTGAGCCGCCTCAATATTTCTGCTCTGGCTTCAGTTTCCATATCTGCAAATTGGGAAATGAAGACCTTGGTTGTGGCTGCAGAGATGCAGAAGCCTGTGTTCTGTTGTTTGTGGAAGGTGGGCTCCTTTGCTTTTGCAAAGTGGAATGGGCATTCTTGTAGGGGCTTTCCTGGGAATTTCCAGAAGTTAGAACTGTGGGGTCCAGGGGTAGGAACATGCTGATGAAGAAAAAAATGTTTTTAATGTTCATTGATTTTTGAGAGAGAGGGAGCCCCAGAATCCGAAGCAGGCTCCAGGCTCTGAGCTGTCAGCACAGAGCCCGACGTTGGGGCTCGAACCCACGAACTTTGAGATCATGACCTGAGCTGAAGTTGGACACTCAACCTACTGAGCCATCCAGGCGCCCCCAGATCTGCTTTTAGTTTTGTAGGTGACGAAGTGGTCCTCTCCCCTTCTTTTTATTCTGTGCCCTGGTTTATTAAACCAGAACCTTACTGCTTGACCAGAGTACGTCTGTTTTTGTTTTTGTGTTTGTTAACATGAGAAATGTATTGTATTACACGAAGTAGATTCCTCACCAGGGCGGAAGGAGATCTCTGCTCACATGATGTAGCCCAGAGTTCTCTGGAAGGCACTGCATGTTTCCCCCCGGAGAGCAGCTTTTTATAAAGTTCTACTTTATCGAGTCCTTGACACATAATTGCCAGGATTGCTTTTCCAGAAGGAGTGTTGCTGGGAAAGTGTGGAGATAGAGTCTGCCTGTGTTCTAGGAATTGATGTGTGTGTGTTTACAAATATTTTTTTAAATTTTGTTTTACATGTATTTATTTTTGAGAGACAGAGACAGAGCACAAGTGGGGAGGGGCAGAGAGAAAGGGAGACAGACTCCCAAGCGGGCTCCAGGCTCTGAGCTGTCAAGCAGAGCCTGGCATAAGGCTTGCACTCACCTGGGCCAAAGTCAGATGATCAACCGACTGAGCCACCCAGGTGCCTTACAAATATTTTTAACTTGATTCTTGAAATGTAAGAAGTTCTTACCTGTTGGGCCCCACCTAGACATAGAAAGGGTCTAGTGTGTCCTAACTTTATTTTTACTTGTTTGTTTAAAAATAAACGTTTGTTTGCTTAAAAATTTTTAATGTTTATTTTTGAGAGAGACAGTGCGAGCTCGAGAGGGGGAGGGAGGGAGACACAGAATCTGAAGCAGGCTCCAGGCTGTCAGCATAGAGCCCGACATGGGTCTCACACTGTGAGATCATGACCTGAGCTGAAGTCAGACGCCTAATCCACTGAGCCCCCAGGCGCCCCCTAAATTGTGTCCTAACTTTTAAAGTGACTTCTGGGGGTGCCAGTAAGATGACCGCGTGTGTCCTCAGTCTCCTTTCCTCAAGCTTCCTGTCCTCCCTAGGGGGTCTTTGGGAGAAAACAAGAGTCCCGGTCTCAATGGAAGAAACGCATTATGGTAGGAAGTGTAGACACGAGGTTTTAATATTGGCCCTGCGGTTTACCAGATGTATTACCTTGGGCAGATCAATGTCTCCTGTGCCTCAGTTTCCCTCTCTGTTGCATATAATAGCCCCTACCTCATAGAGTTGTTAACCTATAAATTGTTTAGAATTACACCTAGATGGGGTGCTGGGGTGACTCAGTTGGGCTGTGCACTGACCACAGGGAGCCTGCTTGGGATTCTCTCTCCCTCTCTCTTTGCCCTTTTTATACTCTTGCTTGCTCTCATTCCCTCTCTCTGTCCCATAAAATAAATAAATTAACTAAAAAAAAAATAAAGAATTACTCCTGGCACATAGTAAGTACTTAAAAGCTATCTATGACTATTTTAATTGTTGCCTTGGGCAAGTCACAGTACTTAGTTTGTTCTTCTCCTGTGTCGATGGGGCCGGTATTTAATAGGATTAAATTATGTATATATACACGGATGGGGTATAAGCCTCATTTGTTCACTCTTGGATCACTAGCTCCCCTGCCTCCCGCACAGTAGGGGTGGGAACTGTTAGTGGTTAGGCATTAGGTGACCCTTGTTCTCAGCCTTGTTCTCCTACAGCCCTCATCGCCTAACTGACCGGTTGAGCCATTAGAGAAGAGGTGGAGAGACCATTGTTCACCGGGTACCCACAGCCTCGGCACTCTCCCTGGTTCCCAGCCAGGATGGGGCCAAGCACATCAGTGGGTGCTTGACAGCCTCGGCACTCTCCCTGGTTCCCAGCCAGGATGGGGCCAAGCACATCAGTGGGTGCTTGACTCATGTGTAAATTAATCACTTGATGTAAGGCAGGCATATCTACCTTATGAGGGTGTCATGATTATGCACGCACTGGATCAAACCTGTTTACAGGCAAATGTTGGATCAGCCCTCACCTGATTTCCCTACGCTGGTCAGATCTGTTTATGGTTGTCCATCCCCAACCCACATACACCGTGCAAACTTCATATTACCAGGTCTAAAAATCATAAAGATGAGGCCACCTTACCTAACTTCTAAAAGAGAAATAAATGTTTTTTTCCAAGATGAACTCCTCCTCCATACTATGGGCCACCTGTCAGAACTCCATGGTTATACGGAGCATTGTAATTGCCCAAGGAGTCACGAGGCAAAATGAATTTGTTTGCTTTAGGAAGCAAATAATTTCTTTTAATGTTTTATTTATTATTGAGACACAGAGCAGAGAGAAACCGCATGAGCAGGAGAGTGTCAGAGAGATAGGGAGACGCAGAATCCGAAGCGGGCTCCAGGCTCTGAGCTGTCAGCACAGAGCCCGACGCGGGGCTCGAACCCATGAACCATGAGATCATGACCCGAGCCAACATTGGACGGTTAACCAACCGAGGGCGCCACCCCCCCCCCCCCCCCCCCCCCCCGCAAACAATTTATTTAAAAGTAGTGTGCCCCCCCCCCCGCAAACAATTTATTTAAAAGTAATGTGTATCTTTCTTGGCCTTTCCAAGAAAGGTACACATTTGTACATTTCAAACAGGTTTTCAACAAAAACGGTCACATTTTACATACTGTCTGTATCGGATTTCTTTCCCCTCACTTCTGTCTCCACCTCAGAGCCTACAGAAGGTGATGCAGTTTTTGGTCTATGGACGGATCAAAATTTACTTTGCCGTAAATATTGTAAAACAAAAAAATTCCCTTCTTAAGTGGATCTTCGTGCTGGGAGCCATTTCTGAAGTAAGACAGGTCTGCAAGGCCTCCCAGATTGCCCCCAGTCTCTACACCCACTCAACCCCCACTACATTTCTGCTTGAGCCCTGATCCCCCCCGAGGCACCTGACTGACTGGTATAAGGAGTGACTTGCCTTCTTATGCTAAAAATATGTGAATTGTACCTTATAAAAAAATTTGTCATAGGAGTTTCTTTTGTGATTATAGGAGCAAATATTACATTTCCTGAGAAAACTTGTTTTTCTTCCCCTAGAGAAAACAGCCTATTGACCCCTTCTCACAAAGAACTAACTCTTGCCTTTGCTATGCTAAAAACATCGCCTTGTATTTGAATGCTCAAGATCCCTTCCTTCCCCATGTGATAAACATCTAGTCACCTACTTCCATCTCTATTGATAACGATTATGCCTGAGTTGTCCATCAATCTATGTTCTGGAAAATTTTTACATCCCAAAGAATTTGTCATCAGAATTCATTGTCTAAGGCAATTGCCACTCCTGTTTTGTATTCCATACACTTCTTTAATAAGAAAGGCAGTCAGAGCGGAGATGCCTGCCTGGTTCACAAAAAGAAGACAAGGCTCGCCCACTCCTCCAACACAGTCCGTCCTTCAGGGAGCCCTGGACCTGCTGGAGCGGGACTCCGCCATCTTTGTATACCTGGGCAGTTAGTTGTGTGATTTAGGTCTGTTACCTGGAGGTTGCCGGCTCTGAGGCATACGGCCTCTATGACTTTGTCGGCGGGGTGCACGTAGATTTGGAGAGCCAGGAAATGAGAGCAGTCAAGTAGTTTACTCTCACGACCCACGCAGCCAGATAAAGCACTCCCAAGATGGGCATTTTATTTATTTTATATTTTAATGTTTTTATTTATTCTTGAAAGATCTAGACAGCATGAGTGGGGGAGGGGCAGAGAAAGGGGGAAACACAGAATCCGAAGCAGAGTCTAGGCTCTGAGCTGTCAGCACAGAGCCCAACGTGGGGCTCGAACTGACGAATCGTGAGATCACAAGCCGGAGTGGGATACTTTACCCTCAAGATGGGCATTTTAATGTGTAGGCTATCATTAGCCCTGAAGGGAATAGTACCTAATTACAAATAAATCCACATGTGGACACACACACACACACACACACAAGGAAATCCACAGACCAATCCTTTTTAGGAAGGTAACTGTCCAGAATTGGTCCTATGTATTTAATTTTAGATACATGACAGTAGTAGAAGTTGCAAGTTCAGGGAGAGGAGTGAAACCCTTCATTCCCATCCCCTCTTTCCATTCTGGGGCTTCTCTCATTATCTGTAAGGTCACTGAAGTCTTTTTCTATGGTCATCCCTTCCTTGAACATGAAATCTGTCCGTGTCTCCCATGAAAGTATTTCTAGGATCATCTGCTTGGCCTTCTTGTCTGAATGTACCCAGTGTGCCGTTCTCTGTATTTTCAGTGAATCTGGCACTGCCGCCATTGTTGGCATCTTTAAAGTGGGAAGGTGCACCTGTTACACTGAATGAGTGACTTACTGCAATTTCGCTTTCGGTGGCCCCAGGATGGAGATGCGTGGCCATGATATGAGGGCTTCTGGTGTCATTTGTGTTCACTGCTTGAAGTTCATTTCCCTTTGCAAGCAGACGCCACATGGGGTGCAGAGCTCTAAGGGATTTTAATAATAAATTGTGAGTTTCCGAGAATTGCCATAACAAATTGCTACGAATCAGATGAAGTAAAGCAAAAGAAATTTAGGGCCCCCTGGGTGGCTCAGTTGGTTAAGTGTCCGACTTTAGCTCGGGAGTTCCAACCTTGACCCGCGTCGGGCTCTGTGCTGACAGCTCAGAGCCTGGAGCCTGCTGTGGATTCTGTGTCTCCCTCTCTTTCTCTGCCCCTCCCCTGCTCACACTCTGTTTCTCTCTCTCTGAAAAATAGATAAACATTAAAAAAAAACCAAACTCGGAAGTTGAGTCTAACCTTTCTGGAGGCCAGACATCTGAAATGGAGCCGTCAGTGGAGTCTGTTCCTTCAAAAGACTCAGGAAGAAACCGTTCTAGGCCTCCTTTCCGCCTTCTGATGGCTTCCCACAACCCTTGCGTGTAGCTGCATAACTCTTTCACATGGCTTTATTCTCTGGTTCATCTCTTCTTTCCCGTCTCTTTAAGGACTCCAGGCATCCGGGTGGGGACTCCCCCCAATTACATTTGCAAAGACCCTGTTCCGAAGGTCACATGCGCCAGTATTGGGTATAACGACTTGGACCTGGCGGGGAGCGGGACACAGTTCAACCCCCTAGCAAGTTCCCTTTTCCGCCCTTCGGCCTCTTGGGACACACAGGTCACGGAGGCGTCCGCATAGTGAGCTGTGGCTCTTCCCTAGACAGAGCTCCACGTCCTTTTTCGTGCAGAATTCTTAGCTGCTTCTCTCTTCCCCCAGGTGCGCCAATGAACCACCCCGGGAATGGCCATGAAGCCAGCAGGGCTGGGATGTCGGGAAAGAGGCCTCGCCGGGAGGAGACCCACATCTGTGAGAAATGCTGTGCTGAGTTCTTCAGCTTCTCCGAGTTCTTAGAACATAAGAAATCTTGCACTAAAAATCCCCCTGTCCTCATCATGAATGACAGCGAGGGGCCGGTGCCTTCGGAAGACTTCTCCGGGGTGCTGCTGGGCCACCCGCCGGACGGCCCCGGGGAGGATGGCGGGGGCTCGGGGGACGCGAAGGAGAAGCCGGGCACCGAGCCCGTCGTGTTCCTAAAGGCGGAGACCGCGCCGCCGCCCGGGTCCCAGGACCTCAGCTATTTACCCAAAGGCAAAGTGGCCAGCACGAACGTGACCCTGCAGGCGCTGCGGGGCACCAAGGTGGCGGTGAACCAGCGCGGCGCGGACGCGCCCCCGGGCCCCGTGCCCGGTGCCCACAGCCTCCCGTGGGTCCTCGAGCAGATCCTGTGCCTCCAGCAGCAGCAGCTGCAGCAGATCCAGCTCACCGAGCAGATCCGCGTGCAGGTGAACCTGTGGGCCTCCCACGCCCTGCACTCCGGCGCGGCCGGAGCCGACGCCCTCAAGACCTTGGGCAGCCACATGTCCCAGCAGGTGTCTGCGGCCGTGGCTTTGCTCAGCCAGAAAGCCGGAGGCCAGGGCCTGGCCCTGGACGCCCTGAAACAAGCCAAGCTACCTCACCCGAACGTCCCCGCCGCGAGCGGCGCCGGGTCCTCGGGGCTGGCGCCCTTCGCCCTGAAGCCCGACGGCACGAGGGTGCTGCCCAACGTGGTGTCGCGCCTCCCCGGCGCTCTGCTACCTCAGGCCCCCGGCTCTATGCTCTTCCAGAGCCCTTTCTCCACCGTGGCGTTAGACCCGTCCAAGAAAGGGAAGGGGAAGCCACCGAACGTGTCCCCGGTGGAGGCCAAACCCAAAGACGAGGCCGTCCTCTGCAAGCACAAGTGTAAGTACTGTGGCAAGGTCTTTGGGACTGATAGCTCCTTGCAGATCCACCTCCGCTCCCATACTGGAGAGAGGCCCTTCGCGTGCTCTGTCTGCGGCCACCGCTTCACCACCAAGGGCAACCTCAAGGTGCACTTTCATCGACACCCCCAGGTGAAGGCGAACCCCCAACTGTTTGCCGAGTCCCAGGACAAAATGGCAGCAGGCAATGCCATTCCCTATGCACTCTCTGTCCCTGTCCCCGTAGATGAGTCGAGTCTCTCCCTAGACAGCAAACCCGTCCTCCTGGCAGGGACCCCTGGTGTAGGGCTACCTCAGAATCTCTCTTCGGGGACTAACCCCAAAGACCTCCTGGGCGGCCCCTTGCCCAGCGACCTGCAGCCCGGGCCTTCTCTGGAAAGTGAAGACGGAGCCCTGCTGTCTGGGGTGGGGCCAAACCACAGTTCCCCAAGGGTTAGTGGCTTCCAAGGGAGTGGGACCCCCGAGCCGGGATCGGAGACCCTGAAACTGCAGCAGCTGGTGGAAAACATTGACAAGGCCACCACTGACCCCAACGAATGTCTCATTTGCCACCGGGTCCTGAGCTGCCAGAGTTCGCTCAAGATGCATTACCGCACCCACACTGGGGAGAGGCCCTTCCAGTGCAAGATCTGCGGCCGCGCCTTCTCCACCAAGGGCAACCTGAAGACGCACCTCGGGGTCCACCGAACCAACACGGCCGTGAAGACGCAGCACTCGTGCCCCATCTGCCAGAAGAAGTTCACCAACGCGGTCCTGCTGCAGCAGCACATCCGGATGCATATGGGCGGCCAGATTCCCAACACACCGCTGCCCGAGAGCCCCTGTGACTTCACGGGCCCCGAGCCGGTGGCAGTCAGCGAAAACGGTGGCGCAGGGGCCGTCTGCCGTGATGACCTGATCGAGAGCATCGATGTTGATGAGGCTGGCTCCCAGAATGCCCCCAGGAGCTCCCTGAAGGTCCCCGGGCCTCTGTCCAGCGTGCAGTCCGCGTCCCCCACTCTCGGGTTCGCCGGGTCGGCTTCCCTCGACGTCCCTGGGAAGGCGGGGCCCGCTCCCCTCGGCCTGCAGCGGCAGAGCAGCAGAGAGAACAGTTCGGTGGAGAGTGATGGCCTGACCAACGACTCGTCCCCCTCGGTGATGGGTGACCCGGAGTACCAGAGCCGAAGCCCAGATGTCATGGAGACCGCGTCCTTCCAGGCGCCGTCCCCAGCCAATAGCCAGGCAGAGAGCATCAAGTCCAGATCTCCCGAGGCCACTGGCAGAGCAGACAGCGCCGAGAACAGCCGCGCTGAAATGGAAGGTGATAGAGCTTTGGATTTAACTTAGGTCCGTTTTGGGCGCCAAGTCATCCCAGAGGAACCTGGGTTGAACTTTGCCAATGGACAGCGTGATCTGTGCCAAGGAGCACCCCTCTGTAGGGCGGTGAGCCTCTCTGTACTTCTGGGTAGAGGGAAATAATAAACTCCCTCTGTCCTAGCACTCACATCTTCTGGGGATGGACAGCACGCGTGGGTTTGGTTTTTTTGTGGTTTTTTTTCCCTTTGTGTTTGAGTCCCGGGGAGACATGCGGGTAATCTTCAGGGAATGTTCCAGTAGGAGGAGGTTTGCAGAAGTGGGCGCACAGCTTTTTGGCCACCAAGATGAGCCATAACTCCTTGACCCTGAGGTCCCGCTCCCTGATACAAGGCTCACGGGTTGATCACTCTTGACAGGGGGAGGAAGAATCTAACCCATTTATAAGTGCACGTATAAATGGTAGGGTTACTTGGTGAGCTCATTAATACTTGTTGTTAAGCAGTCTCTACACCCAACGTGGGGCTCAGACTCCCGACCCCGAGACCAGGAGTCACGTGCTCCGCCGACTGAGCCAGCCAGGCGCCCCTTAAAGATCACTTCTTATGCAGGAACTTGAATTTCCGGTGTTCGTGGGCTTGCCCGTCCCTTTATGCCCAAATGGTGACTTTTCCGAGGTCTCTGAGTTGTCATTCCCGGCGCAGGTTAACATGCTAAAGAGGAAGAAATGGCCTCTGAGGCACACGATTCCAGAAAGCCGGTTCTAGGCTTCCAATTGGCAGATTGTCATCACAGCTCTTTTTTGGTTTGAGAAGGAATGAGTACAGGATGATAAAGGTCTGGGGTTTCTTTTCTCTGGATACTAGGTCGTAGCAGCCTGCCGTCAGCATTTATCCGCGCCCAGCCAGCCTATGTCAAAGTCGAAGTCCCTGGCGCGTTTGTCGGACCCTCGACCTTGTCCCCGGGCATGACGCCTTTGTTGGCCGCCGCCCAGCCACGCCGACAGGCTAAACAGCACGGCTGCACGCGGTGCGGGAAGAACTTCTCCTCGGCCAGCGCCCTTCAGATTCACGAGCGGACTCACACCGGGGAGAAGCCCTTCGTGTGTAACATATGCGGGCGAGCTTTTACCACCAAGGGCAACCTGAAGGTGAGTTTCCTTAGGCTCTGCCCGGGGCGGGGCTCTGTGTTGAGTGGTGCGTCTCATTGGTGATGAATTCTTCCACTAAGACCAGATGGGATGGGGGCGCCTGGGGGGCTCAGTCCGTTAAGCATCCGACTTTGGCTCAGGTCATGAGCTCACGGTTTGTGGGTTCGAGCCCCACGTCAGGCTCTGTGCTGACAGCTCAGAGCCTGGCGCCTGCTTCGGTTTCTGTGTCTGCCCCTCCCCCGCTTGCACTCTGTGTCTCTCTCAAACAATAGATAAGCATTAAGAAAACAAAAGACCAGATGGGATACTGTATAGTCCTATCTCACAGCTGGCTCTTGAAATAATTCATTAGTATGTTTACTCACATCACATCTCTGAAATTGGGATACTTCTTACAGTCAGTGTCTGAAATTGGTAGTCTTTTTTTTTTTTTTTTTTTTCCCTGATCTTAGAGGCACATGGAATAGTGCTGCATTTTACAAATGAAGCTCTAGGACAGGTGGTCTGTTGGATGCTCCTGTCTCTCAGTGTGAAGGGATTACACTTTTAGGTAGTTTCCCTGCAGTATTGAGGCAGACTGTGTCCTCTTTTCAACAATAATTGAGTGGATAGGTAAAATCTACACCATGGTAAATGCCACATGGTGTAATGTATTGATAAATCACTTGGGGATTTGTGTGTACATCCAGACTGATGAGCACCAGTAAGGTTTGTGTTCGTAGTCGGCTAGGTTGAAATAAATACCAGGAGTTAAACATTTCTAGGATACGGTGCCAGTGCAGTTGCCAAGAAAAAAGGTTATCATCTGTGCTTTCAAAACTGAGCAGCTGGGTTTTTCTGGAGAACAGCCTAATACCTATTGGGATTCCAGCTAAGATTTTACCTGGGAGATGGGGAGGAGACACCCCCCCCCGCCCAACACAAGGCCTGAAAGTGGTCTGTGTAAGAACAAGGGGTGAGAGCTGGGGACCTGGGGTTTCCCCTTTGGCCCTGCCTGTGGTTTGTGGCAGACGGGTCTCTGGGTCTCTACCTCTTTCCCGGGAATAGACTAATTGAATTCTTTGTGGTTCATACAAAGGTTAAAACTTCTTAAAGTCGACCAAGGAGAATGTGTATCATTTTTTTTTTAAGTTTGTTTTTGAGAAAGAGTCTAAGCAGGTGAGGGGCGAGGGAGGTGGACAGGAGGTTTAGAAGTGGGCTCCACACTGACTGCGGAGAGCCCAGTGTGAGGCTCGAACTCATGAACTGCGAGATCTCAATCCAAGCTGGAGTTGATGCTCAACTGACTAAGCCACCCAGGTTTCCCCAAGCTATTATTTTAATTTTTTAGTTTAGTTGCTGAAAATGACTGGGTAAGGAGCATGAAGTGACTTCACCTCTAATACCGGCTTCTAGAAATAGAAAGCTTAAATTACTTCACAGGCCCTGGGATCAGCCCAGGTTTGGAGCTACCCCCCCCCCCCTTCTTCTCTCTGCACAAGTGTCTTTGGGCAGATGGCTCCTTGTACCTCAGTTTCCCAGGCATGGCAGTACTAGTAGTGAGATCTTCAGAGGGGTCCTTAAGATGAAATGAATTGTATTCCTAAAGTGTTTCTTGTAGCGATTAAGAGCAAGTCACTTGTGAGCCCACTTGGCAAGATAACTACTAATTTCTTAAGATGTCTGTAAAGATGAAATGAGGTGCCTGACAAACTAGTGCCCATCACATTCTTCCAACCCTTTTTATTTTATTTTATTTTATTTTATTTTATTTTATTTTATTTTATTTTATTTTATTTTATTTTATTTTTTAGTTTATTTTGAGAGAGAGACAGACAATGGAGAAGGAGCAGAGAGAGAATCCCAGGCAGGCTCCAAGCTGTCAGCACAGAGCCTGCTGTAGGGCTCGAACCCAGAAACTGTGAGATCATGACCTGAGCCCAAATCAAGAGTTGATGCTTAAATGAGTTGAGCCACCCAAGCACCCCCTCCTCCAACTCTTTTTTAAGGAAGCTGAAAGGGATTTAGAAACTCAAAAGCCAGACTGGGAAATCAATTCTAGAAAGCAATGTCAGCGGGATTTCCATAATCAGAAGAGGTCTTGCCCTGTCCGCCACCCGAGAATAAATAGCATCGTTCCCCGTGATGGCCTTCCGTGATCACCCCATCAAGACTTGTTTTTCTCTGGAGCAGTGACGACGGTCATCGACGTGCTGTGTATTCAGTATGTCCGCGCCATCAGGGCAGCGTCTGTTCTGTTCCAAAGTTTGTTTTGTTTTGTTTTACTCAAATTTTTATTCAGGGAACTGTGGACTCCCTTGCCTTGAGAATTCATAGATCCCTCCACACTCTGCCTAGTTTTCCAGTGATAGAATTTCACAAAACTGTAATGTAACTAATAACACAAGTAGGATATTGGCATGGACGGAACCTCTAGATTTCCCCATTTTATTTGTAGTCCATGTGTGTAAATGTGTTACATTCTGCACAACTTTATTACCCGTGTAGGTTTGTCAGTCACAAGTTTGAACCCTAGCTCTTGAGAGAATGATACGTAGTATCCTAGGACTCGGGCTTGCTACATAGTAGGTGTTCTGTGAGTGCACCCTTGAACTGTGGGGGGCAGGGGACAGAATGGAGCACAGCACAGTCCCTGCCTCATTTGTCTTTACTTGCCTCTGGGCAGGAATGGGGGTTCATTGTTGCCTGATCTTCTGGTTCCTCCCCTCCCCCGCCCCGAGACCAGAGAACAGGTCTCTGGATGGTTTCAATGTTCAGTCCCTTCTGCGGGCGCACTGGCTTGCTGTTAAATCCGTTTTGGCGGAAACCTGTCTGTTGCTCTTCCCGTAGGTCCACTACATGACCCACGGAGCCAACAATAGTTCTGCCCGCCGGGGCAGGAAGCTGGCCATCGAGAACACCATGGCTCTGTTAGGAACTGATGGGAAGAGAGCCCCCGAGATGTTTCCCAAGGAAATCCTGGCCCCTTCGGTGAACGTGGACCCTGTCGTGTGGACCCAGTACACCACCATGCTCAATGGGGGTCTGGCCATGAAGACCAATGAAATCTCCGTGATCCAGGGTGGCGGCATCCCTTCCCTCCCGGTCTCCCTGGGGGCGAGCTCCATTGCCAACACCACCACAGTCTCCAAGATGGACGGCTCCCAGTCCACGATCAGTGCCGAAGTGGAAAAACCGGGCACCGCTGAGAACGTCCCCAAACACCAGTTCCCTCACTTCCTGGAGGAAAACAAGATCGCCGTCAGCTAAGCTCAGGAGCACCTTGCTGAAGGAGAAGTGCAGGCAGAGTGACCTCCCGAACTGGACTTTTTTTTCTTTTTTTTTTTTTTTTCCTTTTAAAAGAACCCATCCCCTCCTGTCTGTTTTCTTACTGATGTGCAAACGATGTTTACAGTTGTGATCACGACCTCAGGCAAATCCTACAATCATGTTGTGCTGCTTTGCAGAAAAAAATGGGGAATAAAAGGGGAAAAAAAAATCCAAAAAAGAAAAAGTTGAAAAAAAAGAAAAAAAAGAAAAAATGCATACTAAAAAACAGACTAGAATTTATTATTATTTTTTTTTTTTGGAAAGAAGCGGGTCTTGCAAAGTAGCTTTGTTACTTGCGCCAAATTGTATACATAAAGCCTTTGTACAACCTAGAGTAACTGTTCCCAAAGATTTCCTTGTTTCAAGTCGGAACTTCCTGGACCATAGTGGAAAAGATGGCTGTTAGCCTCAATGTGGGGGTGCTATCTATGCCCCCCCGTGACTGTCTATGCGGGTACACGGACAAGATATGGCATCGGTGTAGGGATCCCAACCCCGTGTCCATCCTTTCCCCCCCCTGCCGAATGTACTTTTTTTTTTTTTTTAACCAAGGTTGTCAGCGAAATCCAAAATTTCCTTCAACCTTGGAACCTTCAATAGAATACCCTCAGATGGACTGATTTTAGTCCTTAGGGAGTCCGTGCGTGTTGCTGCTTATTTAAATAAAGTTCGGTGGGAACCCAAGAGTGCCAATGTTCCCCCCATGCTCTCCAAATGCCTCCTTCCTGAACCACCAGGAGAGGCAGGCACCAGTGCAGGGACCCTCAGGTGACTTACTTTGGTTCGCCAGTGCCTACCCTGTTGAAGAACTGGGTTTCCATCCTTTGAGAAACTCACGGAAGGACATGTTTCTCATAGGTACACATACTGATTTGTACGGCAATGTACTCGGTGCAACCTTAATGCCAAGTAATTATGAAGATTGTTTTTGAGTATTGCATGAAGGCTACGAAGTTGGAACAGGCAAGTCATGGGTGTGAAAGCTTTAATTTATCTACCTCATTTATTTTTATTTTTGTAGCCATAGTCTCTATTTTCCTATTCCGTGACCGCTAGAGTGTTCCGACTCCCTGTCTTCAGCCTGAGTTGATGTGTGGTGGGGGCAACTGGACATTGAAGATCCCTTTGTTCTTCGTTTTAAACTCCCCCTCCCCCTTTTTGTATACGTAATATGAAGCGAATCAGGACACATTGCTCAAATGGCTTAACAAGGAAGGAGAGAGAAAGACCTGAATTTCTGAGTGGAGAAGTCTCCTTCTATGTGGAAAAGTAGATCAAGACTCTTATCAAAAGTGTCTGTGTTATTGCACCTGACTTGGATCCAAAAAAAAAAATTTTTTTTTTTTTTTTTTTTTTGCCACGCTGTGCCTTTCCTCCTAAAATTGTAAGCTGAACACAATGCTAGTACCTGTTTACACTGTGAAGTGGATATTGTTACAGAGAACACACCGGAAGGCTTTCTCACTGTTACTCAAATGCCTTGTGAATGTATAATCTATGGAGAAACCCCGTAGTTTTACCTGCTGATGCTGTCTATATTGTTGGAGAATAAATTTTGGTTGCTTTTTTTTCTTTCCCCCACCAGGTGTGTATGTCTCTGGTTAGTTTCTGCTCTAAACCTGAGGGTTCTGATTTTAACAATCACTTGCGATCGTGACCCCCCAGATTCTAGAATCAAAGAGAATACATCTAATTATCTCCATGTGGGACCCAACTACTTGTTGGTGACTCTCTTTCTTCAGGCACAAACGCTGTGTTAGAGTAAGCTCAGTCTAGAGAACTGTGGCTTGTGTTCCCGGGTGACCACAGGAGGCTTATCATGCTGTAGGTGACCCCATATCTTAATCCCTTCCCAACCTGGTGCAAGTGATTGCACACAGAGACCATATTATTTTTTAATGAAGAGGTGGCACTTTATTCCAAGAGAAGATTCTTAGGGTGGTGGGAAAAGTACCCACTGGGGAGAGACACAAAGGCAAGACCAGGTTAGTGTCCTGCTGGGGAAGTACCCGGTCCCCTCCCTTTTGATGTGTTTCTTTTTGCAAATCCGGTGGCAAGAACCAGTATCAGGTTCTAGACAATCTTCGTGGATGTGACTATGTCTGTGAATGATCCTGACATTGGGGAGGGCTGGAATTATTTTCCCACAGCCTTGAACCTGATAGGCGCCCTGCATGGCAGCTTCCTTTGCAGGTGGACCCCCTCTGTAAGGTTCGTCTGTTCTTTGGCCTCGACCCTTCTGAATCTGGGGTGGAATGGTCACTGGACTCTGAGAGCAAGATTAGCCAGGTCCTTCAGATAATTGAAATGGAGGTATTTAAACCTATATGTTCTGGTCTCAAGTATCTATACTGACCCTTTCTCCTACTTGATAAGTAACCCACAGTGACATTTTAGGTCTAGACTGAAATGTATGAGAACTATTTTTACTTTAGTAAAAGTCATTTCCTCCTCTCCCACCGTATTCCAGACCTCATTCCGAGGTAAACAGCCATTCCTGGCTAAGCCTTGTTAAATACCCGCAACAATACCAAAATGTTAAATTCGCCATTGCTAAGCAATAACTCCTGTTTCCCCCAGACTATTAAATAGTTTTGGTCCTCATCATGGCATGGTATTCCTTCCACCCAGTTAACTGCGTGGTAAATTCCTCCTTGAGGGATTGCTGGGGCAAAGAGGAATGTTTCCATGTGCGGTTCAGTTGTGCCTAAGTGTGTTGTGTCTGTGCCTGGGTTCTCAGCCCTCTTTGAAGCTAGTCCTCCGGTAGCTTGTGATGGGAGCACATTACCCACCCTGCTCTAGTGCATTGTGTCCGGGTTGAAGGGCCAGTACATAAAACTTGCCCTTTTGAGACCTGCCTGCCTCTGCATTTTCCTCTGGGTTCTGTGTATTCAAGCTCTTTTAAATTTAAGAAAAAGTTTTAATGTTTGCTTTTTTTCTTGAGAGAGAGAGGGAGAAACAGAATCTGAAGCAGGTTCCAGGCTCCAAGCTGTCAGCACAAAGCCCGACACGGGGAACCGTGAACTCATGACCTGAGCCCAAGTCGGCTGCTCACCTGACTCAGCCACTCCGGTGCCCCTAAAGCTCTTTTTTCATACTCGATGGAGGATTTAAGGGAATCTCGACATCTTTAAGAATAAACTGGCAATCACAGCTCAGTGAGAGTTGGGGGGAGTGGAGAAAGAAGAAAAGCTTCGATGTTTCCCCCTGACCCTCTGCCTTCAGTTTAAAGACAGGTGTTCTGGGGAAGGAATTGTCCTTTGGTTGGGGTCATTGGGTTTATAGAGAGGGTCTGGGGAAGGTTGGGGCCGGCCCTTCCCTCCAGATGAATTTGGGCTTGGGCAGGCAGAACTTGCGTAAGAGCTGCGCAGTAGGGGAAGGCCTGTCCCATTCTGTCTGGGAGCGCCAGGTTGAGCCACGTGACACTTGAGCTAAACCACAACATCAAGGCATGTGTTGTGCTGTCTGCACGTTTACAGGCGGTTCTTCAGTTTCGAAGGCAGCTCGGCAATCTGACCTGCTGTTTAAATGCAGCAGGTAGCTTGCGCCCAAACGGAAAAGTTCACGCATGTTGGCATACGTAGAATGTCCGGATGGCCCAGGTACATTTCAAGTCTGGGGAAGGCATGGGTTCATGAGATACCTGGCTGGTCCTTTGGAAATAAAGTCCTCGGTCAACACACTGGCTGGGTGCCCTACAGCAAGATAATTTGTAGAACCTCACACACCTCGTGCACACTGGGGATATTTGATTTAGAGGATTGTGGTGAGGTTAGGAGCCCAGAAACACTTCATGTAGGATGCAGGAAGTGTCCAGTATGGGAGTCACCCTTTTTTCTCCTGTTTGGCTCAGAAAATCGACACCATCCTTAGGCGGAATTTGTCCCAACTCTGGATCTGGGAGATTCTCTTTTGATTCAGTATGTTGAGACTGAGGGAGGAGGCAACACGGGTCAGGAGATGCAGCTCCTTTATCGTGAAAAATTATGTTCCTTTCTGCAGCTCATAAACCAAGGGGGCATGTGTACAATGATGTATTTCATCATTCCCTGGTTTATCCCTTTGAAGATGGAGGTAAAGTGCAGGGGGAAAACGTTGGCCAACAGGGGAATATATTTTTTGGGGGTGAGAAACACAATCTGAAGCAAGTTTCAGGCTCTGAGCTGTCAGCATAGAGCCTGATGTGGGGCTTGAACTCACAAACTGAAATCATGACCTGAGCTGAAGTCAGACGCTTAACCAACTGAGCCACCCAGGCGCCCCTGGCAGGGGTAATTTTTAAGGTAAGTGTTCTGTGTGTCTTCAAAATAGGTTCACATAAGCGACTGGGTTTCTGCAGTTCTACCCCATTTCACCCATTTCCTCCATGTACACATTACCCCTCCCGTTGACACTTGGATGCGTGTGGTTGGAAGTTACAAGATGGCGGAACACTGCTCTCCTGGGCCCATTCCTCGCTGCTGAGGGAGTCCGTTCTGAGTCCATCCAAAAGCTGTATATTTGGCTAAGCCTGTGTTTCTGACCTCGTAATGAGTTCAGATCCGAGCCCTGCAGCAGCTAGTTCACACCTTTACCCTCTTCTTGCCTTGGTGTCACACATCTATTTCATAGTTTCTGCACCCAAATGTGTTCCTAAAGGAGCCTAAAAGCCTAAAGAGGGCGCTGTTTTCCAGTGGAGAAAAGCCTACGCTTTCTTGAGCCTAGAACCTACCAGTTTCTCAGTTCTGTTCCCTTGTTTCCAAACAAAACCATGAAGCACTTAAGAAATGCCCATTTCTGTGGTGCCTGGGTGGCTCAGTCGGTTGAGCGACCGACTTTGGCTCAGGTCATGATCTCACAGGTTGTGGGTTTGAGCCCCATGTGGAGCTCTGCTGACGGCTCAGAGCCTAGAGCCTGCTTTGAATTTTGTGTCTCCCTCTCTCTGCCACTCCCCTGTTCATACTCTCTCTCAAAAATAAACATTAAAAAAATTTTTTAATGCCCATTTTTCTCTTTTTTAAATTTTTATTTTTGAGAGAGAGAGCAAGGGGAGAGACAGAATCTGAAGACAGACTCCAGGCTCTGAGCTGTCAGCACAGAGCCCAAAGTGGGGCTTGAACCTACGAATGTGAGATCATGACCTGAGTCGAAGCCGCACACTTAACTGACTGAGCCACCCAGGTGCCTCACCCATTTCTCTTTTTTTAAAATCTGTTATTTTATTCCTTTTGCATAATACATTTCCTTGGCCACCTATTTTGAGGTTATAAGCAGTGCATTACCCCTAAATGGCAGAGAATGTCAGTTATTTAATCTTTCAGAAGTAACCTAAAAGTGAAAGAATCTTGAAGTGTAAATTCAAAAGTGAATTCTCTAGGAAAAAGTGGAAAAAGGTTTAGATAGAAAATTAAAGTACATTTTGCCATAAAATAACTTCGAGTGACATGACCCCATATATGAATTATGATTGTATTTAATTTGTATTTTTTAAATCAAGGTCTATTTGACATAAAATATTGGTGTCAGGTGTATCAACTAATGACTCACTATGCATTGTGAACCGATCACATTAATTAGCAATGCCCATTTTTTTGTTCAAACAAAATGGGCCGCTTCCAAAGTGATCAGTCTAATATTTCCAAAGAAGCCATTGCTGTTGGTCACATCTGGCTGTTGTGTAGGGATTTATGTTGTGGCACACACGAAAAAAAAATTTCTTTTGCCCCAAACAGAAAAGCCCAAACCAAAAACAAAAAAGAAACCCTAGGTTCGTATCACTTGGCTGTAACCAATTCCAACTATTCCTTTTTTGGTTTTTAATTTTTTTTTAATGTTTATTCTTGAAAGAGAGGGACAGAGACAGTGTGCGAGCAAGGGAGGGGCAGAGAGAGGGGGAGACACAGAATCTGAGGCAGGCTCCAGGCTCCGAGCTGTCAGCACAGAGTCCAACACAGGGCTCGAACCCACAATGAGATCACGCCCTTAGCCCAAGTTGGACGCTCAGCCAACTGAGCCCCCCAGGTGCCCCTTGTTTTTGTTTTTCTAACTTTTGCTGTTACTCTGATAGCTTTCAGGCCATCCTGATGGGAAAAATTATTGTCACTCAATTCTTTAAATGTCCTGAGTTAATTCTGTCTTCGTTTTCTCACGTGGCAAAGACCCCAGAAAAGGTACAAGAGGCGGTGGGAATAGAATTTAAGTTTGCCTCTTTTTGGGTTGGGATTGGACACGCCAGTGAAAGAAGGGGGAAAGAGAGACTGTAGGTGGCCAGCTTTTTATCTTTATCAAGTAAAGGTGATTAATGACAGCACAACAAACATATCGTCCCCATCCATATCACATTTTGCACGCTTAGAATGTTTGCTGGTTGATTGGCTGTCTACTCTTATGATATTTATTTTTTTTTTAATTTTTTTTTTAATGTTTTATTTATTTTTGATACAGAGAGAGACAGAGCATGAGAGGGGGAGGGGCAGAGAGAGAAGGAGACACAGAATCTGAAGCAGGCTCCAGGCTCTGAGCTGTCAGCACAGAGCCTGATGCGGGGCTCGAACCCACGAACGTGAGATCTGACCTAGGCCGAAGTCGGAGGCTTAACCGACTGAGCCAC
>NC_043711.1:96679055-96684104 GCF_006229205.1 Suricata suricatta | reverse complement strand
GTTTTATTTATTTTTGATACAGAGAGAGACAGAGCATGAGAGGGGGAGGGGCAGAGAGAGAAGGAGACACAGAATCTGAAGCAGGCTCCAGGCTCTGAGCTGTCAGCACAGAGCCTGATGCGGGGCTCGAACCCACGAACGTGAGATCTGACCTAGGCCGAAGTCGGAGGCTTAACCGACTGAGCCACCCAGGCACCCCTACTCTTATGATATTTAAAGAGAGGAAAATCATGGCTCCTACAAATGTGAAAGAACCAGAGTCAAAGACAGGACTCTCACAGATGTCCACCCGATTCAAAGGAGAAGCAAAGACCTCTCAAACCCAGGCCATCAGGAATGTCATAGTAAATTTACAAATAGATGGAAAACATAGCCAGTATCCACAGGGCAGTAATCAATTGCATTCCTCTGGATAAAATCCATTTGCATTTCTAGGGTGTCTTCCTGCTGTTTCACAACAGAGTTGTGAAATAGCTCAGAGACAATGAAAGGCATTGGTAACCTGGAAAAGTATGCCGTCACTACCTTTCTTACTCATTTAAAGTCTTTGGTAACTTCTAGAACCAGCAGGGATCACATCTGTCTGTTACAAGTATCCCCAGTGCCCCAATCTTGTAGGTCCCCAGTGAAGATTACTTGTATGAATGACTTGTTCTGTAGAATTTTCTCTAAACTCCCTAGTGTCTTTTTGGAGGTAAAAACCAGTATCATACAGACCAAACAAATAGTATTATTAAATCATAAGTAGATACTGTTGTTTGTGAAAAGCTCTTAAACAGTTCTTATCTTTTACCAAAAAATAAAAACTAAAAAAGGGTGGGTGGGTGTGATGGACCGGGGAGCATGAGATTAGTATTAGAGACACAGCCTCACTCGAGGTTTAAACATTATTCAACCTCCTGATCTAGTCTGGTGGGTCTCAACCAGGGACAATTGTGCCCTCTGGGACATTTCACAATATCTGAAGACATCTGTGGTTGTCTGGGTTTGGGGGTGGGGAGCTGCTGTTGGCATGTAGTATAGACAGACCAGAGTTGATGCTGAACACCCTACAATGCACGGGAAGGCCCCCCACGATACAGGAATGTTCAGCCCAAACGTCAGCAGTGTCCAGGTCAAGAAACCGATTTAGGGACCTAGTACATTCACCGAAAGTCATTCAGAGAGAAGATTCCAGGCACCCATGGACTTTCATTACTTCTCCCCTCAGCTGGAGTTTACCCGAAACATTTTTATTAATTCTGAGTGTCCATAGGCCTTGCCTCCATTCCAGCCCTGCTCACGCCCTTGACTTCTTGTCTACTTACTGCCGACGCAGTAAGGTTGGCTTATCTGTCAAAGACCTTTCTGTTCCAGGTATCAGTCCAGAAGCTTCCAGTACTCAGGGCCTACAGGTTAGAGAGGGCTCTCTCTAGGGTCACTGAGAGGGGCTATTCCTCCCTTGGAAAGCCAGGGGTGACCTGGAAAGAACCCAGAGGTGAGCATTCCTAGGAGCAGGAGAAGGCAGGGCCAGGCCAGGAGGAGGGAAGCATGTCCTGCTGAGTGGGACCCATTACCTGTCTCTCGGATTACTGTCCGGCCCCAGCCCTGCCTCTCTCCCGGCTCTCAGAGGCTCCAGGAGCCTCTCTCCTGCCTCATGCAAGCATCTAGATCTCTCTCAAGATGAGATCAAAGCTTTTAAGTGGCTCTCTTCTTGAGGAATTGCCTTTCGGGAAGAGTCTTAAAAAGTGTCTTCTCCAATAGTTAAAAAGTGCCCTGAAAAAAAAAATTGGAAAATACAAAAACAATAGCAGTCACCTCCCTCTCTCTTTCAAAATTAATTTATTTTTTAAAATTTACAGCCAACTTAGTTAACATGTAGTGCGACAGTGATTTCGGGAGTAGAATCCAGGGATCTGTCCCCTACGTTTAACACCAGGTGTCCTCCTTGATGCCCATCACCCATGTAGCCCACCCCCCACCCACAGCCCCTCAGCCAGCCTGTTTGCTCCCTGTATTTAAGAGTCTCTTATGTTTTGTCTGCCTCCCCGTTTTTATATTATTTTTGCTTCCCTTCCCTTATGTTCATGTTTTGTATCTTAAATTCCTCATATGCGTGAAGTCCTATGATACTGTCTTTCTCTGACTAATTTTACTTAGTGTAATACCCTCTAGGTCCATCCATGTGGTTGCAAAGGTCAAGATCTCATTCTTTTTCATTGCCGAGTGATAGTCCATTGTATGTATATACCACGTCTTTATCCATTCATCGTTGATGGACATTTGGTCTCTTCCTTTTTTTGTTGTTTTAATTTTTAAATGTTTTATTATTTATTTTTGAGAGAGAGAGAGAGACAGCGTGAGCAGGGGAGGGTCAGGGAGAGAGGGAGACACAGAATTTGAAGATAGGCTACAGGTTCTGAGCTAGCTGTCAGCACAGAGCCTGATGCAGGGCTCGAACCCCTGAACCATGAGATCATGACCTAAGCTGAAGCTGGACACTCAACTGACTGAGCCACCCAGTTGTCCCAGATTTGGGCTCTTTCCATACTTTGGCTGTTGATAGCGCTGCTGTAAACTTTGGGGTGCATGTGCCCCTTCGAAACAGCACGCCTATGTTCCTTGGATAAATTCCTAGTAGTGCAATTGCTGGGTCCTAGGGTAGTTCTATTTTTAATCTTTGAGGAACCTCCATACGGTTTTCCAGAGTCGCTGCCCCAGTTTGCATTCCCACACCCCTCTCTTTCCATTACCTCTGGAGAGTTATTATCTCTGGAGAGTCAGAGGGGATTCTGTGGTCTTTTAAAAAATTATTTATTTAAAAACATGGTAAAAGTGATACCTGTTTGCTAAAGAAAATAGAAAGAATAAACAAAAATTGTAAGATTCGCCTAGATGTGTACCCCATGAATGCAAGACATTATTAATGAGGGAGACTGCTGAGTTTGGGGCTGGGGGGGCGGATGTGGGGTGGAGTATATACGGGGTGGGTTTATGAAGCTCTTTCCACCATCTGTTCCAGCTTCCGGTAAATCTCAAATGACTAAAAATGTAGTATATACATTAAGCTATATTTTATTTTTTTAAGTTTATTTATTTATTTTGACAGAGGGAGAGAGCATAAGCTGGGGAAGAACAGAAAGAGAGAGGGAAAGTGAGAAATCCAAGCAGGGGCCACGCTGTCAGTGGAGAGCCCAATGTGGGGCTCGAACTCATGAACCATGAGATCATGACCTGAGCCGAAATCAGGAATCAGAGGTTTAACCGACTGAGTCCCCCAGGTGCCTCTAAACTGTATTTTATTTTGTTTTTTTTTAAATTAAAAAAAAATTTTTTTAATGTTTTTTATTTTATTACAGTGAGAGACAGAGCATGAGAGGGGGAGGGTCAGAGAGAGAAGGAGACACAGAACCAGAAGCAGGCTCCAGGCTCTGAGCTAGCCATCAGCACAGAGCCCGATTTGGGGCTCGAACCCATGAGTGAGATCATGACCTGAGCCGAAGTCAGATGCTCAACCGACTTGAGCCACCCAGGGGCCCCTATTCATTCTTTAATTAGGGAAGAATAAAAAGATCCCTCGCAGTAGGGGGTTGGAAGGATGGTAATGGCTGACCTTCTAGATGATTACCACGTGCATGCATTGTGCTAAGTGCTTTCCGCTCCCATGATGCACTGAGCTCTTCCCACTCTTTAACGAGCCTTATGGAGTGCTTCCTCTGGGTAGCCATTCATCCAGCTGTTTTATATTTACAAGGACCCCATTTAATCCTTCCAGCACTCCTATGAGGCCGGTACTGTCCCCATTTTACATGAGGGAACTGAGGTCCAGCAGTTTGTAAGTTGCTCAGCCTCTGTAATGGGGAGGTGGTGAAAGAGCTACACAGGACCTCTGATGACGGAACCACTGGTATTACTCTGGACTTTTAAAATGAGGACACGGTCTAATGGTGGTGGCCGTAGAGAGGTTCTGGAGGGAGCCTGGACTGGACGCCTGGACAGGGTTAGCCGGGGGGTGGGCGAACGAGGCTGGAAGGTTGGTAAATGTGATTCAGCTGATCACAGGAGGTCTTGGGCCCTGCCAGAGCAGGAAAAAGCAGGGCCCTGAAACCTGGCCTTGTTCCTTCCTAACCGTGTTGCTCTGTGCAGGCCACTCTGAGCCTCAGTTCCTCACCTGCCAAATGGGCTTGGTTTAGACCTAGCTGTCAGAGAGATGGAGGACTAAATCTGAAACTCCGCGCATGTTTCAGGTACCGGGTAAGAACAGACCCCATGCTTATGGATCCTTGGCTGTGTTGGGGACACTGGACTGCAGGTGGTCACAATCCCCGGTGTTTTCTCTTAGTCTGAGTCCATAGCAGAGTGGAGAAGAGGGTCTGGGTGGGAACTGGGTGAGCTTTGAGAGGGATTTCCAGGGGAGCAAGTGGGAGAGGGTACAAGCAAGGAAGTGTGGCTGTGGGTCTTGGGGGAAGACTCAGGTGTGTGTGTGTGTGATTCTCAGCATGCTTGAAAGTGTCTGAGTGACTTCGAGGGCAAGTATATGCCCCAGAGGGATTTGAGTGTGATTGTGAATCCCAGGGATCCAGGGGGGAGAGTGGGGGTGGGTGATGGTAAAGGATGGTGGGTGAGAGTCTGGAAGTGGAGTGACATCGGGGTGTAGGTCTCTATGCAGTTGTGATTCTGGGGCACAAATGTGTGAGGCCTAAGATTCAGGATTGGTAGATGAGGGTTGGGGGGCGGGGGTTGAGTGTGGTAGGGTGTGCAGGTGTGCGACTGAATATCAGATGTAGGGGACTGAGGTGGCAGGGTGCGCGCGCGTGTGTGTGCAAGCTGTGCACGTGTGATTGTGAATGTGAGGGTGCGCGCGCGTGTGCAAGGTGTGCAAGTGTGATCATGATGTCAGGGGGTTAGGCGGCCGGTGTACGTTCACGCGGTCGTGACTGGGGATGTTGCCGGCGAGCAAGCGGGTGAGAATGGGCGTGAGTGTGCAGGGCTCGTGTGTGAGGGTGCATGCTCGCGCCAGCGTGCGCACGCGAGGAAAAGCCTGCGGTGGGCTGGGGGAGCGTGTTCCTG
>NC_043711.1:96639555-96678955 GCF_006229205.1 Suricata suricatta | reverse complement strand
AGTTAGGACCAGCCGTGGCTTCCCACCGTTTTATTGTTTCCTGATTATCCTTGTCGCGACTACGATTTGGGCCCCATCAGACGCAGCCCTCGGGAGCCCGGATATGTCGAGCCGACTGGGGCGGGGGGAGGCCCGGCCTCCACGGCAGACCCGCCGCCGCGGGGGGCCCGGGACGGCCGCCTTCCCGTCCCGGCCCCGGGTGGATCTGAAACCGGCAGCCGCAGGAGGCTGGGCGGGGCTCTCCCCGGTCGACCGGAGAACCCCCCCGCTCCCCACAGTTTGCGGGAAGGCATCCCCAGGCCGGGTGGGGGTTGCCACCTGCTGTCGCCCCTCCCGACCGACCCCACGGCAGCCTCGGCGTGGGTTTCCCCGTGGTGGGGAGGGAGCGGGCACGTTGCTGATTTCCGCCCTGCCCTCCTGTTGGGAGGGTGGCAAGGACTTGTTGAGGTTGTAAGGGACTGTGGCGCCGCCCGCGACATGGTTAACCTGAGGGTAAGGATTGGCGGGGGCGGGGGGGGGGGTGCAGGTTACATTGTACATTCCCTGGCCCCTCCCAGGCCCTCGGATCCGAGTTCTTGGGGGTGGGTGGGGCCTGGAAATGGGCTTTTTCCCAGGCTGCCCAGGTGAGGCCGACATCCCCTGAAGGCTGAGGCCGGCCGCTGGGCGGGGCTGCGGCCTTGAACCCGCCCTTCCCTCTACATCCCGTTGGCTCCCGGCCTTTCCTTGTGGCCGCGGCTCTTTGCGGAGTCAGTTGCTTGGTGTGGGAGGTGGGGAGGGGGAACACTTCGGGCTGCTTGCTTCCATCAGGTGTCCATGGGGAAAAAAAAAAAAAAAAAGACATGATGCTAGCTGCCATTTTGTGCGGTCTTTGTCCCGGTCTTTCTGAGTGTTCCGGACGCCCGGTTGATATAAGACGGGGGGACGAGGTCGGTGAGGTTAAGGACTGCTGGGAAGATGCTGCGAAGTGGAGATTGAACTCAGGACAGACAGACAGACAGTGCTCCATCCCTTTCTTCGCAGTTTTCCCTTGTTTTAATCCTGACTGCTCACGGCTCAAGAATGGCCATCGGCTTGAGTTCTATGCCTGGATAGTGTTCCGCGCAGTATACAGCCTCAGTAAATCATGAATTTGTGTCGTCAGTGGACTCGGGGCCTCTAGATATTCGCGCTTGAAACACTTATGAGGTGATTACTGTGTGCAGGGGCAGTGCCAGGTGATAACAAAGATGAATTAAACAAGCCGCGGCCCACACGTTCAGGCCTCCAGACCCTGGCTTTGGCTAGGTCTCCGGGAGCTTCCGCCCCTGCCCCACTTTAGACCCTTGAAATAATCTGGGGTGGGACCGGGGTATCTATTCTATTTTTTTAAAGCCCCCCAGATGATTGTAAGGTGCCCTCATAGTTAAGAACTCCTGATGCAGTCCCTGAGAGAAAAACGTAGGTCATTCTTTAAAAGCGACCATTAACCATGATAGAAATATGCACCATTAATAAGGGGGCTCAGAGCGATCGGGTACAGTTAAAATTTTTTTGTTTGGTATTGGGATGGAGGATCACACCTCCTTTTAGAATTTGCCACTTTGGAGCTAATTTATTTCCTAAACAGTGACACAGATTCATATTCAAATCACGTTTCTGGAGAGCTCAGCAGTGGTGTATCTGTTCTTGTATTTAATTTTCGCATTCTTAGGAGTAGCTGCCTGGAGGTGGGAATCTGGGCTTTTGGAAACACTTGGAAGCAAAGTGCTACAGAGTCTCCCTGAAATATAATGGGGGGAGGAGTTAAAGAAGAAACTAACATAGATGGTTTTCCGCTTTCTAAGGGCTTACATCCCCATCAGCCTACTTTAAGTTGAAAATATATTAAGGTGAAAACGCATTTACTACACTTAACGTACTAAACATCATAGCATCGCTTAGTCTTCCTTAAATGTATGCAGAACATTTACATTAGTTTACAGTTGGGCAAAATCAGGTAGCATAAATAGTCTTTCTATGATAATAAAGTGATCATCTTTTTCTTAATGTTAATTCATTTTGGAGAGATGAGAGACCAAGCATAAGTGGGGGAGGGGCAGAGAGGAAGACCTAACATCTGAAACAGGCTCCAGGCTCTGAGCTGTCAGCACAGAGCTTGACACGGGGCTCGAACCCACAAACTGTGAGATCATGACCTGAGCCGAAGTCATACGCTTAATCGACGGAGCCACTCAGGGGCCCCAAATGGTTGATGATTTTATGGTTAGTCCCAAAAACAGGGGCACCAGGGTGACACAATCAGTTGAGTGTTGGACTCTTGATTTCTGTTCAGGTCAGTATCTCAGGATTTTTGAGTTCAAGCTCTGTGTTAGGCTCTCTACTGATGGCATGGATTCTGCTTGGGATTCTGTGTCTTTTTTTTCTCTGCCCCTCCCCTGCCTTACTACCCTACTAGTAAAAAGTAAACTTAGCCCCCCCCCCCCCCCAAAAACAGAGGTTCCCTGAGCCCCAGGAGACAGTATAATTAACGCCAGGGTCACTCTCCGTCCCGATGCGGAGAGAACCTTGTCCGGCTTGGGAAACACAGCATGTGCACCGCATTGCTGGAATCCAGTTTCTGACCACAGGTCCCTTCGTGGTGAAACCCCAGAGATTCGTTGTTAAGAGCGTGGTTTCAAAGGGGAAGAGCTTGGTTCAAGCCCAGGCTCCATCACTGACTCACTGTTTGACTTTGGGGAAATTATTTTACCTTTCTGGGTCTCAGTTTTTTCATCTGTAAAGTGGGAGTAACCAGAGTTATGGAGACCCCAGAGTGGTGTTTGAGAGATTTACTCCATGTGAAGTTTAGAGCAGTAAGCACTTTAAAAAAAATTTTTTTTTTAATGTTTTATTTATTTTTGATACAGAGAGAGACAAAGCATGAGAGGGGGAGGGGCAGAGAGAGAAGGAGACACAGAACCGGAAGCAGGCTCCAGGCTCTGAGCTGTCAGCACAGAGCCTGACGCGGGGACTGAACCCATGAACGTGAGATCTGACCTGAGCCGAAGCCGGAGGCTTAACCGACTGAGCCCCCCAGGCGCCCCGAGCAGTAAGCACTTTTACACTTAGTATTTGCCGGGGCTAATAGTGATAAATAGGTCTTTGTAGGAGGTTTTCTACCGGGGGCTCTTCAGACTGCTCCTTTTAAAAGGTGGGACATTTAAAAATACTATGGGGGCACCTGGGTGGCTCAGTCTGTTAAACGTCCAACTTCGGCTCAGGTCATGATCTCACAGTTTGTGAGTTCGAGTCCCCCGTCAGGCTCTGTGTTGAGAGCTTGGAGTCTGGAGCCTGCTTTAGATTCTCTGTCTCCCTTCTCTCTGCCCCTCTCCCACTCATGCTCAGTCTCTCTCTCTCTCTCTCTCTTTCTCAAAAATAAATAAACATTTAAAAATGTTTGAAAAATGTCATGGATTTCATTATCTGTTCTGATCAAATCTGGGGACATAAGCTTCTGCATAAATTTCCAACCAGGTGTGTGAAGGCCCTGTTGTGAGATGCAGGGCAGGGAGCCGGTGCTGTGGCTGAACTTAGACGTGGCCTGTGGGCGTTGTGACCAGATTGGATGTGCGTGCTTTGAGTTTTGATGTCTTTGAACTAGGAGATTTTATATTAACTGGGTCTAGAAAGAGCTGACTAGGTCCATATCCCCCCAATTTTTAAAACAACTTTGAGGCATCATTTACATCACATAAAATATTTATATAGGAAATGTACAGTTCATTGATTTTTTAAAATAAAGTTATAGTGGCGCCTGGGTGGCTCAGTCGATTGAGTGTCCGACTTCAGCTCAGGTCATGATCTCATGGTTTGTGGGTTCGAGCCCCGCGTCGGGCTCTGTGCTGACAGCTCAGAGCTCAGGGCCTGGAGCCTGCTTTGGATTCTGTGTCTCCCTCTCTCTCTGACCCTCCCCTGCTTGAGCTGTCTCTCTCTGTCTCTCAAAATTAAATAAAACATTTAAAAAAAAGGTTCTAGAGTTTGTGCAGCCATCACTGCAGTCGCGTTTCCACGCCCCACCCTGCCTCCTGCCCACGTGCCCTCGTCCCACTGATCGGCTTTCTGTTTCCACAGGCTGCATTTTTTGGAGATTTCATAGTATGTTTCTTTCAACATGACGCTTTCAAAGTTCCTTTTTATTGCTTAATCAAATTTGTTTGTATGGATATTCCACATTTTTTTATTTACCAAGATGGACATTTGGGTTACTTCCAGTTTTTGCTTATTATAAATAATACTGCAGTGAATACGGAAGTCTCTGTGTGGACATGTGCTTCATTTCCCCTGTCTATCTTGAGATTGATTGATTTTTTTAAAAGTTTATTTATTTGAGGTAGAGTGAGAGAGGGAGAGAGAGAGAGAGAAAGAGAAAGAGAAAGAGAGAAAGAGAGAGCGAGAGAATGAGTCCCAAGCAGGCTCCAAACTATTAACCCTACATGGGGCTCGATCCCATGAACCGTGAGATCATGACTTGAGCTAAAATCAAGAGTCACATGCTTAATTGATGAGCCACCCAGGCGCCCCTATTTATTTGTATTTTTAATGGTGGGATCATATGCTAGGTCTGTGCTTAGCCTTTCAAAACCTGCCAACTTTTTTCCCAAAGCAATTCTGTTTTAGAATTAGCAGTTGTAGGTACTCCATATTCTTGCCAGAACTAAGTATAGTCTTTTTGTTTCTTTTCAAATTTTTATTTAAATTCTAGTTAGTTAACATATATCGCAATACTGCTTTCAAGAGTAGAATAGAATTCAGTGATTCATTACTTACATATAGTACCCAGTGCTCATCACAAGTGCCCTCCTTAATGCCCATCACCCAGTTAGCCCATTCCCACCCCACTCCCCACCTCCCTCCTCTTTTTTTTTTTTTTTTTTTTTTGAGAGACAGAGACAGACAGTGCGAGCAGGGGAGGGTCAGAGAGAGAGGGAGACACAGAATCTGAAACAGACTCCAGGCTCTGAGCTGTCAGCACAGAACCCGATGATGCGGGGCTTGAACCCACGAACCGTGAGATCATGACCTGAGCCGAACCTGGAAGCCGGAGGCTTAACTGACTGAGCCACTCAGGCCCCCCCCCCCACCGCCTCCCTCCTCTAACCTCAGTTTGTTCTCTGTCTTCAAGAGTCTCTTGGGTGGCTCAGTCAGTTAAGCATCCAAACCTTGATCTCAGCTCAGGTCTTGATCTCAGGGTCATGAGTTCAGGCCCCGTGTTCGGCTCTGTGCTGGGGATAGAGCCTACTTAAAAAAGAAGAGTCTCTTATGGTTTGTTTCCCTCTCTTTGCACCCCCCCCCCATGTACTCATCTGTTTTGTTTTTTTAATTCCACATGTGAGTGAAATCCTATGATGTTTTCTTTTTCTGGGCTTAGCTTCATGCCCATGAATGTTCCATTCATGTCATTGAAAGTGGCAAGATTTCATTCTTTTTGATGGCTAAGTAATATTCCTGTGTGTGTGTGTGTGTGTGTGTGTGTGTGTGTGTGTGTGTGAGACATACTACATCTTCTTTATCTATTCTTCAGTCAGTGGACGTTTGGCCTCTCTCCATAGTTTGGCTATTGTACCCTGAGTTTTAGCGACACAGTTTATTCATGTTTCCTTATTTTTTTAATGTTTTTTTAATTTATTTTTGAGAGACAGAGAGAGGCAGCGCAAGGAGGGGAGGGTCAGAGAGAGAGGGAGACACAGAATCCAAAGAAGGCTCCAGGCTCTTGAGCTAGCTGTCAGCACAGAGCCCGACGCGGGGCTCGAACCCATGAACCGTGAAATCATAACCTGAGCCCAAGTGGACACTTAACTAAATGAGCCCCCCAGGCACCCCGTGCGTGTTTCCTACACCCTCTGTGACAGAGTTCTCCTGCCCGTCTCAACCATTAAACAGTTTGGTTGCTCAAGATTTGGCCCTGGAGGTCCTTCCCCTGAGAAGTACGGGTTGAGCTCACCGTCCCTCTGGCTGCAGTGGCGGCCTGACTAGGGAACCAGGTCTTCTGTCCTCCCGGCTCCTCCTCTCAGCCTGGTCGGCACCAGACTCAGGATGGGCTCCTAGGCTCCCTCTTGACATAGGACCTTTGCACCTCCCGTTCTCTGCCTGGAATGCCCTCTCTCCTTCACCCAGTCACAGCTCCGTCTCCCAGTAAGCCTTACCGGATGTCCTCAGGGGCGCTGTCTCTGATGTTCCTGACTAGAGATCAGACCCCACGTGGAGCGTCTCTGAGCACCTGCCCCTCTTCTTTCTCGCACGGTCAGGGCATGACATGTACTTGTGTGATCATTCAGCTGTGAACACCCTGGGCCCCGGTTGGTGACAACTTAATCTCCACCGCCCAGAGCCTGGCGCAGAGTAGGTGCCCAGTAAATCCTTTCTGAGGGAAGGAGTGCCTGAAGCTGATCTCCAATTTATGATCTCCTGGGGGAGAGGAAAGGACACCTTTTCTAGAAGGTCCAGGCAGGGAGAGGTCTATCGGACATTCTCAGATTGCTGCCTACTCATTCTTCTGATCTTTGTGGCTCAGAGATCTTCACTGGTTGATGGCATCAAGTCTTAACCACCTGATTTGAGCGTGAGGGTGGGGAGTTTGGGGTGTGAGTAGCAGAAGGGAGCCGCAGGCAAAGAGAAGCCTCCTGGGTCCCCCTGCTTTGGTCTCTTTCCCTCCACTGAGGGGCGGCAGCTTAGGGGGTGCTTAGGCTCGGGAGGTGAGGTAGTGTTCATCTGTAAACACAGGTGCATGTTCGTGTGAAGAGGTTTTTTGGTGGATGATTTATGTGAAAACCCTTATATGCTATTCATGTCAGAAGTCGAGCATGTAATGGAAAAGAGCAAAAACTATATATAAACCCTGGCTTGTTCCAGAGGGTATGGTGTGTAAGGCATGGTGGGCACGGGGGTGGCCCCCTGGGCTGGCGAGCATGTGACCTTTCATGGCAAAAGGGACTTTTCCAGTGTGATTCAGTTCATGATTTCGAGGTGGGGAGCCTGTCCTGGATTAGCCAGGTGGCACCCGTGGCACCATCACAAGAGTCATTGAAAGAGAGGAGACTGAATCTGAGAGATGGCAAGAGGGTCTGCTGCTGGCTTGGAGAGGGAGGAACAGCATGCAGGGGGCTTCTAGAAACTGGAAACATCCGAAGAAACAGCCTCCGGGGGGGTGGAGTGGGGAACCCAGCCCTGCCGACGGCTTGATTGGAGGCCCTTGGGACCTTCTGTGGATCCCTGAACGGTATGACCTCGAATGTATGGTGATCGCTGATGGCAGCAAGCAGTGGCCAGTGCAGACAGGTGCACCCCGACCGCCTGGGGGACAGATTTCTGCCCAGCTTCCCGCCCCCGGGGGCCACGAGGGCGGACAGGGGCCGCCTGCCTGCTGGGTGTGGGGGGCATCTCAAGGCTCCGCTGACATTTCGCTAAGTCCCCCTGTCATGCGGCCCCTTCCCTGACCACCAGGGAGGAGAGCTCACCTCGGGGTCTGCAGTGTCTTGGCCTGGAACTCAGGTTGTCTTGCTCCTGCTGCGTGGTGGCTCTTTGATGTTGGTTGTTTTCCATGTTCGTTTTACTGATAAGGAAATCGAGGCTCAGAAAGGCCAAGCAATTAATCTGGGACAAGAGTATGTGGCAGAAACCAGTGAGAAGTCGGGTGAGCCGGCCTCCCGCTTAGGGGAACTTGGGAGGGCTTCGCAGGGCGGAGCCAGAGGGACGGCTGCCCAGGTCGGTCGGCTCTGCCCCCTCCGTGAGGTTTTCCGCAGTTATTTATTCCCTCTGGTAACACTAATAATTTTTGTTTTATGTATTTATTTATTTATTTTTTGCCACATGGCTGTTGTGGGTTAGAGAATTTGGGAGACATTACAGAGAAACGTATATCACATTTTGAAAACTGCCTGAAGGAGAAAGATACTATTGTGGACTACAGTTTTACTTTTTTAAATTTTACTTTTTCAATGTTGGTTCACTTTTGGAAAAGAGAGTGTGAGTTGGGGAGGGGCGGAGTGGGGGACAGAGGATCTGAAGCGGGATCTGCACTGACAGCACAGAGCCCGACGCGGGGCTTGAACTCACGAACCGTGAGATCATGACCTGAGCCGAAGTCGGACGCTCAACCAACCGAGTTTCCCAGGCGCCCCCGAAGGCTCCAGTTTTAAATACCCAGGAAGGACTGGCTGCTGGCTTTGTCGATTTGCAGTTAAGGGTTTGGGTTCCAGGGTCACACAGGCCAGTTTTGCTGTTTGAGTGCTCATGTTATTCGGGGCCGCTGTCTTCTCCCCTCTGTGCCTCAGCTTCCTCTTTTGTGAGATGGGACCCTGGGGAGAGTGCCTGGGCCTTGGGGCATCACGCGTCCCACCCATGGGCGAGCGTTAGATAATGTTCTCCCAAGCCTCACACGGACTCTTGCCCTGGGCTGGCACCATCCCCTCTTCTTTCTAGATCTTGGTAAGGGCTTGTTGAGTGAGAACTCGAGCTGGAAAATGCCCCCAGGGGACTGGATGCCACTAGAAGCCATCTCAGACCTCACGTTAGGAAGCCTAGTGACGGGGCAGCGGCGGCTGAGTGCACGTTTGCTGTGCCCTTGGTACCAAGCCAGGGCTCAGGTCCGGCTGTAACGAGGGTCTCACTGTTTATGTGACTGAAGACCATTAAGGCCAATGTAGGGAGTTCTTGGTGGTTTTTTTCATAGTTAAAAATTATTTTTAAACATATATTCATTTTTGAGAGAGAAAGAGTGTGAGCGAGGGAGGGGCAGAGAGAGAGGCAGACGCAGAATTGAAATCAGGCTCCAGGCTCTGATTGCATCGTGGGGCCCAAACCCATGGAATGTGAGATCATGACCTGAGCCGACCAACTCAGACACTGAACTGACTGAGCCACCCAGGCGCCTCCCGAGTTCTTATAGATCCAGTTACTCGGCTGGAAGCTCTGAAGCTGAGCCTTCCAGTTTGCGGGGTTCGCGTGCACTTTCTCTTTTGACGTGACGGAGAGAGGATTAGGTTGATAACCTCGCTTGATTCTCGGTGTTCATGGCGAGGTTAGGTTGGAGAGAGTCATCCGGACCAACGCTGAATTAGCGGCTGCTGAACCGTTGCTCCTAGGGGAGGTACCGGGGCAGTTTCCTGCAAGCCTCTGGCCATTTTTGGCTTTGTGGTAAAGGTACATTTTGGTTGCCAGACACTGTGTTTGATTTACATTGTCGATTCATTAACACCGAACTCATGACCAGCGGCACTGCGGCGCACAAGCTTCCTGTGGTCAGGGGACCAGATAGCACGGCTGCAGTTTGCTTGGGGGGCCAGAGAGTGATGTCAGGAACCAGAGGCTCCAGTACAGAAAGCAAAGCACTAACTAGACCGTGAAAAGGACTCGTGTGCACGGCTTGAGCCGAGACAGGGAGCCAGCGCTGCCTTGTTTGACCTCAGCCGGACACGCTGGGCGAGGCGACACCAAGGCTTGGCCGCTCCACACCTGTCTGTGAGTGACCACAGCGATGCTGTGAGTATTGACTTTTGAGGTTATAAATTTTAGGCAGTAGGTGAATTTGCAAATACAGAACCCACAAACAAGGAGGACCGGATGTACGCAGGTGTGTGCGTGTGTGCAGTGCCCTGACAGGGTGGTGGTGGTGGTAGGTATACAGCGCGAGGATGCCGGGGTTGGGGGGTGGCTCAGTCGGCTGAGTGGCCGACTTCGGCTCAGGTCACGATCTCAAGGTCCGTGAGTTCGAGCCCCGTGTTGGGCTCTGGGCTGATAGCTCAGAGCCTGGAGCCTGTTTCCAATTCTGTGTCTCCTATTCTCTCTGCCCCTCCCCTGCTCTCACTCTGTCTCTGTCTCTCTCTCAGAAAAACACATTAGGTGCACAGTGTAGAGGGGTATGTTGGGGGGCAGGGTGGAGGAGGGGGTTGTGCTGATCGGTGACATCCACAGCCCCCAGCCCCTCCCCTCTCCATGGTGGAGTGGAGAGTTGTGTAAACAGCTCTTTGCTCCCTTGGATGCAAGAACAAGCCTTGGCAATGGCCCATTGGAAAGTGTCCTCTGTGTCCTCTGCCAGCCCAGCTGCCCTGGTGCCATCCATTTCCTGTTACAGAGTCGCTGCCCAGGACCTGGCCAGGTGGCACCACAGGCAGTAACGCCCGGGGATGTGGAATCACATACCCGGGGAAGGATGTGGAAGGGTAGGGGTGGGGAGCGGAGCGGAGCCGTGGTTTGTGGGGTGGGGTGAGGGGCTTTCCTGAGAAAGGCCGGGGCCTGGAGGCCTGCGTGCCAGTCCCAGGGAAAGAGGGTGGCCATTTGACCTTGACCTAAGGCACCCATACAAAAGGTGAAAGGGAGAGGTAAGGCACCGACCAGTCCATCCTTGGACTTGCGATGGGTACTCCTCAGCACAGACTTCCTTTTTGCATCATTACCCACACGTAAACGATGAAGGTCCTGAATTAGCTCTGGCCGTATTTTGGGGCGCCTTTGGGAATGGACGTGGCATGTTGTCTGGAAATTGGTTTAATTTCCAAAGGAAAAGACCCTGCGTGATGTTCTCATCGGGGACTCTCCCCTAAAGAGTTAGAACAGGGCTGTTTTCTTAGCGCTGACGTCTGTTTTCTTTCATTTGTGGGAGTGGGAAGGAAGGACTGATGGAGAAACGTCGCCAGAGATCACTTTGGGTGGCTCGTGGCCAGAGACTGAAAGCTAGCAATTATTTTCATGGTTCTTTCTGTTTGTGCCAAGTGATAACTTGCTTCGTCTTCATAGTAGCGATAGGGAGTTTCCATTGAGAATACGTTTACATGAAAAAACAGAGAATGGACTTAAAAAAGTATGAGCTCAAAGTTCATGAGGTTTGTAGATGTGTCCACGGAGTCATGTCTGGCATTTAGGAATGGGCCGCCTGCGCTAAAATACTGCGTTGAGTCTAAAAATATATCGCTTTAAGGGGGAGGAGATGGGAGCATCTGATTTTTGGTAATAGATTAAACTTTTTTTTTTTGGCCATGTTATCCATGAAAAAACATGATTTCTCTTTTTAAAAACATGATTTTTAAACAATGGTTTCTTTACCACGTAGACTGGGGATCTGAATGTTGCTTTTCCCACTGTATGAACAGTTTGAGGCGGATTATTGGGAACAGCAGTTGGAAGGGGCCCCGGGGAAAGAGAGGCTCCCTGTGGGGAGTGAAGGGTGGCCGGATGCTCCTGTCACCGCGGCTGGCATTTGCTCAGTGCCAGGATGAGGAGGCTGCTGGCTGGCCTCCCCGAGGAAGAGCGGAGTGGAGCGGGGACCGTGCTATCCCCACACCACGGGACCCCTCCGCCCGGCCATCTGCTGTGACTCGGGATGGACCTCAGGAATTCTCTGCCTCAGCCCTGCTGATGATGGGGGCTTGCTGGTTCCCTGCTGTGGGGGCGTCCTGCCCATCGTGGGAAGCAAAACAGCAACCCTGGCCACGCCCACCGGATGCCAGCAGTGCCCTCCAGCCGGGAGTGACAACTCAAAATGTCCCTTGATGTTACCAAGTGTCCCTGTGTGCCAGGGGTGGGGGTGGGGTGGTTGGGAGCGGGCAGATCACACCTGTTAGGAGCCACTGGGCTAATGGAGTCAATATTCACTGTGCCTGGCCGGGTCCCTTTTTGTCCTTCCGAGGCTGACTCATTCTCTCAAGAAAAACCTGTTTGGCAAGAAGTTCATGTTTGGACTGTCGGTCTTCACTGTGCGTTCAGCTCTCTCATACGGTGACTGGAAGCCTTGAGAGGTTGGAAGAGAGCGTTTGGGAAGCGATGGTGGCCCAGGTGTGGCCCTTTACGGGTTCCTATGTCAAAGCCTTCACCCCTGGTCCCTCGGGTTGTGACTCCTGTGTGTGGAGATGGAGCCTTAGGGAGACATCATTACGTTAAAGTGAGGCCGTTAGGGTGGGCCGGTCTGGGAGGACTGGGTCCTTCAGGGACGGAGGTCAGGACGCACAGAGAGAGACTGGAGGAGGCCACAGGGCTGGGCAGCCAAGGGGAGGGGCCCCGGAAGAAACCAGACCCGCCCACACCTTGATATTGGACTTTGAGCCTCCAGAACTGTGAGAAAATAAATTTCTATTTAAGCCACCCAGCCTGTGGCGTTTTATGCTAGCCACCCAGGCGAACTCCTAAAGGAGGCACCTCTTTTATGGCCATTTGGGCAAGCGTGGTATCTCGCGATGTTATTAATAAGCCTTTGTTTTGTTTTAGTTTTTATTTTATTTTATCTTTATTTCATTCTTTAATTTTTTTTTTTACATTTATTTGTTTTTGAGAGAGAGAGAAAGACAGCGTGAGCAGGGGAGGGTCAGAGAGAGAGGGAGACACAGAATCTGAAGACAGGCTCCAGGCTCTGAGCTGTCAGCACAGAGCCTGACGTGGGGCTGGAACCCACGAACCTTGAGATCATGACCTGAGCCAAAGCTGGATGCTCAAATGACTGAGCCATCCAGGTGCCCCTCATTAAAAAAAATTTTTTTTTTACATTTATTTATTTTTGAGAGACAGAGAGAGACAGAGCATGAGCAGGGGAGGGGCAGAGAGAGAAAGAGACACAGAATCCAAAGCAGGCTCCAGGCTCTGATCCAGTGGTCAGCACAGAGCCTGACCCGGGGCTCGAAGCCAGGAAACTGCGAGATCAGGACCTGAGCTGAAATCAGATGCTTAACTGACTGAGCCACCCAGGCGCTCTAATAAGCCTTCGTTTTAAATTGAGATGAGTTTGTTAGGAATTTTCTTTAGATAGAGTGCAGTCTCAAGAGCTTTCTGTAAGCATATTGCAAAGTCCAGTGGACGGAGCTGACGCCCCCCGCCTCATAACCTCAGCCACATACCCTGTGCTCTGTGAAGTGGTGGGTTTGGAGGCTCTGTTCTCACCCTCGCCTTTTCCTTTTGCTTCAAAGCGTTTCCAGGAGTCACATACCCGTGTTGTGCTTTGTACGGTTTGTTGCTGGTTCATGTCACTTGGATTGGGCAAGGTTAATGTGATGAGAATTCTTTTTTTATTTTTTAATGTTTTTATTTATTTTTGAGAGGGAGAGAGACAGTGCGATCAAGGGAGGCTCAGAGAGAGGGAGACACAGAATCCGAAGACAGGCTCCAGGCTCTGAGCTGTCAGCACAGAGCCCGACGCGGGGCTTCTTCCCACGAACTGTGAGATCATGACCTGAGCCGAAGCCAGACGCTCAACTGACTGAGCCCCCCAGGGACCCTGATGTGATGAGAATTCTCGTAGTTGCTACCCCTACTGTGTGCTAATCAGGCGGCCCTGCTCTAGGGTTTTACCTGGACCTCTGACCTCTGTCTCCTGACACCCCTACTTTACAGAGGAGCCTGAGGAACGGAGCGTTTTTATTTTTTTCCTTTCAGAATGGCATCGGTTTAGAATGACAAAGACTTCCTTTCCACCTTTTAAAAGGCTCATTTTAATTTGAACTATAGTCAGCAGATTGCATTTTGTGACCTGTCTTAATGACTTCTATGACTTTTTCTGTAATATCTACCCAGGGCAGGTGGTTTTTGTTGAGGGGAAAAGGATTGAAGGTTTGTGGGACTTAAGTAATTTGGAGATGAGTATGTGTGAATTCCACTCACTGTTACTTGTTTGCGGAAATGATGTGACAGAGAGGAAAATTCTAGAAACTTCACATTGCCTGAATAGCTGTGACTTCTTTGGAAGCAATAGTATCTGTTTTCAGAGTTACATGTTGGTTCTTATTTTCTTTTTTCTTTTTCTTTTTATGTTTGTTTATTTGGGCGAGCAGAGGGGCCGAGGGGGAGAGAGAATCCCAAGCAGGCCATTAGCACTTGGTATTGTCAGTGCAGAGCCCGACGTGGGGCTTGATCCCACCAACTGGGAGATCATGACCTGAGCTGAAATCAAGAGTCGGACGCTCAACTGATGGAGCCATCAGGCGCCCCTCTTCCTTTCTTTCTCACCCTCTCTGTGGGAGACATGGTCATGCCCGTGGGGGGAGAGTCAGAGTATCCTTTTCCAAAATGCCTACACTCACCCTGCAAAAGGAGAGAATCTGATTTTGAATGCTTTTTAAAGCTTTTATATAGTCAGTCCTCATAAAAGTCCAAATCTAGAACTGGAGAACTCCCCCTGTCCCACCACTATCTTCTCCCTCATTCTTCTCCCCAAACTAGAGACTCCTGGAGGTTCTCCTACAAGGAACGACACCATTGTGTCCACATAAGTCACACCACCGGGTAATAGAGACGTAAGACCATTTGTACTGCCCGGCAGGGTTCTTGTCCCCCTAAATAAGCTGAGCCCTAAAATTATGCATATATATGCAGACATGCATACACAGTAGTGCACAGAAAAGTGTGCAAATCCTACACGCACAGCTCCATGGATTTTCACAAAGTAAACACCCGCCTGTCGCCAACAGGAAAACAGGCTACTGCCCCAGGACCCTACTGGTGCTCCCTCTTCCCACATCTTATCCTGCGTCCTGACTTCATAGTGCAGGGCTTGGTTGTGCCTGATTTTGAGCTTTCTGTAAATGCAGTCATGTGGCACATGCTCCCTCCAGCCTGGCTGTTCTAGCACCATGAGTTCCATGGTTCAGCCACGTCACATGTGTATCGTAATTTGTTTGTCACTATTGCCGTGTGTAGTCATCATGCGAATAGATCAGGACCAATCATGACCTGAGCCGAAGTCAGACACTCAACAGACTGAGCCACCCAGGCGCCCCACTTCACCTCTTTCTTCTTTTTTTTAATGTTATTTTTTGAGAAAGAGAGACACACACACACACAGAATCTGAAGCAGGCTTCAGGTTCTGAGCTGCCAACACAGAGCCCGACGTGGGGCTCGAACCCATGAACTGTGAGATCATGACCCCTGATGGAGTTGGACGCTCAACCGACTGAGCCACCTGGGCGCCCCTGCTTCACCTCCTGATGGATGTTTGGGTTATTTCCAGTTTGGACCCTCAGGAATAGAGCTCAGACATATCTGCTGGTACATGTATTACGTGGCTTTGCTGGGCCCTGGGTATATTTGCATGTAACTTTAGTAGAAGATGATAGTTTTCCCAAGAGTCTGTATTAATTCGGGCTTCTCCAGCTGGGAAAGTTCTGGGTGCTAGCACTTGGTATTGTCTGTCTCCTTCATTTCAGCCATCCTCATGGGAGTATAATGCTATCACAGGAAATGTGTCTTTTATGATTTATTTGACAGAGGCCACCTTTTCTTGATCTGAGGGTAAGTTATAAACTTAGAGGTTAGCCAGGCTGTGGGGATCTGGAGCCTAAACTTGGCAAAATGGTCCCCTCATGGTGGCTTTCCTCTCTGACCAAACACCTTCTCCAATAGTTGACGTTATAAGAGAAGGGTAAAAATATGTGAGATTTATTTTCTTTTAATTGTAAAATGAGCATCTGGGTCGTCAGAATTGTAGAGAAGAGCAGAGCTCTGGTGTCGTTTTCCCCTCAGAGACCACCCACCCTGGACACCATGTCTTATCTGCTCTTAGAGCATCTCAGATGTGCTGTTTTCCCCCCGCCTCCAAGTTCTCACCATGTAGCACACGAGATCTTCCTTCCTATTGCTTTCTCGGCATCGTGAGGCTCTTTGTAAATGACGTTTTGAACAGCAACATACTATTTCTTTGAGTAGCTGTTGCTAATTTGCTTTAACCAGGGCCCTGTATTTTCATAAGCTGTTTGTTATTTTAGTTTCACTTTTTAAAAATACAGTTTTAAAATTTTATTCGGGAGGGGGGAAGAGAGAATCTTAAAGCAGGCTCCACGCTCAGCACTGAGCCAGACTCAGGGCTCGATCCCGTCACCCTGGGATCCTGAGCCGAGCGGAAATTAAGAGTCAGACACTCAACCGACCGAGCCGCCCAGGTGCCCCTGGTTTCCCTTTTTAAATGTTTTCCTTCTGACTGCCGGCCCTTGAATCAGAGACGCCCCAGAGACACACCGGGGGGGGGGGGGGGGGGGGGGGGGGGGGGGGGAGAAGGTGAGGGAGGCACAGACCCCGGGGCCCGAGAAGTCACCGGTCTGGGACGCGATGAGCCCAGTCTGCAGGGTGACTCCCAGAGGTGCTTACTGCTCTGGAGAAACCAGAAACTCAGCCGTGAGTTTCCTAGATTTCAGAGGCTCGCGATCCCTTCACCCCACAAGTATTTGCCAGGCTCCTACTCTGCCCCGGCACAGTTTTTGTTGGTGGTGTTCTTTTAATGTTTGTTTATTTATTTGAGAGAGAAGCAGAGAGTGAGGAGACGGAGAATCCCAAGCAGGCCCCGCACTGTCAGCGCAGAGCCCAGTGCAGGGCTGGAACTCATGAACTGTGAGATCATGACCCGAGCTGAAATCAAAAGCCAGATGCTTAACCGAGTGCTCCCATTATTTCTTTAACTTAAAAAAACCCAAAAAGCAGAACGTTTGAATAGGCCAGAATTGCCAGGTCCCTGGGTTACACGGAACATAAGACGGCACGTTCAGGGGCTCCTGTTTTACTAAGCGGCTTTCTGGAAGGGCTCTGCTGTTTTATGCCCCCTGAAAGCCAGAGTTGTCCTATGTTCCAGGGTCAGGATGTGGGTGATGGCTTTCTTCACCCACCATTTTTATTTTATCTTTTGTGCAGTGCGTGCCCATGAGATTGGGAAAGTTTAAAGAAAGAAAAACCAGGAGCGCTCAGTTGGTTAAGCGTCTCTCATGGGTCATGGGTTTGAGCCCCACTTCGGGCTCTGTGCTGACAGCGTGGGGCCTGAGTGGGATTCTCTGTCTCCCCCTCTCTCTCTGCCCCTGCCTCATTCCTATGTGTGCCTGCACACACTCTCTCAAAAAAGTCTCAAGGACTTTAAAAAGGTAATAAAGGAAAAGTAAACCATGTTTTTCTTTGCCACAGATTTATTATTCATGTTTCTTGATGTGGGAGATGGTGGGGGTGGGGAGCACGGAACAAGCCTCTGATTGGTTGAGCAGATGCTCATTACACAAGCAAGCCCGGTGGATGTCCCTGGGGAGGTGGGGCTGCTGTGTTCGCTTCGTGCATTCGAGAGGATTCGGTACACATTTGTTCAAGACAAGAAAGCCTTCGTGTGTGGTAGCTCCTGACGATGCTGGGTGTAGACCCCAAGGCCAAGTGCAGTGGTGTCTGGCTTCCCTGCCAAGAGCCGAGGTCTGCAGCCCAGGCGTCTGGGAGCCCAGGCTGCCACCCCCCTGCCGCAGTCACAGCAGAAAAGGTGTGGCCGGGCCACCCGGTGAGTGCTGCTCCCCACCCGAGCTGTCACCATGCTCAGAGGTGACCTCCTGACAGGGGCCGGTATGCAACCTCTGGCGTTTCCCAAGCCCGCGCCCTTGGCAACCTCCTCCCCTGGCCTTCCCGGGGCTGTCTGGGTGCCAAAGCCACGCCCGGGGTGGGGGGGGGGGGAGCGATGCCATAGCCTCGTCTCCACAGCAGCAGGGAGGGGCCAGGAGCTTGATCCGGAAGGGAAGAGGTGACAGCCTCCAGGCGGGCCTGGGTGCTGAGGGTCCTGGGGGTGGAGAGTGTGGATTCGAGCTCTGCACAGCCCCTCCTGGCTCTATGACCTTGGCCGGGTGAGTTCCCCTCCAAGGGGGTGAGTGTGCTGGCAGTGCGGGGCAGATGGGGTGAGGCGAAGCGAGTCCGAGTCCGGGAGTGCAGGGTGTGGAGTGGCAGCAGCGCAGCCAGTTGAGGCTGGCCCTGCAGGAGGGGGAGCGGGGACCCTCGGGCTGTGTCCCCGGTCACGGGGCTCCTCCCTAGGCTGCTGTCTAGATGGTTCAGATCCTGCCATCGGATGAGGTCCTCGGATGCTGGGGGTGGGGGTGGGGGTCAGAGTGCTGGCTCGGCGCTGGTGGGCCAGCTCTCACCAGCTGCTGGGCCCCCGGGGCTTGCTCCTCTCCAGCAGGGACCCTGGCGAGGCTGGAGGGATGGGGTTCTGCGGGCTGTGGTTTTAGAGGCCGCGAGCCAGTGGCTCGGACAAAGTGTAGACGCAGGAGGCATGGTGGAAGGTCGCTGGGTGCTGAGGCCCAGGGGGGACTTCTCCACGCACACCGAGCACTGCGCACCTTCTGTGCACCAGGCCCCTGGTTTCCGACCCGGGCTTGTGGCCCAGAGCTGAGTGCTGGGTGGGCAGCAGCGAGAGGTTTTTTTGTTTTGTTTGTAAATTAAAAAAAAAAATTAGTCCCCACAGAACTCACTGTTTAAAAGGCACAGAAGTGTGTCCGTTGCACACGCAGTTCCCCTCCAGCTTCCCCCACGCTAGTCCCCCCGCTCCTGATGCAACCACTTACCCATTTCTTTGTCGTTCTAGAGCGTTTTTAACCATTTCCCCAAGGAAGGCCCGTGCATTTTACATTTATCTATTTAGACACACACACAGAGATTTTTAGCTTTTTAAAAAAATTTTTCCTTTTACGTTTATTTTTGAGAGACAGGGCACAAGCAGGGGCGGGGCAGAGAGCGAGAGAGGGAGACGCAGAATGTGAACCAGGCTCCAAGCTCTGAGCCGTCAGCACAGAGCCCATCATGGGGCTCAAACTCATGAACCACGAGATCGTGACCTGAGCCGGAGTCGGAGGCTCACCCGAGCTGCCCGGGCGCCCGTCCGGTTTTTTTTCAGTCGCCAGTATACCTCCCACAGCATGATGTAGTTCTTCCGCTTCACAGTACACACTGGGCCTGTTCCATCGCAGTGCGTAAAGAGCTTCTTCCTTCCCTTTTTAAAGAAAGGGCTTTAAAGGATTTCATTGAACAGACTGACTGCACTGGGTTGTTGTTTTTTTTAGTGCTTTTTATTTATTTTTGAGAGACAGAGAGAGACAGTGCAATCAGGGGAGGGTCAGAGAGAGAGGGAGACACAGAATGTGAAGCAGGCTCCAGGCTCTGAGCTAGCTGCCAGCACAGAGCCCGACGCGGGGCTCGAACCCACGAACCGTGAGATCATGACCTGAGCCGGAGCCGACGCTCAACCAGCTGAGCCGCCCAGGCGCCCCCGCCCTTGTTTTTTAACCAGGTTACCGCTGACGGGTTATTTCTAACAGTTCGTCCTCACGAGCGACATTACGGTGAATGGCGTTGAACATAGGTCTTTGTGCCCATGGCAGGATGTCGGGAATAGCTCCAAGGGGCATCTTTGGGTTAAAGAGAATGTATTTGTAATTATGAGAGCTGTTGCTAGGTTACCCTCCCTCAGGGTTCCACGGATTTGGACACCCCACCCCCACCCCAGCAGTGAAAGTGTCCGTTTGCCCATCCTGACCTACACAGGTCTTATTAAGCTTTTTGATCTAGGTTATCAGGCTAAGTAAAAACTACCTCAGTGTGGTGTTAGTTTTGCATAATATTTAAACATTGCATCACTTACCACCATTAAAACCTGAGGGTTTGGGCTTCAAAATCTGTGCTTTGTCGTGAAGAATCCTACTCTGCTGTGTCAGGCCGGTGGGAGAATGTATCTTGGGCAAGGTGGGGCGGCCACTTCCTTCCCGCACCTCTGGGCTCCGCCGTGAGCCCTGTCCCGCTGGACCCTGTGTTTATTTTTGCTCATTTATTGCTGTGTGTTGCTTGCTGGGTGTCTGTAGGCCTGAGTTTTCAAGAAAGGAACAGGCAGGTAAAGTGGAAGGGAGGACACACTGCTTTCTCTGCTCTGGGTGAAGAGCAGGGAGCTGGGTGTTGAGGATGCGTAGAAGAGGGGGAGGGGCTGCCCAGGGAAATCTGATGAGGGGGTGGAAGTTGGAGGAAAGTGGGGCAGAGTTCTGGAGCTCCCTTGCCTGGGCTGCAGTCAGTGGCTCAGTGACCGAGGACCTGGGATGAAAGGTGACAGGCTTGGGCTCGAGTCCACAATGGTTGACTCACGGTGGTGGGGGCAGGACGCAGTATGAGTCATACTTTGGTAAGAGGTGCGCACGCTGTGCTGGAGGAGACTGGGGGGAGAGACTTACAGGGAAGGAGAAATAGGGAAGGCGACAGAGCCCACCCCAGTCACTGCCCCCTTCTCCCAGGAGAACTGGAGTTAACAGAGTGTGTGTGTGTGTGTGTGTGTGTGTGTGTGTGTGTGTGTGTGTCTCAGTATTATTCCCCCATTATATATTATCATGCTATTATGATTAAAGTACAGCATAATAAGTTGCATATCTTCTGATTTAGGTCTGTTTTCCTCCCACTTCGTCGCCCGGGCCTCACCCTGTCAGTGTGTGAGACACATATTACTTATCTAATTATTGGCAGGTCCAACATGCGGTGGTTCCTCCCTGAATGGGCATTGTTCATTTCCAGGGTTTTGCTTTCTCTGCTGTGAGCATCCGGGCGTCTCCCCTGATGCCCCCTCATACCAGAAGCCGTATACAGTACATCCCGCCAGCCAGACTCGCTGGATCAGAGGATCTGTTTCTATCTAGAGAGAACTTGCCACGTTGACTTGGCTTTTTCCTTTGATTCGACCCAGTTTTTCCTCCAGCCAGTAGCATTGCTATGGCCAGAGATGCATTCAAACTTCAGTGAACTAGCTTCCTTCTTTGCATTCTTTATGACTTAAGATTTTATTTTTAATTTTAATTTTTAAAGATTTAACTTATTAAAAAAATTTTAATGTTTATTTTTGATTGACAGAGAGAATGAGTGATGAATTCTTTTTTATTTTTTAATGTTTTTATTTAATTTTGAGAGAGAGAGAAACAGTGTGAGCAGGGGAGGGGCAGAGGAAGATGGAGACACAGTACCCGAAGCAGGCTTCAGGCTCTGAGCTGTTGCACACAGCCCGATGTGAGGCTTGAACCCACAAACTGCGAGATCAGGACCTGAACCGAAGTCAGCTGCTTAACTGTCTGAGTCACCCAGGCGCCCCACGATTTTATTTTATTTTTTAAAAATTAATCTCTACACCCAACGTGAGACTCAGACTCAATGCCAAGATCAAGAGTCACATGCTTTACTAACTGAGCCAGCCAGGCACCCCTGACTTCAGATTTTATGTTATCCTCGGTTAAAAAAAAATTAGCCTCCTAGATGTTTCTAGAACACAGCAAAAATTCCCCTCATACTTTCCTTCCCAGGCCTTCTAGCACCCACTCCCCAGGCATCTGCTTATTAACAGCTCGAGTTCCATTCTTCCACACCTGCGGCCCAGTATGGCATACACCAGACATCTGTGGCTATTTAAACTAACGATACAGTTAAAAGTCACATTTTGAGTGCGCAGCAGCCACACGTGGCTGGCGGCTGCTGTTAGGCGATGCAGGTAGAGAACATTTCCGTCATTGCAGAAATGCCACCCCCGACAGTGCCATTCCAGACCGGGGCAGACTCCGGACTCCCGTCGCTGGGGCTGGGCCGCCCTCTGTGCGGGGCTGTCCTGTGCGTGGTACCCGCTAGATGCCAGTCGTACCTCCCTGCACCTGCTGTCGTGACCGCCGACCAGATCCCCAGACATGGCCACGCGTCCCTTCCCGCCCTGCGGAGGGCCATCGCCGGAGACCGCCTTTCCCACATTGCTTTTACTGATTTCTCTCTAATGTCATTTCTTGTCAAGTTAGCCAACTCCATATTGCTTTTAATCTTTCGGTACAGTCTTCCTGGTTCTTCCCAGTATCAACACAGAGGCTGCGGCTTCCCGGACTCTGGCTTCCGGAAAGTTCCACAGTACCCTGCAGGCAGTGCAGCAAATATTTACTGAGTGCCTGCCGCGCAGGGTTCCACCCGGAGCTGAGATGCTCCCTCCTTCGGAGGCCAGCTCCTTGTTACAGCGGTTAGCTGTTCCAGGAGCCTGGTTCCCCTGGGGCTTGCCTCTGTGGTCTTTGCTTTTCCCTTGCCTCTCGGCCAGGTTGTGTGAAACCCCCGCTCACGTGGTCAGCGGGCTGTCTGCCAGCGAAGTCTTCCTTGGCTTTAGTCGGATCATAAGAAAAATTTCCTGGAGGTTTCCTTTGTTTACATGGTCTAAGCCAAAAGCATGTGAACTCAACTCTTTCTAGCCTTACATGTTAACCTAGTCGAACAGCTGTCACTGGCAGCGGTAAAAACATTGTTTTACGTTTTCTTTTTTTTTCTTATCTGGAAAGGCAACTTAAGAGAAATATTATGTATGTACTATTCATGGAATGCCTGTCACGTGCTGGGTACTGTTCTGTGCCTGTCATACACAAATCCTTAATCCTCCTAGTAATTTGGCAAGGCAAGTCTTCCTGTCATTTTATGGAGAGAGCGCACGGGGAGCACAGAAAACGGGCAGCCCACAGCCACACGGCCACACGGCCAGCCTGGAGCTGGGCTGGGCTTTGCACCCAAGTCCATTTAACTTAAAAGCTGGCATTTCCTACTCCACCCCTTATGGGCCTGGTGTTTCATTTTTTTTTTTAATGTTTTTAAATTTATTTTTGAGAGACAGAGACGACGTGAGCAGGGGAGGGTCAGAGAGAGAGAGGGAGACACAGAATCTGAAGCAGGCTCCAGGCTCTGAGCTGTCAGCACAGAGCCCGATGCAGGGGCTTGAACCCACAAACCATGAGATCATGACCTGAGCTGAAGTCGGACGCTTAACCGACTGAGCCACCCAGGCGCCCCCGTGCCTGTTGTTTCAAAGCTGAGGCTCTCACCACTGATTTTTTCCGTAGCTTCTGCAGTGATTTCTCATCCTTAAGAAGTTCTGTCTTGCAGCCCAGCTCCCTAGTTCGCCTAGAACATAGGAGTTGCTCGTCACGGCAGGTGACTGACAGCTTGGCTTGGTGTTCAGAAACAATAGCACTCTGGGACACCACAGCTGTCCCTCTGGGGCCCCCGGGACTGTGGCCCACGCTGGAGGCGGATGGGGTGTGGTGGCAGCCCCCCGGGGACAGAGGGAGCCGCAGGTGTAAATCCAGAGGTTGAGAAGGAGCCTGGCCGCATCTCTTCTGTTTGCAGTGGGGTGGGGGCTGGGGGCGGGACTTGGTGGCTTGTGAATTTGCCACCGAGCCCAAAGCTTCTACTGCGGGACAGTAGTTCCTCAAATATGGGCAGCAGATCTGTAGGTAAGGCAGAGACAAGGCCCACGTAATTCATGGACAGGAACTCAATCGTGTTGAGATTTGCAGGAAGAAACCCACTTCCTTTTTCAGGCACCTGCTGTGGTCTCTGCATTACACCCTGGGGAAGCGGCTGCAGGCTGCAGGCTCAGAGCCTCCGACTCTAGCTTGAATTTAGTAACATTGTTTGCTCTTCATTGTGTTGATTTTGACCCTCACCTTGTGTTTACCCAAGCGATACTGGTTTTCCATTTATGATAATAGTACAAAGTTTCCTTTTATAATTTGTATAGGGGCTCTTGGGAGGCTCAGTCCGTTAAGCCACCGACTGTTGGTTTGGGCTCATGTCTTGATCTCATAGTTCCTAGGTTCAAGCCCTGCATTGGGCTCCATATTTTATTTTATTTTAAAAATTAAAAAAAGGAGAAATTCCCTTTAAACTTTATGTACATAAAATCTCGAGCAGGCATTCTCAACCCCAGGCGCTCCTGGCATTTGGGGTCAGACCGTTCTCTGTGGTCGGGCTGCCCTGTGCACTATAGGGACGTTTAGCAGCATCTCTGGCCTCCCCCCTCCCTGGGACCCCTTTTCCCAGTTGTGACAACCAAAAATGTCTCCAAACATTACCAGGTATTCCTGGGGGACGGGGGCGCTGGATCCAAAATTGACCCTAGTTGAGAACCGCCAGTTTCAGGGAAGCAAGTTCAGCCAGTATCACGAGGTCAGGAGGTAGGGACGGCTGGCTACTGATACCACGTGTGCATGAAAATGGCTTAGCCTGATTTCTGTCAGTTACAGGGTCCCCTTGGTGATGGTCATGTGTGTGTCCTGGGCGCTGATACAGGTAAAGATGAGGTGGAAGGAGGCGTCTAGAAAGGGGTGCTCTGAAGCAGCGCTGTCCACTGTAACTTTCCACCATGCCTGGAACGTTCTGAGTCTGCACAGCCCCATCCTCACCTGTGGGCCACGTGTGGCCGTCGGGCACTCAGAATGTGGCTAGCGGGAATAGGGAATTGGATTCTTCTATTTTCATTCACTAATTAACATTAAAAAGATTATTTTTAAGTAGGCTCCATGCCCAGCGTGGGACCTGAACTCACAACCCCCAGATCAAGAGTCGCGTACTGTACCAACTGAGCCAGCCAGGCGCCCCTCTTCCATTTTAGTTACATTTATACCTGAATAGCCACACGCGGTAGAAGCTTCCATATTGGACAGCACTTCTAGAGAAGTCAGAGCAGAGAGGTCACGAGAACGCAGGCTTGCAGGTGTTGACTGTACTCTTTGGAAGCTCAGAATTGGAGACACACAAAGAAAGCCCAAAGGATTGTGTCATTAAGGACGGTGCGGCTGTGTGGTAGACAGGACTGTCGACGGCAGGTGTGGGGCAGGTCAACACAACTGACCTTGCCCTGAGCAAAAGTGAAATGAAACCAACTAATCAATTCCTGGGACAGAAAAGCCCAGGATGTGGACAGGTGGACAGACCTTCACCCTTTTCTCAAAGTGTCAGGAACCTGTGTGGTCTCTGCATCCCTGCTCAGGACTCTGTCCCATAAAAGGACAAGGTGGCCACCTGCGGCGCCACACTTGTTCTCCCACCTGAGCCACGCCACGGCGAAGGGCGCTGCTTTCCCAGCGTTTCTGGTGACAGTCTCTGCCAGGGGTCTTGCCGCCCTTTGTGGAGGCCCTCGCCATGCCAGGGGCTCTGCTTGGCCACGCCCGGACCCCTTGCTCACCGCACCTGCGGCTGGGAGGTGGGTCTGGCCCAGCTAACCCAGGTGGAGAGATGGAGGGGTTTGACTTAATAAACTATGATAAAGGGTAATTACAGAGGAGAACTCTGGGGTCCCGTAGGCTCAGGGAGGGGACCCGAGGAAGGACACACTGGGAAGGGGCCCTGCCACAGGGCTGGGGTGTGGATGGAGTTGGAGACGGTGTAGTTCAGGCTGCTGGAAGGCGGGGCCAGGGCTGGCCTGCAGGCATGAGGCAAGCAGGGCCACAAGCACAGGCCGTGGGGGTGGGACGCTGGGGCCACATTGCCTGGGGGCCTCGGGAGACAAGCCTGGGGGTGAAGGGACCAGGGTGCTGGTGCAGAGGAGGCAGGAGGTCCATCCTGGGAGGGCCCTGGGAAGGTCTCCACGGGGCCATAATGGGGCTTGGACGACTCCAGGGGACAGCACGTTCTGGGCGCATGGCTGGGCAAAGCGCCGTTGGGTGGCCTCACCCCCATGCCGCTGAGCCCCTGGGCCACTGCTCTCCTCCAGTAGGGGCCTCCGGTGCCCTCTCTGAGACAGCATGGCATTGCATTCACTGTACGGGAGACGCAGAAGGGAGCTGCATCCATGATCTCATAGCAGGTGCCCAAGGGCGACTGTGTGTGGAGCCCAGAGGCAGCAAGTTCATGACAGGCACGGAGATGAGCGGGGGTGGGGAGGGGCCGGCGGAGCCCCGAGGAGCCTGCAGAAAAGCAGCCGCGGCTCTCGCTGGCCCCTCGGGTTTCTGCCAGCTTCGTGAGATGGAAGCCTGGGAAACAGCTGTGAAATAACTGATGAGGCTATCAGCTGAGGTGCAGGGGGCTCTCAGGTGCCCGGGGTCTGGATGCGGCAGGACCTGGGCCGATTTAGGCCCGCTTCCCCGCTCAGGGTGGAGCAGGTGCGGTAGCAGATGTCAGGGAAATAAATCCCTGAGTCCCCCTGGGCTCAGCGTCTCCGCTGTGAAAGTGGAGGCGGGGGCGCCTGGGCGGCTCAGTCGGTTGGGCGTCCAGCTTTTGGGTTTTGCTCGGGTCGTGGTCTCACAGTTCTTGGTTTGAGCCCCACACCGGGCTCTGTGCTGACAGCGCTGAGCCTGCTTGGGAGTCTCTCTCTCTTCGCCCCCTCCCTACCCCTAGAATAAAAACTTGAAAAGAGAATGGGAGCAGTGCTCATGTACACTATGTAAGATTGCTGTGAACGTTACATGAAATGATGCATTTTTTTTCACGTTTGTTATAAGAGTGCATTTCTACGTCTGTAACATGGAGCTCTGTATGTGCTGCCCCCCCCCCGCCCAGGCTGGACGGCTGTCTCTGCTGGCCCGGACGGCGGTGATTCCTCAGTGATCCCCCTTTCTTCTTTTTTGGGGTGCACACACAGCTTTATTAAGATAGAGTTCACGTGCCCTGTGGCTCAGCTACTGAGGGTGTACAATTAGCAGTTTTAAGTATATTCACAGAGTTGCGTGACCGTCCCCCCAGTCAGTATGTGAACGCATCATCACCCCCACAAGCAACCTCACACTTCCTCCCTGTTTTTACTCTTGCTCACCGCGGTGTCTTCCCTGCCCCGCAGTTAGACAAGACCGTGCAAAGGTGGCAGTCAGGCGAGGCCAGCGTGGAACCCTCGGCGGTCCCCACCGTGCACGGGGCAGCCTCTGGACTCTCTGCCCCGGACACAAGGCCCTGTGTCTTTTGGGCGCCCCTCCCCCCGTGCCCTGCTCCCTCGTGGTGGGTGGCTTCCAGTCGCGCCGGTCTTTCCACGCACATGGGTACCGGGCTGCCTCCCCTCAGCTCCGCCGTCACACCGGCCCCCCCTCCCCCCCCGACCACCCGGGCTTCCTGAGCCACACTCCCCCCTACCCCTGCCTAGGCCTTGTTTTATTTTGGGTGGGGGTTCCCTGTCTCTCTCTCTCCATCCACTCGAGTGTAAGTTCCAGAAGGGTCGATCCGTGCATTTTGTTCGCTCCTGAATGCCCAGTGCCTGGGTGAGGGCCCAGCACACAGGACAGAGTAAGTAGGTGAACGAGCAGGGGACCGAAAGAGGCAGGGGCTACTGGTCTTCTGTTGTCGTTGTTGGTGAGCGTCTAGTAAATGCTGTTGACCCGAAAGTCATGTTGATCGTGTGTTGAGCGTGTGCAGGTTACACCCAGTGCAGGTGAAAAGTGAATAAATGAGGTCAAGTTGGCTAAAGGAGATGGATGGCCTTGGGGCTAACGTGCTTCGTCCAGGTGACACAAGCTCATTTTAGCTTGTGCCGAACACTTACCCCGGTTTTGCCTCGAGATTGTAAGGAAGGAGAAGGCACAGGTCCTGCTCCAAGACTCAGTCCCCGGACCAAATCTCACTTTGTACCAACTGGACACTTGATAAATGTTTATTATTATGGATTTAGCTGGGAACGAACCACATAGAGTCCTAGGTCATATGTAACAGTGTAACCGAAGAAGACATGGGGGCTTCTGGGTGGCTCACTCGGCTAAAGTGGTTGACTTCTGCTTCGGTCATGACCTCACAGTCTGTGGGTTCGAGCCCCGCATCAGGCTCTGTGCCGACAGCTCAGAGCCTGGAGCCTGCTTCGGATTCTGTGTCTCCCTCTCTGCCCCTCCCTTGCCCATGCCTGCTTTCTTTCTCTCTCTCTCAAAAATAAACATAGAGAAATTTAAAAAAAGAAAAAAGAACACATATGAAGAGATCTCTCCCTATCCCGTCCTTCCCAAAGGGAACCGTGGGGTCGGCTGGTTACGGAGCTGTTCTGCACTTGAAGCCTGTCTGCGCGCATTTCCTCTTCTTTTCCTGCAAAGAAGAGCGACCTGGACACACTTTTGGCCCCTTGCTTTTCCATGCAGTGTATCTTACAGAACGGGGCCCGTTAGCGCGGAGCTCTCTCTGTGTGGCCGTTCCCCGTTGACGTCACCAGCCCCCTCACATGGACGGGTAGGTTCGTTTCCCGTCTTTTGCTGCCCCGGCGCATCTTGCAGGGACGCCCCTGCTACCTTGTGCACACGCATGCATCTGCAGGGTACGTAACGAGTGGCCTCACCCGGGAGCTTGGTGTGCAGAACCTTCTGCTGAAACAAGACAGACGAAAACTCCTGTGAACGGTCGACCTGATGGTTGGTTTTCTTAAATTCTTTCTCCAGCTTTCACTTAGAAACACACGACCACGGGAGCCATCGTTACAGGATTATTATAGACGGGGACAGGGGTGCTGGCTCACGGTGCGGAGGGTCCGTCATGACCGGCGGTTTGCACAGGCGCAGAGCCGTGCTCCCTGCCAGGGGAGTTGTCCCCCTCCCCACCACCGTCCTTCCTGCTTCCCGCCTTCCGTGCGCACTTAGCGAGTGTCCCCCCGTCCCCCTCCCCCCAGCATGGGTGCCTCACGTCCACAGACAGCACTGGTTGGGGCTCCTCGAGACCTGTGTGTGTGTCTGGCCTTTGGACGACAGAGCAGGCCGCACAGACGAGTTACTGGGAGGGAGACCTGTCCTCGTCACATGTGCTCCACTGGAGCACTCGTTTACTGGTTTACTGTTTTATTTTTGAGAGACAGAGCGTGAGCAGGGGAGGGGCAGAGAGGGAGGGAGACACAGCATCCGAAGCAGGCTCCAGGCTCTGAGCTGTCAGCGTAGAGTCTGACGCGGGGCTTGAACTCACGAACAGTGAGACCATGACTTGAACTGAGCTCGGACACTTAACCGACTGAGCCACCCACGCGCCCCTGAAGATGCTATTTTAAGGAAGAGCATTGTGTTTCATCATGGAAATTTTGAGCATCTGGACAGGCAGCTTGCAGGTGCCCAGGGACGGGGGCTGCTCTGCCCTGTACCCCAGTGCCCTGCCAGGGCCTGTCCGGCCTGTGGGAGGATGGGGAGAAGGGAGGGCCGCGGGGGACCTGTAACTACATGACGCGTATCTCCCTGTCTGCTTGGTTTTGCTTCACTCGGCGGTGGCGCGGGCGGCTGGCAGGGCTGGGCTTCCGCCTCCCAGCAGTTCGGTGGGGTGTTTCCATGGCAGTGCTCACGAGGGCTTGTGATTCTCGAAATGCCTGGAGTATGGGCTCCGGGGGGACAGGTGTTCTCCGAGGGGCTTTGTTCCCGGCAGCTGCTCGCATCGCCCTGCCGTCTGCGGGTGGGGGCGGGGCCTGGAGCAGGTGCATTCTCGGGACAGTGGGGCAGCTGGGGGCTCCGTCAGCCCACAGCGAGCACACTGGCCTGGCTCCAGGTGACCCCGGGCCCTGAGCCAGTGTCTCCCTGGCCAGCTCCTCTGGGCTGTTGCTGAAAGGAGATCTGGGTGCCCAGCGGAATTTCTTCCTCTTCCTCACCTGGTCGTCGGTAGCGCTGGCACCGTTCACAGCACGCGGTGCTGGAAGGACACTAGGGTTTCTAATAAGATGGAAGTCCTTCAAGGCCAGACTCTGCGGCTTCTGACATCTTGGCAAACTTGGTTGCTTTATGTTTTATTTTATTTTTTTAAAGCAAACACATTTTTGCGGGGGGTGACTAGAATTGGCATTTGAGAGGCACACATTGAGGTAGAAATCTGAGATTCTTGTTGGGTGCTGGGTTTTAACTGTGGTGGGCTTTCCTCTCCCATCAGCAAAACGTAAACGTCGTAGTGGTGATGTGTTGCTCTGTATTTACTACTTAACTTAAATCTCATTTTAAAAGTGAATCCGACCCTTTGATGAAATAAGTCCTTTGGGCTTGTGGACAAAGCGTCTTTTATCTGGAGCGCGGCTTCTTAGAGACGGTGGCTCTGCATTCCCCTCTGGTGATAGTGAAGCCCCCATCCGTGGCCGTGGTCCCTGACCCGGTAATTTGCTTTAGAGAAGAATGTTTGGAGGGAAGGGGACGGCTGTGGGCGTGGCCTTGACCTTGTGGCTGTGTCTTCCCCGCAGGTGCTGTGAGTGGCTGAGATGCTGCGGCAGTGGGGAGCCCAGGCCCCGCACCGTGTGGCTGGGGCGTCCCGAGAAGAGGGACCAGAGGTACCCTCGAAATGTCATCAACAACCAGAAGTACAACTTCTTCACCTTTGTTCCCGGGGTGCGTACACGGAAGAGACCACACCCTTTATTTTCTTCTCACACCGGATGTGGCCAGTGGTACCGGTTTTAGAAGATCAAGGTCCCTGGGGGACCTGGGGGGCTCTGTCGGTGAAGCGGCCGACTCTCGGTTTCAGCTCAGGTCATGATCTCGCGGTCGGTGAGTTTGAGACCCGTGTCCGGACTCTGCGTGGACAGTACAGAGTCTGCTTGGGATTCTCTCTCTCTCTCCCTTTCTCTCCCCCTACCCCGATCACACTCTTTCTCTCTCTCTTAAAAATAAATAAATAATTTAAAAAAAGAGAAGAAGGACAGACGTCCCTGTGTTAGAGTGACCTGTGACTTTTCCAGGCTGCCTGAGTGCGGGCTGCTCATCCTGTCTGGTCCTGAGTACCCAGCAGCGGCTGCCTGCCAAGGTTCCGGCCCGGACGCTGCACTCGGTCCTTTAGAGTAACTTCACATCGAGTTGGCATGTTATGTGCAAGAGTGAAAAAGATATCTTGGGGACCCGGTGTTATAACCAAAATAGCAAAAAAATCGACAAAAACCAAAAACCCATCAGTGCCTAAATGATCCCTTCTTTCCTCATGGAACACATATTCGCTATAGAAAAGTCAGGAGATACAAATACAGAGATATTTTTTAAAGGTAAGTTTATTTTTTAGTTTTTTTAATTAAAAAAATTTTTTTAACATTTATTTATTTTTGAGAGAGAGAGAGAGACACAGAGCGTGAGTGGGGAGGGCCAGAGAGAGAGAGGGAGACACAGAATCCAAAGCAGGCTCCAGGCTCTGAGCTGTCAGCACAGAGCCCGATGCAGGGCTCAAACCACAAACTGTGAGATCATGACCTGAGCTGAAGTCGGATGCTTAACCGACTGAGCCCCCCAGGCGCCCCTAAAGGTAAGTTTTAACTCTACTGCCCAGAGGGAATTGCTGTGGACAGTTTTGCTAGTGAACATTTTGCTTGTGCTTCTGTATTGTTTTATGCTCTGGAGTCCTAGCATCTCCATGTCAGCTGAGGCCAGAACATGGATTTCAGCTCTACAAACTTTCCCCAAACCCTAACATGTGCTCAACTTGAGTACCCGTCTGTATCCATCAGGGCCTCCCCCACACACTGGCTGACTTTGGAAGCAGCAGGGGTCCGTTCCAGTGCTGGAAGGGGGAAACATGACTGTCTGATTGATTGAGAGAGATTCCAGAAGCACAAATGTGTACTTTGAATGTTTTTTTAAGGGCGACTCTGACTACATTCACTGCAACGTTCACCCCACATCTCCCCCGCCCCTAAACCTCAGTAGCTTAAATCAAGAAAAGCTTATTTCTCATTCACGGACATTCTGGTGCCACCACTCTCTTCCGTGCCGTAGCTTCGCCGTCTGGGATACGAGGCCCCCAGCGTCTCCATGACTGAGCCAGAGTGAGCTGGCTGAAAACCGGCTCTGGCTGCCTCAGCCTCAGGGAGACGCATCATCTCTGCTCAGCGCCCCAGCAGGCAGGGGTGTCCGTCTCACCCCCAGGGCGCCTGGGGGCCCTCGAGGCTCCGCACAGGACGGGATTCTGCTCTGTTCTGTGGGGTTGAGATCCCTTCACAGAGAGCACGGGTTACCTCGTTTTCTTGATCAATCTTGCAGTAAAGACATTTCCCACTAAAACCTCTCCTGAAGATTTTGAGGGGCCTCCCTGCACTTAAAAGATAGGTTAAAAATTTTTTTTCTAATGTTTATTTAATTTTGAGAGAGAGTGGGGGGGAGGGGCAGAGAGAGAGGGAGACACAGAATCCGAAGCAGGCTCCAGGCTGAGCTGTCAGCACAGAGCCCGACGTGGGGCTCAAGCTCACGAACTTTGAGATCATGACCTGAGCTGGAGTCAGACACTGGCACCCAGGCACCCCCAAAAGATAGTTTTTAAGAAATAGCTCATCAGGGTGCCTGGGTGGCTCAGCCGGTTAAGCGTGTGACTTCAGCTCAGGTCATGATCTCACAGTTCGTGGGTTCAAGTTCCGCGTCAGGCTCTGTGCTGACAGCTCAGAGCCTGGAGCCTGCTTTGGATTCTGTGTCTCCCTCCCTCGCCTCCCCTGCTCGCGCTGTCTCTCTGTCTCTCAAAAATAAATAAAAAACATTAATAAACAAAATTTAAGAAATAGCTCATCACAGATACGGTCAAAGCCCCCGGCATGCCCTCCCCAGCCCCAGAGGTACCCACTCTCTTGAACTTGGTGTTTATAATTTCCATGTGTACCACTATTTATTTTTTTTACTTTTACGAATTCTGTTTTGATTACTCGTGTGTATTTTCCTGAACGATACGCAGAGGTGTCTGAACTCTACGCGGACGGCAGCTTGGGGGTTGCGTTCTTCCGTGGGAACGCTCTCAGCTGTTACCCCTCCAACTAGACCCCCTGCGGGCGATCGCATGAGCCGTGACGTCTCCTCTCTCCCTTCCCCCTTGTCATTCCAGGTGCTCTTCAACCAGTTCAAGTACTTCTTCAACCTCTATTTCTTACTTCTCGCCTGCTCTCAGTTTGTTCCGGAAATGAGACTTGGCGCGCTCTATACCTACTGGGTCCCGCTGGTGAGTGAGCGGCGGTGATGGTTTGGTGAATGCGGGGGTTTGGGCACAGACACTGCTTTGTTCTCGGTCCCCCGGGCATCCGGAGTGGGACGCAGCCTCGTGAGAGAGAGGGCAGCCTCACGCTCCCCAGGATTCTAGCGGCGAAGCTCCATTTCACACACCAGCAGGGTCCGAGTGTGGTGAGACGGGAAAGCCTGTGCCCTTCATCCGTCCTGTCCCATCAGCCAGCCAGTCACTCCTTTTTGGCAACTGTGCATTTCACACTCAGGGTCTGTCTCCCCTGTTTGTGAATACTGGGGACAGCGTGCCCGGTGAGGACAAGGCTTCGGTCTTTGTGGGTTGTGCTGTTGGAAGTACTTTCTGAGATCCTGTTTTCTGTTTGCGGGGTGTCCGCCAGCACGAGGGTCTGAAAAGTACCAGGTTTTGTGCTTCGTGTATGAAGTGAGACAGAACTGACTAGAAGGCCCGGCCCTTCCCTCCTTTGCCTCCTTTGGGCAAATGGTTATTGGGCAGCGACTGTGTGCTGGGCGCTCTGCCCTGTGCTGGGGACACAGCAACGAAGGCCACATAAAAATCCCTGGCCTTGTCCAGGTGGTTTTCAGAGGAGAGAGACAGTCAGCAGATTAATGAAATCATTTCAAGTTGCGAAAGTGCTGCAAAGGTTCTAGAATAAGGCCACGGGCCACATAGGCTATCCCAGGCCCATTTATGTTTGTCAAATGCATGAAGGTAGGGGTGGGGGATGTGGAGGGGCAGCCTTGGCCAGTGTGGCCGTTGAAAGCATCTTGAGGAGGGGGACAAGCTGATTAGGAGGGCGGGAGTATCCCAGGTACAGAGAGCAGCAGTGCAAAGGTCCTGCGGTCAGCATGTGCTCAGAGCATCTGAAGAACAGAAGGAGGCCCAGTGTGACCGGTGTGTGGGGCGGGTGGAAGTGGCATCTCTTCTTGCCCAGGTAGAGGCTGTGCATTTCACACGAAGTGGGGCTCGGCGGGAACCTTCGATTTTCAGTTCACAAATACTGTTACACTTTTCATCGGGAGAAGATTGGTAAAGTGGGAAGTATTTAAAGGTTTTCACCAAGGAACAAGGACAGAATTTTTATTTATCTGTTTACCTTTTTATTTTTGGTGGCAGGTGGGCGACAGTAAGAATTGGTGCATGGGCGCATGCGGTGTAGAGCGCGCCGAGGGTGGGTGCGTGGGTGTCCGCATACCGCGCGTGCGGCGGCGGCACAGACCGGAGGCCCCGGCAGCCCCGGCCCTGAGAAGGGGGCGGGGGTGAGTTTTCCCACACAAACAGCAAAGGTGCTCTGGAGACGCGCAAACAGCTCTTCCCTCTGGTGACAGCAGCTCCCGTCTGCACAGTGCGCTCCCCCACGCGGGGCTCCCGTCCATCCGGAGCGCCAGGGGCTGGTCCGAGGCGCCATCGGGGATCTGGGGTCGCCAGACCCGGAGCGGGAAGCTTCGGGGTTAGTTGATGTGAACCACCCCGGTGTTGGCGGCGTTTCTAGTTCCACGGCTGCTAATGACACGCCTGCCTAGAGTCAAACCCTAGGCCGTGTAAGTAAAAAAAAGTCAGTCTACAATGCACATAAAATCACATTGTCTTTTATTGGTTACCTTTAAAAAAAAATTATTATTATTAATATATTATTAATATATTATAATATATAATATAATATATATTACAATATATAATTATATATAATATGTATTACAATATATAATTATATATAATATATATAATTATAATATATAATATAATATAATAATATAAAATTGTATTATTAATATAATTCACTGTCAAGTTGGCTACCCTACAGTGTATATGCAGTGAGCGCTCAGTTTTGGGGTCAGATTTCGTGGTTCATGGCTTACATGCAACGCCCAGTGCTCATCCCAACAAGTCCCTCCTTCCTGCCCATCCCCCTTTCCCCCACCCCTCCATGGTCACCTTTTTATTTGTTATTTATTTTTAATTTTTAATGTTTATGTTTGAGAGAGAGCGATAGAGAGCGAGTGGGGAAGGGGCAGAGAGACGGAGAATCTGAAGCGGCTCCAGGCTCCGAGCCATGAGCTGTCAGCACAGAGCCTGATGCGGGGCTCAAACTCCAAAGCAGTGAGATCACGACCTGAGCTGAAGTCGAACACTTAACAGAGTGAGCCATCCAGCTGCCCCTTTGGTTACCTTTTTAAGGCGTGGTTATTTGAAAGCTAATACATTCACATGTTTCAAGAAACGTAAAAGTAGCCCCCGTGAAAATTTCCCTCTGGTCCAGTCCCCCGTGGGCTGGGCAAGTAGTGAGCACTGGGGTGCCCCCACCCCCCTTCTGAGCGAGAGGGCCCCGCCTCTGCCCGTGTCTCCTCGCTGAACCGATGCCTGGAGCTCCCGGGAGACGCCTGCCCTTCCTCGCGCACAGTCAGAGTGGCCCCGGCCGCCTCCCCGCTGACCCTCATGCTTTCCTTGGACCCGTGGCCGCAGGCGGAAAGCAGGCAGTTGGCAGCCACCTCTGGCGGTCCTCGTGGTCCTGACTCCGCACCTGCGTCTCTGACAGCCAGGTTTCCCTGCGACGGTTTAGGAACGCGAGGGGACGTTGGTCTTACTGTTCCGCCTCTTCCCAGGGGCCACGGAGAGGAAGGCTTGGGGGTCAAACACAAAGTAGACGGCATCTGTTTGTTGGTGACCAGAGCTGATGTCCCCTAGATTTTTATGTACAGAATCCCTTTCCAGTTCTTGAACACGTTTTGAAATGCCCCCGCCCACCCTTAACGGCCTCCGATTCAGAACCAGCTCTGGCTGAGGGCCGTGGTCCTGAACGCGGGCTGCCCCGTGGCCCCTGGCTACACGTTGAGAAGTGGTGTGATTTGAACCTCCGTCTTCTCCTCTGTGAGACCGGCACGATCTTGCCCACTTCTTGGCTTGTTGGGAGGATTCAGTGAAGTACTGCAAATAAAATACCTCCTTTTGTTCCCAGGGGACAGAAAATTCTCAGGAAATACGTTCATCTGAATTTTAAATTTCTGGCACTAGTGACATTGTTCGTTGTCTGGATTAGGGTTTAGCCTTTGATGACCTTTTTCTTGGTACTAATAGGTTAGCAGGAGAAATTCCTCAATAGATAACTGAAAGGACCCCTAAGATTGTTTGCACGAAGACCTGGATTTCTTTCGTTAGTAAGGTATAATCCACGTACCGTAAAATGCACAAGCAGGACGTTTGCGGTTAGCTGAGGGATGACATTTGTCCACATGCATGGAAATACCACCTCCGTCAAAATACAGAGCATTTCCATCCCCCTGGTCCCCGGGTGCCCCTTTCCAGTCAACCCCTCCTGAACCAGAGGTCACTGCTCTTCTGATTTCTAGCTCATAGGTTGGTTCCGCTTTAAGAAATTTATTTATGACGTGCAACGTTACAGAGGAGGCTTAGCTCCGCCTTCAGAACGCCTTGTGGGGCACCAGCACTGCCTCGGAGCCCCTTTACAAGTCAGACACCCCCAGGCTTCTTTCTAAATATCCGAGGACATGAAGGACCTCTGAGGTTGGATGGTTGGAATTTATTCCTGGACTACATTTGCATCTCTTAGTGAAAGCATTTTCTGGCCTGAGGGTTGGCAAGGCCTTTGGGATTCATGGGAACTGGGTGTAGGGGGAGAGGGGGCGGGGAGGAGCGGATGCGGTAACTTAGGAGGCGGTATTTATTTGCAGCAGGGAGGTGAGGGGCTCCCGTCTTTGTATGAGCCCACACTTTCCATTAACATCAATGGGATTTACCAGGCCCACGCGGCGAGAAGTAGAAACGGGAACGCTTGAAAAAACAAACAGCAGACATCTGGGTTCTGGCCCAGAACAGCAGCCCGGCAGGCAGCGCGGGGGCGGGGGTCCTGCGGACAGGTCTGTGCTCTTCCAGAACAGGTTTGCCCTCACGTCCGGGTCTCGGGTTCTGCTTTTATTCTGAAATGTCCCGGTTTTGCTCCTGCTCCGGCTGCATCTTGATTGGAAACAGGAGTAATCCTTTGATTGTAAGGATGAATGAGCCCTTGGAGAAGTCTTACAAAGCAGCGCATCTCTGGCTAGATTTACATAAGAGATTTAAAGTCCTTTGAATGGAAGTTAATATATTTCACAGGGTAAACAGTTTGAAAATGAAATCCTCAAAGAATCACTGCTGCTAACGTTCAGGGTGATGGTGCTTTCGGTATTTAAAAAAAAACGACTTGAAAAGGAGAGATAACCAGGGAATTTTGTAAGAAAAAAAATGAATGAAAGCTCTTGCCTTTCTTGACACGAGAGGAGAAATCTGGATGGAAACAGATGCTTGTTATGGCTGACTAACCCCACCCCCGCCAGCTCCCACCAAATTTTATATGACTTGAGGTACCTGACCCGGGAGAGGTGGGGCAGTGTCAGTGTTCTTTTTATTAGTTGCTGCTTATACAATTAATATTGCAAATGTGTTTTCTTTAGAAGGGTTGAAAACGTTACAGAGGAGACTGAAGTCACCTTTGGCCCTTCCCTCTCCCCAGTCTTTTCCCTGCAAAGAAATCTAGCCAATAGTTAAGGAAATTGGAAATTCTTTGCAGAGTAGGGTCCTTGTGGCCGGTGTTGGCATCCCCGGGGTTACATGGTGTGTTGTGAAAAGCCCATTTCCCTGCTTGGGAGGTCGGTGCAAAGGGAAGGAGCGCCTCCTCCGTAGCTGTGTCCTGGTGAGGTCCGGCTTGTGGGCTGCTCTTTGTTCCATGTTTCTCTGGATGCAGAAAAGTGTGGCTCATAAGGGAAGGGTCTCTGGAGCCAGCTGTCCTGCCTGTTGCTTAGGAGCTGTGTGTGCTGAGCAAGATTACTCACCCTTTCTGTGCTTCGGGGTCCTCATCTCCGCAGTAGTGAGAGGAGGGTGGTTGTGGGGCTGTGCGCCCCTCGGGTGGCACCCAGCACCCGCTGGGTGAGCTGCACATGTTACCAGGCGCCGTCACTCAGCCGTGGCCTGTGGATGGACCACCGTTGTCACTCTCTGAGCCCCTGCCGGGGTGGTGGGTAGGGATGCCCCCCTATGCTGCTGTCAGCCAGGGTTTCCCCAGGGCGGGTGCGTAGGGAGGAGTCAGAGAAGTGGGCGTGCCGGGGCAGGTGCGTTTGGGGTGATCAGCAGGACCTGCCCTGCTGCCCTCCCGTGTGGCCTCCGGCCTTGTCTGTCCCCAGTGCCGGGAGAGGAAAGTCACTTGCCCGGGGCTCACTCTGTCTCCCCTGTCTCCGCAGGGCTTCGTGCTGGCCGTCACCATCATCCGAGAGGCCGTGGAGGAGATCCGATGCTATGTGCGTGACAGAGAGGTCAACTGCCAGGTCTACAGCCGGCTCACGGCCAGAGGTCAGCCTCCAGCTCTGCCAGGGCCGCTGACAGTCAGGGAGCAGAGTTCAAGGCCCGGGGCCGGTGGATGTGCGGACACCGTGTGGCGGGACAGGCACTCAGTGGCCGGCACCAGGGAGTCCACTGTGTGCCCAGGGCCTGCAGGGACTCGGGCTGCGTCTCCTAGGAGGCCCCGGGTCTCCTGGAGCCCGGCCCGAGGCTGATGGTGCATCACGCTGGAATCGAACTCCGTTTGCCCGGCAGCCTCCTCTGGCCGAGCCTGTCCCTGGGCTGGCGGAGGAAGGAAGGAGGCGCCCCTCCCGTTCATGCGGAGGCCACAGAGGCTATGAGTCTTTCCTACTCAATTTCCGGGAGCACAGCTTTAAAAGATACTCTTTCAACGTTACAAAACTAATGCTACATCTTTCAGCATTAGTTTTTTAAGTGGGTGCCAGATGTATAGCTGCATCGCTGAACATTTTGTTGAAGGGCTTCCAATAAATCCTCCAATTTAAGGCGGGGAGTCTGACCCAAAGAGAAGTACCTAGATAGCCCTTAAGCATGGAATCCCTTGCAAGGCACATGCATTTAAAAACAAGACCCCCCCCTTTTTTTTAAATGTTTGTTTATTTTTGAGAGAGTTAGAGCATGAGCGGGTAGGGTGAAAGAGAGAGAGAGGGAGACAGGAGTCTGAAGCAGGCTCCAGGCTCTGTGCTGTCAGCCCAGAACCCAACGCGGGGCTCGAACCCACCGATGTGAGATCGTGACCTGAGTTGGACCCTTAATGGACTGAGCCACCCAAGTGCCCCGAGGCACATGCATTTTAAATTGGTGGAATTAAAACAAACTCCTGAATCCCCCATCGAAAACCTACAAAACAGTCCAGCCATTGTTTCAACTACAAATTCTACCGGAGGAGACCCGTAAGGGTGTGCTCAGAAATAAGAGCATGTTACCTCTGCATCCCGAGGACGGCAGCCCGTGCCGGGACTGGCAGTGCTTGAGGAGCGGCGGAGACGGTGAAAGCCGTGCTGTACCTTCAGGGCATGAAGACTTCTGGGAAAGGGGGCAGATGTCTCGGGAGGGTGGCTCTGAGCCTCGTGGGGCTGCTCTGCGGTGCTCCCCTCTCCCCACGGCGTTCACATGGGGTTTCAGGGTTTTGCCTAGAACTTTCCTTCTATTAATAACGACGGAGGAATATGTTTTGGGCTCAAAAAATGTTTTAAGCCCCCGAGGGCATGAAGGTGTTTTGTTTTAGCACATCTAAGTAGGTTTTCCGGAGGTGGTGTCTTAACATTTAGTGGGTCTCTAGGGGCCGTGGGGGATGTAGCGTTGGTATAAAAATCCTTTATTATTGCTAAACTACTGTATTTAGGACATTTTGCTGCCTCAAGAAAGAAGACCCAGCGTAATCTTTGCAAAGGCAGGTGGCTGGGGCTTTCCACGTGGGTAATCAGAAGACCCCTCTGCAGGGTGTGTTTTGTGGTTCGTGTATATTAAATCCTCTCTTAATAACATATTCTGACTATAACATTTACAATGCTAGGCAACCCACAAAAGCCCCCTTGGAGAGGGTGCGGTGGGTCTGTTTAGAGGGATTCCGTCCATTCATCCGTCCGGGCTCCAGACCTTCTTCGGTTCTTTTCATATTGCAATTGCTTCTCCCGTGAATGATTTTTCTGCCCTCCCCTGCGGATCCCCTTCTCA
>NC_043711.1:96585894-96639455 GCF_006229205.1 Suricata suricatta | reverse complement strand
CTCTCTCTCTCTCTCTCTCTCTCTCCCCCTCCCTCCCTCCCTCTCTCTCTCTGTCTCTCTCTCTCTCCCTCCCTCAGAGAATTAAGTTGCAGACATCATTCCCTTTACCCCAAAGAACTTCCGTGTTGAATTCCCAGTGGGGCATTTCTCTTACGTAACGCGGTACAGTTGTCAAAATCAGGAAATCTAACAGCGCGGCGTTACTGTGAATCTACAGTTCTTACTCAGCATTTGCCATTTGTTCCTACGATGTCCTGGTTTGCGCCCCCTCCCCCACCCCCCCAGCATTTACAATGCCCTGTTTTTAACAGAAAAATTTTTTTCCAGTATAGAGATCAGGACAGATTTGCCGGTGGGACCCATTTGGCACATCTTGGCAAATTGGCAAATTGTCCTTTGCCAACTAAATCTCCTAAATCTCACTCTTCCCAGTTCTCAAGTTCGAGCCCCACGCTGGGCTCTGTGCTGCCGGCTCCGAGCCTGGAGCTGCTTTGGATTCTGTGTCTCACTCTCTCTCTGACCCTTCCCTGCTCACGCTCTCTTCTCTCCTATAAATACACATTAAAACAAAAATGGAAAAGGACCGGCCAGTCTCAGGACAGTTGCTTTATAGCTTGTCCTTCAATCTGTGTTTGTCTGATGTGTCAAAATTAGATTCAGGACATGTATTTTTAGCAGGAGTTAATAACAGTTTTCAGGATGCCAGTGGCCCCGCCTCTTGTTGTGACCTTGCCAGAGTTTTAGAAGCGTTATGGTAATCCAATTGAAAACCTTTCAAACTTTGAGAAAAAAATTGATTTTAAACAACTAAAAACCCGGGAAGTAAGGCACTCACCACTGGGAGGAAAAATGGATGATAGTCTTTTTCTGCTAATTGCTACTTCCATTTAGATCATCTTATTTCATTAAAATAATCTATTATCTAAAACAACATACCAATTAGATTAATTGTTAACAATCATTGTCATGTCAAATAATAACACTTCACATGGAAATGGCTATTGATTCATTTTGTTAAGAATTCTTTTTAACTACAGCCGTATCCCAAGAGTATCATAAGTTTCTGTGTTACAGCGATAAATGTGGGGCCTGGGGATTCTGGGAATTCATAATTTAGTGAGGTATCCAGCCATTTAAATAGATAATTAAAAAATGCAACTAGGGGCACCTGGGTGGTTCAGTCGGTTAAACATCTGACTCTTGGTTTCGGCTCAGGTCATGACCTCATGGTCTGTGAGTTCAAGCCCTGCATCGGGCTCTATGCTGACAGTGTGGATCCTGCTTGGGATTCTCTCTCTCTCTTTCTCTCTGTCTCTCAAATGAACTTAAAAAAATGCAACTAATAGTTATACTTCAGGTGTCAGAGTGGAGTGGCTGTCATGAGGAATGTCCCCTTTCTTGAGCATGGCATTGCTGGTTCTGAGCACAGTGTATGACAGTTGAAGAAGGTAGCGTTTCTGAGCCCATGCTCTGCCTCGATTCTAGAATCCGCCTTCCGCCTACACTCAGCGACGAGGGCGGGTCCTTAGCCTGTCAGTAAATTGGGGGTAACAGTAGTGCCTGACTTATCAGAGTTGCTCTAAATATAACTCTTGTCTGAGAAGATGCCAACGGTGTGTGCCCAAGCCAGGCAGTGTTGATGGTATTGTAGCAGAGGTCTATTAAATGTTGGTGGGTGTGAGTAAATAAACAGAAGTATGAGCCAGGGGTCATGGGAGGTTATGGAGCCCATCAGAGAGGAGCTGATATGTCTTCTCAGAAGAGGTGACCTTCGTCTTATGTCTTACAGGGTGGAAGAGTGGGACCCAGCGTGTGGTTTGTGGTGCTTCATGCAAAATGAACACGGGGCCCTTGTTCAAAAATTAACAGTTTAAGGGGACGCCTGGGTGGCTCAGTTGGTTGAGCGCCCGACTTTTCCGTCTCCAGTCATGGTCTCATGGTTTTTGGGTTTGAGCCCCGCATCAGGCTCTGTGCTGACAGTGTGGAACCTGCTTGGGATTCTTTGTCTCTGTCTGTCTCTCTCAAAATAAACAAAATGAATTTATAAGAGAAATTAAGAATTTCCAGATGGCAGCAGGCAAGCATGAAACCAAGAACAGGAGCCTTCTGAACATGCAGCCCCGTTCTGGCACCCAGATCGCACAGGCACAGAGTGGCCTTGGTGGAGGGTCTTCCGTCGAGAGGCTGCAGGCCGGATGACCAGGAGTGCGGGATACGTACCTCAGGTCTGGCTCCCTCTTGTTCTTCCCGTTTGGGCCGTATTTCCTGAGTTTCCCTCCTGGTTTGAAAACAGAGGAGACCATGTAGGCCAGTGAGCGCCTGGCACCATGGGACGTCCATCCTGTGGTCTAGGACTCCATGGAGAAGGCACGCTTGGGAGAAGTCGGTGTTGGAAGTGTTTGAAAAATACAGTCAAGGGGCACCTGGGTGGCTCAGTTGGTTGGGCGTCCGCGTCTTGATTTTGGCTCAGGTCGTGATCTCAGGATTTGTGGGTTCGGATCCTGCGTCAGGCTCTGTGCTGGGATTCTCTTCTCTTCCTCTCTCTCTGCCCCTCCCCCAGTCTCATTCTCTCAAAAATAAAAAAGATAAACTTTAAAATTGCAACTCTTAAAAAAAAATACCATAGAAGTTGGAAAGCAGTAGAAAAAAACTGAAAGCTTGATCCACCGAAAGGCAGCCAGGTGTTGGAGAAGGTCTAGCGTGTCATTTCTCAAATAGCCAGGTGGCTTTTACAGATGGGAGCTGAGGGGCTCAGCGGGGCTCACAGGGGCTAGTGCTGCCTCCCACCAGCTAGTGAAGGGCGGGAATGTGACTTGGACCCCGGCTTGTCTGAATGCGCGTCTGGAGCTGGAGGTCTCAGCAGTCCTGTGTGCCGGGGGCTGGGGGTTGGGGGGAGGGACAGACAGCACCTTCACATGGAACCTTCACCTGTCACCCAGAGCAGTGATGTCCAGCCTTAATCCCCACACTACAGATTTAAAGAAGTTTAAAACGCGTTTCTGAGTCCAAAGGAATTTGTTATTAACCCAGCATCCTCATTCTAAGGTGGACAGACTGATTGTTAGAGTTGGTGGAAACCCGGTAGGGATCATGCCTTTGGATAAATAAGCGTTTCTTCTCCTTGAAATCCTCATTTGCAGCGCGATCAGAGACTGGAGGGAGGTTCCTCTGAGCTGAGGGGTCTTCTCTCACAGCGTTCGGTGGCATCAAAGTCCCACAGGCGAAGGTGGAAGGGTCTTGAAGTGGGAGCCAACCCGCAAAGCTTCATTTTGTGACTGGGAGGGTTTGGGCTGGGTGAGGTGAGAACAGTGAGTAAAGGGATCGTTTCTCTCTCCGTGTGTCCTGCTCAAACCAGAAGTGTAATTCTGGGGGCGGGGCGTGGGAGGGAGGGTGGTTCGCCTTGATGATCCCAGGTGGTCAGGGCAGTTGGATTTCTTTCCATTTTCAAGAGGTGAATTCCGTGGGCCTTCTACTGGGAATGTTTCCCCAGACTAACCTGTGAGCAAGGGCTGAATGAGGCACACGGTTAATTAGCTTTGAAAGAAAGTGCAAGCGGAGGCACGGCGAGCACAGTTGCCGGATGCTTCTTTCCCTCCGGAGACATCTGGGCACGCCGCCAGCCGCCAGCCCTAAGCCGGAAGTCTATGTGACATGGAGGGAACCCCCCTTCTTCAGGTTTTGGATATACATGGGTTTTAAAAACCAGCTGCTATGTTTCATCTTCCCCATTTCTTTCCAGATAGTTCTGGAAAGGGCCTCTTCACCCTTTCCTAGTGATGGAATAACCTCAGATCCCACCTTCACATAAGAGTGACATTTTTTTTTTCCAATTTATTTCAGAATCCACTTTGGACTATTAGTTAGGATTGTGGTTCACGTGACTGAATTTTGAGGTCAAGGATATACGTGTCTTTCCTTTTGGCATTGGTACGGCACTGGAATTTATCAGGAGAAGGTAGGGCGGAGTAGGGAAGATGCACTCCTTAATGGGAGTTGTGTTGTTCACCGGTAGTCAACTAAACTGAAACTTTGTATTCCGAAACCCAAGTACCGTTTGTGGTTTTCATAGTGTAAACTCCGTTCAGGCACGAGGAGCACCAAGCTGCGTTTTACACTTTAAAATTTGTTAATTGTATTTTTTTTTCAAGTTTCAGATATTTATTAATCATTGTAAACCCCAGCACAAATCACGAACATGATTTTGTGCATTTATAATGTTTATTTTTGAGAAAGGGAGAGACAAAGCGGGACAGGGGCAGAGAGACACAGACACCCAGAGTCCAAGCAGGTTCTAGGCTCTGTGCTGCCAGCTCAGAGCCTGACGCAGGGCTCAAACTCATGAACCATGAGATCATGACCTGAGCCGAAGTCAGACGCTCAACCGACTGAGCTCCCCAGATGCCCCCGATTCTGTGCATTTAGAGGGAAATGTTTCCTGGGTAAGTGGAAAATTGGGTGGAGGCTTCTGGAAGACCATCATTCAAAGTGGCTTCATAGGGAGACACCTCATCCAGAAGTCTGGACCTTCTCCAGTTGGCTGTAATCTGCATTTGCTGAGTAGAACCGTGTATTGATCATTGGACCCCAGTTTCCTCCAGGGCTCTGGGTTGCTCTTCTGTCCCTGCTGGCATCTGGATTGGACAGCCCCAAGCGCGAGACATACAGCATGGCTTTAGTACCTCCGACTCCGATAATGCCAAGAGGGGGACCCAGTGCTGAGGCCTCTTGGCCCGACCAAGGGTCTGGTGTGACACGGTTTGCGGCAGAGGCCTCCGGTTGGAAGAAAAGATCATATCTGTAAGGCCCGGCGCTAAGTAACCCCTGCACTGAGGATGGGCAGACACTCCCCCCTTTTAAAAAAAATTTTTAAAATGTATATTTATTTACTTATTTTTAAATTTATGTCTTTATTTTATTTTGAAAGACATTGACAGAGAGCAAGCGGGGGAGGGGCAGAGGGAGGGAGATAACAGAATCTGAAGCAGGCTCCAGGCTCTGAGCTGTCAGCACAGAGCCCGAGGAGGGGCTTGAACCCATAGACTGTGAGATCATGACCTGAGCCGAAGTCGGACGCTTAACCGACTGAGCCCCCCAGGCGGCCCAAATGTATGTTTATTTTTGAGAGACAGAGAGAGCATGAGTTGGGGGGGAGGCAGAGAAAGAGGGAGACACAGAATCCGAAGCAGGCTCCAGGCTCTGAGCTGTCAGCACAGAGCCCGATGCGGGGCTTGAACTCACAAACCGTGAGATCATGACCTGAGCCAAAGTCAGATGCTTAACCGACTGAGCCCCCCGGGCGCCCCGACACTCCTGTTTTGTACTTTTTTTAGAGAGGAGAATTGCAGCGAGCGGTCTTTTTGATATCAACCGCAGCAAAAGTACCGCAAAGGTCCTTGACTGCGGATCTCAAATCCGGTTCAGGAAGCAAAGTGTCGCCCTGCCCAAGCCTTCCTCCAAGATGCAGAGCATTCGCTTTTAAGTCTTGTTTAAAGCAGAGCCCGCCAGACACTCTCTCATGCCCTTCTCCGCCGCGTGCCCAGTGATTTCAGACCCCCGGGTTTCCGTGTTCAGAGTGCTCAACTTCTGTTTATTGCAAATCATTGGTGAACTCCTTTATTGTTTAATTAAAAAACAAAAAAACAATCCTGAGAACAATCTCACATACACGTTGAGGTGTTACCTTTCCCGAAAAGCACCCCGCCAGCTCCGGGGTGCTGTTCTGGTTCTTCATTATCGGGCCCCAGAAGCGGAGGGGACCATTTCTGTATTTATTTTAAAAGCCTCCGCGGGGTGTAAACTTGTTACACTGAAACATCAGCCTTTCTCTCTCTCTCTCTCTCTTTTTTAAGTTCCCACTATTTTAAACAAAAGCCCCAGGAAGTGGCCATGGAATTTATAATAATGCTCTTCAACCCTTCGCCTGTTTTCAAATAACAGTCTTTTCTGAGGGTCTGGGGAATGCAGACCAGTCTCTCTGAGGATGAAAATGTCAGCTTTAAACCCGGGAGCTGTGTTGGGCTCTGCAGAGGCGTTTCACCGTCAGCCCCGGGGAACTCACAGCTCCCCACTGCCCCGGAGTGTGACTTCAGGAGTGACCCACGGGCCGGGGCTGGTGCGTGGAGATGGGGCCCAGCGTGTACAGAAGCCTGCGTGCGCGATGGAAAATCAAAGTAGGGCCCGAGGTGTTCGGGGTCAGACTGTAGGCCCGCACGTACTCGGACCCCGGGATTTATTTTTAAAGAAGTTTTTTTTTTTCCGCGGGCTGTTCTGCAGTGTAGCTGGATTGTCACTTGCTTGTTTGGACTCCGGGGAGACATCTGGTTTCTCCCCGCGATGTAGACACACTGCTCTTATTCCAAAGCCGTCATCCGTGAAGAGCACGCTCTGGGCTCAGTAGCTTTGCTTATGAAAGGCTTGGGGTCCATCTCTACAGAAATAAACAGCTCTTGTAACTGGAATTTTGCTCCCTGTGATAAACTCGGGCTCCGAGGTGACTTGGGTAAAGTGTCGAAAGCTTGAAAGGGATACATTTATTTTATAGGAGGCATTTAGTGATGTAGGATGTGGCCAGCAGACAGTTCCCCACTTAACCTTTGTAAAAAATCTCAAACCCAACCTCTGTACAGCTTCTGCAAATGTATCTGCAAATCCCAGAGGCTGGAGGTGGGAGGCTGGGCGGTGGGCGGTCAGGGGAGGGGAAGCTGGGTTCTCGGCCCTGGGCACCGCCGGTGTTCCCGGGTGTTTTCACTTCGCTTCGCGAGCAGCCACGTCATTTGTGGGAACCGGTGCAAAACGAAAATGCAGGGCCCTGTGTGGAAGAGTTAGGAATTTTAAGATGAGAACGGGTCATTGATCCTCCCAAGGGCCGGGGGTGGGGGTGCCGTGTGAGCACAGGGGCTGCTCACCCGTGGGGCCGGCTCTCCTTCTGCCTGAGAGGGGCCTCAGGGAAGAAGTGTTGGGGACTTGTGTCTGCTAACCTTCGGTGGGGTGCTGGGAGAGCGTCTGCTTCCAGCCAGAGAATGGCCGGCGCGAGCCGCCCTGCTCTCTCTGGAGACAGGTGACAGTCCTTGGAGATGTGCTGTTTTTACATCTCCTCCTTTTTTTTTTTTTTTTAAATTTTTTAAACGTTTATTCGTTTTGGAGAGACAGAGAGACAGAGTGCAAGCAGGGGAGGGCGAGAGAAAGGGAGACAGAATCTGAAGCAGGCTCCAGGCCCTGAGCTGTCAGCACAGAGCCCTACATGGGGCTCGAACTCATGAGCTATGAGATCATGACCTGAGCCGAAGTCGGACGCTCAACCGACTGAGCCACCCAGGCGCCCCGTTTCTCATATTTCTTTGTTAGGAAGATGAGAAGCTCTACCAGAGTCCATCTGTACCTTGTTCCTTCTTTCTTTTGTTCGTTCTTTTGTGCAAGAATGTTTGTAGAAACCTCAAAATAGTTGTTAGTGTGAGGATGGAAACCACGTCTTTGGAGCCCTTTCCACAGCTTGAAGGGTTGTTTTTTCATTGTGTGAGTTAGTCCCAGCCCCTTAATGCCTGGCTGGTCGGTCTCATTTTGTCCCCCTTTTTCCCCCACTCCCCTCCCCCACCCCGGCCACCACAGCCAGGGCCACGGCGAGCTCCTTTTATTCCACGACCGCAGCCAGCCGTCCTGCGTGGCTGGTAGCTATGACTCTACCTACTCATATCTGCGTTTCCTTCTCTTTTCTTCCTGCCCCTTTTTCTCCTTTTGGGTTTACGTCTGTTCTCCTCCAGAAGAGCACCTCCGTGGCCACACACTAACCATGTGTCCCGCACGCACGCCCGAACTGTGCCTTTTCGACGGGCCCCCCAAAATGGCGGCGTGGAAAGGGAAGCCCAAATGTATGGTCGGGGCTTTGTGATGAGCTCGAGAGAGTGGGGGTTCTGAGGCTGTCCCTTTGTTGAAGGACCCTCCCCCCCATTCTGAAATGCTAATGAGGGAGCCATGGCTGAGCAATACTAGTGACTTCCGTCCGCCGCCCCCATCCTGAGACTGTTGGATGCCAGGCAGGTACAGTCCAAGGGCCCGTCTGAAGGCCCGGCGTGCCGGCCTTCCTCAGAACCTGCGCTGCCAACGCCGCGGGTTCAAAGGGGGTTTTACTGAGATGGAGCAGATGGACAGGGAGATGCAGAGTTCACGTTAACTGGTCGTAAATCAGGACTCCGTTGTAGAAGGAAAGATCTGGGTCTGGTCACTGAAGACTTGGAGCTCATTTAATTTATTATTATTTTTTTTCGTATTAGAAGAACTCCTTGCTCATAAACAAACCAAACCAAAACAATCACCCTGAAGAACGTAGACAGTGTATGTGCCAGAGAAAGGGATAAATTCCCTGCGGCTCCAGAAAGAATCACCCTCCAGCCTTCCAGCAAAATCCTGCTGATTTCGTCCTCTGTCCTGCCGGCATCCGCACATAGCCGTACATAGTTATTATTTAATAAGACTGGAAATACACGTTCCTCTTTGAGTCCCACGTAAGAGAAAATTTGTAGCGAGGTCTCCAAGTCTGGGACACAGGCTCCGTGATCGTTTGGGTCAGTCCACCAGCTCAAATTTTAGTAATAAAACCAAAGACAATGTGTAAATTTATGTTTGGGAAAGCCGGGGCACGCTCAGGGGCAGGAGAAGTTCATTGGCACCGAGGGCCGTGTTGAATTTATGATCTTCCTTGCTTCAGGCAGCGCCTCTGTAAACCCCCCGGGAAGGAAGGGGGGCTGTGCCTGTTCCTCCTGTTGCCCCTGGTGGGACCAGAAGAACTGCTCAGGCAGGAAAAGAATTCTGCACTTGGGGCTCTCTTTCCCCCATTTCTAATGCTCTTTGTTTTTTGTTTTGTTTCGCTTTAAATATTTTTTATGTTTCTTATTTAATTTTGAGAAAGAGAGACAGCACGAGCAGGGGAGGGTCAGAGAGAGAGGGAGACACAGAATCTGAAGACAGGCTCCAGGCTGGCTTGAACCCACAAACTGTGAGATCATGACCTGAGCCGAAGTCCGACATCTAACAGACCGAGCCCCCCAGCCGCCCTCTGACTCTTTGGATGGGCGGCCGTCCTCTCTTTGCTGGGCAGGTGTCTCCACATAATGAAGACTTGAGGCTGTGGGTCTCTCTCCAGGGTGTTAGGGTTCAGGCCCACCAGTTGCATTTAGTCCCGCGTTTTGTGAGAACGAGGCACGTTAAACACTCCTGTCCTGGTGTGAGGTGCACCCTGGGAGAATCCGGAAGTCCTGACCGGTCGGCCCAGCCCCTCGCCACCTGCTGCGTTCTGTCTACAAGTTGTTATTAGCCTGTGTGTGTATGCTTTCCTTTTCAGTGCCCGTTCTACCCACTGTTACCGCGGCACAATTTAATTAAATACAAGCATGAATTAAAACGAAACCCTATGGAACCTCCTTGAAAGAGTTGATTCAGTAGAGATCAGCGGAATGCTATGGAAAGTCTCGATGGAGGTGAACCATTAAAAAGACACACTGAATTGTGTGAAAAGTATAAAATGCTGTGGAAAACTGTAAAAGTCTAGAGTCGGACACTTAGGTTATTTCATTAGCGTCTTTAAGTTCCTCTTAACGCTAACGAATCTCAAGACAGGAATCCTGCTTCGTGGACGCTGGGTGTTAGTGGGGTGAGCGGGTGCGGCGGAGAGGGACAGCTCTCGGTGCTGGGTAAAGCGGGCTTCCCTGAGGAGGCCGGAGAGTCACTGCTGTCATTTCCTTTCTCTGTTGGCTGACCTTTAGAAGTTAAATGAGCTTTTTTTTTTTTTTTTTTTTTTTTTTTTTAACCAAAGGCCAATGACCTGAAGAGTGTACCATGTGAGAATTTGCCCCATCTCCAGAATGCAGGCCACCGCCTCTCTGGACTTGCTCTTAGGACCACTGGCCCCGACCACCCTTCCTCTTGGTCTCTCGCTGTTCCCTGCCCCCCACGCAGTGCTCCTGGTCTTGCCGAAGGGGGTGCAGCCTGCCTTGCTTGAGCGTATGGGCTCCTGGCGCTCACCACTTCTCACATCTCGTGCCTTCCTCCCGTCGGTTACTGGTTACTAGTGTCCTTCCTCTGGCCATTTCCGGTCTCACCTCTCCTGCAGAGTGTGTGTTGGCCACCCCCCTCAGCCCGTCCCATTATTATTTGTCGCCCCCTTCCCTCCGCTAGAGTGAGAGTTCCATGTGTCCCCCCTCTGCGGACCACCGGGCATACAGCAGGTGCTCCATAAATGGTGCTTGAGTGTTGAGTGCATGCTCTGGGGGTGTCTGCGTGGGCGCTGGGCTCCCCTCCATCGTTTCACACTCTATTTTGCACGAACAGCCTCTGTCTGGCTCTCCCCACCAGCTCTTGGGTTTGCAAACTATAGCCCAGGGGCCAAATTCAGCCCCCCCCCTTTTATTTTTTGGTGCAGCCTAGGAGCTAAGAATGGTTTTTAGCCTTTGCAGGGAACAGTTGGCCCAGTGGGGACCCGACACTGTCCACTGCCTTGGTCCCCACCAGCACAGGCTTGTTGGCTCCTGAAGGAGACCAGGGTTTTTTCCCCTACGATATGGGGACTGTCTTGCATCCTTGAATTCCCATAGCAGAGAGCTAAGTAAATGTTTCTGGGGGGTTGAACTGAACTTACTTTTTTTTTTTAATGTTTTATTTATTTTTGAGACAGAGAGAGACAGAGCATGAGCGGGGAGGGGCAGAGAGAGAGGGAGGCACAGAATCTGAAGCAGGTTCCAGTCTCTGAGCTGTCAGCACAGAGCCCAACATGGGGCTCGAACCCACGAATGTGAGATCATGACCTGAGCCGAAGTCGGAGGCTTAACCGACTGAGCCACCCACACGGCCTTGAACTTACTTTTTAAGTTTTATTCTTTATTCACTCTGGAGTCAGACGGTGGTGTGAATCCTAGCTCTGAGCTGCTCTGAGAGACTAGGAGTGTGAGGACAGGTCAGAGCGAATTTTGCTCATCTGAATGCTCTAGATAATAAAATGTCACTGTGTTAGCATCTGTCTGGTACTTAGCACAGGATTGGTGTTTAACGTTAGCTCTTACTGTTTATCCAGGCGCCCAGCGGAAGTTGTAAAGTCTGATGATAATCACGTAAATGAAATATGTACCAATTGCAAATTAAAAAAAAAATCACTCATTTGTGGTTGGCTTCTTTCCGGGGGTATTGAAAATTAAGAGTTGACCTTCTGTCCATGGATCTGACTCTTAATTTTCTTCCCCATTTCCATGCTGTTTTTTTGTTGTGTTTTGAGGCTGCATGAATCTCACGGTGCTGACTTAGAACTAAGCTTATACGAGGCCGTAAGACAGAGGCCTCGAGGCGGGGGTGAGTTACTCCAGGGCTCTAACGGGGGACTCCGTTCCTGGAGCAGTCCGTGCAGCAGGTGAATCTCTCCCCAAGAGAGGCGGGCCGTGTTGATGAGGTTGGCTGGGCGGGGACGCACATACTTTGGGTACACGGTGTAGACTTTGCAGGCTTGTGGGCACTCCACAAAGACACGAGGAATTGAAATGCATTCACACATGATGGATCTCGGACGTCTTTCTTTGCAGGGACGGTGAAGGTGAAGAGCTCCAATATCCAGGTTGGAGATCTTATCATCGTTGAAAAGGTGGGTGGGGTTTGGGACGGACTGCTGTGTGAGTTTGTGGAAGTGGGCAGTCATTGCCGCTTCCTGAATCTGGACATCTGGAAGAATGTGGGCTTTTTGGGATTTTCTTCTATAACTTTGCCTGGGGAGGAAAATTGTTTTTCCCATGAGACCTACACAGAAAGTACTTTTTCAAGGTTTACATGTATTGGTTAGCCAAAAATTCTGCTTATAAACACAAGTACAGGTTTTTAAAAATTTTTTTATTTATTTTTGAGAGAGAGAGACCATGTGAGTGGGGAAGGGGCGGAGAGAGAGGGAGACCCAGAATCTGAAGCAGGCTCCAGGCTCTGAGCTGTCAGCACAGAGCCCGACGCGGGGCTCAAACCCACGAACTGTGAGATCATGACCTGAGCCAAAGTTGGATGCTTAGGTAACTGCGTCACCCAGGCGCCCCTAAGTTTTGATTTCCTATTTGATGCGTCTGTTTTTTTTCTTTTTTAAAACTTGTTACAAAATCTTTCCGAGAAGTCTGCTTGCTGCGTAAACACATAAAAATATTGGTCATTTACCGTTTGAGCAGTTTCAGGTTGCATTTTGTGATATAAACACAGTGCTTTTCTGTCAGTTTGGGGGGAGATGGGGTTCAGTGTAATACGAGAGCTGTAAGGAGGCCAGAAGACACATTTTTAGAAGAGCGCCCTCAGTAAATGTTTGTGACTTTGGCCCCCACTCGCCTCTTTCCACCGTCTGTTTGGAAGGTAGCGGGTTTTGGGGGTGGCCCTGGAGAGCCGGGGAATAATATTTGATTTGAAAAGGATCATATTGTAACCAGTTTCTGTAGGAAGTGAACCATGCTCTTTTAAAAGGATTAAATCCAAGAACTCAAAGTCGATTTGAGGGAGAGTGAAGCGCTTCTGGGTGGCAGCTCGGAAGAAACACACAGACGCTTTCTGTTATTACGCACTTTTCTGTTCATAATTAAAGGGGGGGGGCGCTGTTATGTCGTGGGTTTTTTGTGTTTTTGGTTTTTTTTGAGACTGGCTTCTGCTGCTGCTTTCTACTTGACTTCCTTATTAAAATTCCACCCAAAGCCACACATCGAGCCAGAAAATTGGTTGGAGCAGAAAGCGTGAGTGGAGTGTGTGTGTGTCTTTGGTTTCGGCAGAGCGCCTGGAAGAAAGGCGGCCAGGGCAGGCGGCTGGAGGCCCCGGCCCTCTGGCTGCAACGCCAGGAGGCAATGTTTGGATTCTTCAGGAAACTAGCTCTCTTCCCGAGATAAGGTTTCAGTAGGGGATTAGGAAAGTAACAGCAGCGTGCAAGATTTTTCAGATTCAAAACGGAATAAACCCCCCAATCTGTCTGGGACAAAGGCAGACCCTTGAGCGAGGCCGTGGGTGTTCAGTGGCCCCTCCCCACCGAGAGGGCGGGGGCGGGGTGGGGAGCGGAACCCCACACGTGGGCCTTGCCACTAACAGCCTTTCTTTTCATTACGCAGAACCAGCGGGTCCCTGCTGACATGATCTTCCTGAGGACGTCAGAAAAAAACGGTAAGCATCTGGGATCAATTTTGAAAATAACCATTAACCTTTCAGTAGTAATTTGGCAAAATAATCATTTGAAAATGGAACAGAAGTAGATGATCATTTTGGACCGTGGAGGCAAATCGAAAACATCTCTTTAACAGAGCAGTCTTTTAGGGGGAAAAAAAAAAAGCATTCTTGGTACTCACAGCTCAACAGATTTGGATCATCAGTGCTGATGGTGAAGCCACACTCGCAGTGGCCATGATTTCCCTTTCTGGGCCCCCGTTAGGGTTCCCTTCAGGGGTTGGCGGGATAAGGAAGTGGGTCTAATGCGTAGAAGCAAACAGAACTCCTCTCTCTTCGGAGAAAACACCAGGAGGTGTGTGGCTGTAGGGAAGCTGGGAGTGGGGGGTAGGTGGCCTGTTGGGCCCTTGGCTCATGAGTGGCGGGGCCGTGCCTCCCCTCACTCGTCAGTTTATTTATGATCACAGCCCACTTGGGCCCGGGCGAGCTGCTGGAGGCTCTTCCAAGACCCTGCTCTGGGCAGTTTATTTGCCGGTGTGGCCGCCACCTGCCCCCCCCCCCCCCCCCATCTGCCGACTCTAATCTCCTTTTTAGGTTTTGTTACTTAAGCTGTTGGAAGGCAACGTGACTGTTTTCCTCTTGCCTATGGACACAATCAGGTCTTTGGACATCTGGAAAAAAAAATCACATTTATATTCCTTCAAGGTTGCTGCAACCCATTTTATTATCAATCAAATAAAAGTATAGATGAAATTTTATACTGATAGTGTATTTAAGAAGCCCAGAGGTGGGGGAGAAGGCACTAGATTAAAAGTCTTCTTTTGAAATCTGCAGCTGTGTCCTCAGTTGGCTCTTACGTCCTTGCCAGTGAAGATTGAGCGTTGTGGGTTAGGGGTCCCCGAAATGTCCCCCCCCATTCCCGACAAATGAAAAGATTTGATGTTTTTCCTTTTTTCTTATTTATTCTTATTTTGTTTTATCTTGTTTCAATGTTTATTTTAGAGAGAGAGAACAGGGAGGGGCAGAGAGAGAGAGGGGGACAGAATCCGAAGCAGCTCCAGGCTCTGAGCTGTCAGCACAGAGCCCGACATGGGGCTCGAACCCACAAACTGTGGGACCATGATCTGACGCTTAACAGACTGAGCCACTGAGGCGTCCCTTCTTTTTTCTTTTTTTAAAGTTGATTTATTTTGAGAGCGAGAACATGAGTGGGGAAGGGATAGGGAAAGAGGGAGAGAGAGAGAGAATCTCAAGCAGGCTCCGTGCTGTTGGCACAGAGGCTGACTCGGGGCTCGAACTCATGAACTCTGAGGTCACACCTGAGCCAAAACTGAGAGTCAGATGCTTAACTGACTGAGCCACCCAACGCCCCCAGACGTGCTCTCCCATAAGAGCGCCCAGAGGTCTTGGCTGCAGTGCCCACAAATTCACCACATTTGGGGTCTGATGACTGCACAGCTAAGTCATTGTTGAGACTGGCACGTAGACTGAAACAGGCTTCTGCGTGCAAGTAGGTGACAAAGCAGGTCCCTTCCGGCGCCTTCTGCGTTCCGAGCAGTCTGACAGGATCAACGGTCGAGCCCTCGGTATATGAGGTTGCTGCTGTTCTGTCCATCTTTACAGTCAGGGAAACTGAGGCCCGGACAGCCTACGTAACTTCTGAGGGCATGCAGCTCGCACGCGGTGCCGCTGGCCGTGGGTCCAGGGGTCTGGTTCCTGATACGGCGTTGCACGGCGCCTGCCCAGAGCGGCCTGACGCGCTCCCACCCCGCGCCGGCCGCCGTGCTGGGGTTCCGTCACCCCCCGCCCCCGGGTCTTCACAGCAGAGTCCTGCGGGCCGCGTTTCTCCCTGTTTCACAGACAGGGCCTGCTGGGGTGTATTTAGCAAGGTCAAGGAGCAGGCCCCGGCTCCTACTCAGAGTGGATGGCAGAGTGAGGATTAGAACCCAGCCCTTCCCACCCGAGAGCTTGCCGAGGAAGCGGGAAACGGGGGGTTTTCTTTTCCATTTTGGTTGCCGGCCATCGGTTGGATTTTTCCTAAGGCCAGAGCAGGAATGAACCCTGAGCTGCAGGGGTCTCGACGGCGCCCACCTTCCTTCCACAGGGTCGTGCTTCCTGCGGACGGACCAGCTGGACGGCGAGACGGACTGGAAGCTTCGGCTGCCCGTGGGCTGCGCGCAGAGGCTCCCCGCCGCAGCCGTGAGTAGCTGTCCCCCAGAGACACAGCCTGGCAGCCGGCCTGGGTGCCCTGCACGTGCAGAGCAGCGTGCGGGGCGTCCGGGGCCAAGGAGGGCCGACGGCGTGGCGTCCGGGGGACCCCGAGCGCCTGTCCTTCCAAGCTAAAGTGTGAACTGCAGCGGGGGGCTCTTCGCAGGGAAGCTCGGAATCTTTTTTAAGTTTGTTTTTTTGAGAGCGAAAGAGAGAGCGGGGGAGGGGAAGGGGGGGAGAGAGAGTCCCAAGTAGGGTCCACACTGTCAGCACAGAGCCTGACGCGGGGCTCGAGCTCATGAACCGTGAGATCGTGGCCTGAGCGGCAATCCAGAGTCGGGCGCTTAACCGACTGAGCCCCCAGGCGCCCCGAAGCTCGAGTCTCAAGACGCCCCCACAGGGTTCCTGGCGTGAACCCGGAGCTAAGACAGGTGCGTCGATTCTCCGCTCGGGGCCTCCGAAGGCTTCTCGTCTTACCGAGCCCTCGCCGGTGTCCCCAAGCCCTACGTCCGCTGTGCCCGTGCCCGCCGGTGCCGGCCCCCTCCCGATCAGGCCTCCTCTGCCTCTGAGTGTTTGCCCTCGCAGTTTCTGGCACCGGTGACAAGTCAGACTGCAGCGGCTGCCTGGGCGGACGTCTCCATTCTGTCTCCTGGGTTTTGTGCTCAGGTCTCCTTGTCTGGGAGGCATTTTCTGACCCCCCCCCCCCCCCCCCCCCCCCCCCCCCCCCCCCCCCCCCCCCCCCCCCCCCCCCCCGCTCGCTTCAAGGCAGTGTCTCCCAGCACAGAGTTCTGCTCGATGTGTTCACTGCTGGAACAGTGTGAGGAACAGCATGTGGAACAGTGTGTGGGACAACACCGAAGCCCTCTCTCAGCGGGTGCCTGCATAGAACCAACCAGCTCTCAGAGCTCCGCAAGGTCCCGCACTTCCTCATCAGCCCACGTCACTCGTGCCGTGATTTGTAAAGGGAGGGGGACATGGAGCTGGAGAGTAAGTTTAAACACAAGCCACGTAGGTTGGATGTGGCCCAAGGCCTGGGTTACAAAGTCACACAATGTAATTGAAACACGCAGAGACCAGCAGTGTCCGAAAGGCTCAGGCAGGACATGTAAGCTTTTCCGGGGCCAGCAGTCACCGTAACTGTGGTCTGTGGGGACGGAGGGGGGAGGACAGTGTTCCCTGCTAACCTGCCACTAACGGCGCCCACCGGACTGGTGATTTTCCATAGCCAGTGACAGGTGACACTGCACCAGTGTTAGCGTTTATTTTCACACCGGGCGTTCTAGAGTAGGGAGTTTCTGACCGTGGTCAGGAGCCCCTGGGAATCCTTCGGAGGCACTCCCCTGCCTCTGAGAGGGAGTTAATCTGCTGAGAGGTTCTGAGTTTTCTGGGTGACGCGTTTTAAAACTTTTTTTTAATGTTTATTTTTGAGAGAGAGAGACAGAGAGAGACAAAGAGAGACAGAGCACGAGCAGGGGAGGGACAGAGAGAGAGGGAGACACAGAATCGGAAGCAGGCTCCAGGCTCTGAGCTGTCAGCACAGAGCCTGACACGGGGCTTGAACTCATGAACCATGAGATCATAACCTGAGCCGAAGTCAGGGGCTTAACCGACTGAGCCACACAGGGGCATTTTAACTTCCTGGTAAGATTTCTGCATAGAAAGCTTCATGATCCTCAAAATGATTTGAAGGACTCACTTTAAGAAACAGTCTAGGGGTGCCTGGGTGGCTCAGCCGGTTGAGCTTCTGACTTCAAGTTATGATCTTGTGGTTCGTGAGTTTGAGCCCCACATTGGGCTCTCTTTGCTGTCAGCATGGAGACCCCTTCAGATCCTGTGTCTCTGTCTCTCTCTGCCCTTCCCCTGCTCATGCTCTTTCTCTTAAAAATGAATACAAATTAAAAAAAAAGAAGAAGAAATAGTCTAGAAGAGCCTAGAATCATGAAGATAGTACTTGACTGTCAGCTGCACGAAGTTGCGTTTCTTGGTGTGTGCTTTGAATGTGTCAGTTTAACAAATGCTCGTGTCTCCCGCCCACACCTCCCCCCATCTGGCCCGGGCCTGGGTTGGGGTCCAGGGAAGGGGGGAGATGCCCTGTCTCTGTTCTCAGGAATCTCTGCCTTAATGGGCCAAAGGGATCTGAGCGGGGAGCAACAATTCAGCAAGGTTGTAGGTTAAAAGAATTGTATGAAAAGATTACCTGGATGTTACGTGTATATATTCTTGTTTTAAAAAAATTAAATGGGGGCGCCTGGGTGGCTCAGCCGGTTAGGCGTCCAACTCTTGATTTTGGCTCAGGTCATGCTCCCATGATTTGGGTGTTTGAGCCCCACATTGGGCTCTGTGTTGACAGCGCAGAACCTGCTTGGATTCTCTGTCTCCCTCTCTCTCTGCCCCTCCTCTGCTCTCTCTCTCTCTCTCTCAAAATAAGTAAACATTCAAAAAAATTAAATCATACGGAAAGCCCTGGAGGAAAAAGTGAACAGTCTCGTTCATGGCCTCCACCCCACACCTTACCCGCTTTCCTTGGGGGTCATGTGAAGTCGGCGGTGATCTTTGCAGACCTTTGTCAGCCCACTTGCCTGCAGAGGTGCGCCTGCAGACTTGGTGGGGGGAGCTTTTCTAGAGAAGGGGTCCGACTGCATTTGTGATTCTGCACCCTTTGCCCCTGTCTGCTTCGGATGTGTCTCAGGCCTTTTCTTACAAGTACGTAGAGGCCACAGAACAAAATACATCTGCCTACGGGATCTCCTTACTAGTTCATAGAGGCTCAGGCCCTGTCCGAGGGGGTGACCGGTAGCCTCCACCCCACTCCAGAGCCCTGTTGCCAAGGCCATTGTGGTCCAAATACCTGTGGTGTCAGGTCCTGGCTACCTGACTGGAGATTTTTTTTCTAATTTTTTTATTGTGGTAAAATACACATCAGCTTTACCACGTTATGATTTAAATTTTTTTTAAATGTATGTTCATTTTTGAGAGAGAGCATGCGAGAGAGCAGGGGAGGAGCAGAGAGAGAGGAGAGAGAGCATCCCAAGCAGTTCACCGCCCTTGTAGCACAGAGCCCGATTCGGGGCTCGAACTCACAAACTGTGAGATCACAACCTGAGCTGAAGTCAGATGCTCAACTGACTGAGCCACCGAGGCTTCCATTTTATGGTTTTATGATCCTGCAAAACTGAGACTCCACACCCACCAAACAGAAGTTCCCCGTCACCCAGCCCCCTGCAGCCACACTCTTGTTTCTGTCTCTGTGACTTTGCTCTGGGGACCTCTTGTGAGTCACACAGTGTTTGTCCTTTTGTGTCTGGCTTACTTCCCTTAGCATGATGTCCCGAAGCTTCACCCATGTGGTGGCCCGTGTTGCAACTTCCTTTTTAAGGCTGGGCAGGGTTCCGTCATCCATGTACAACGCGGTTCGTGTATGCTTACGTCATGTGTCCGCTCATGGACACTTGGGTTCGGTGCCGTCTTTTGGGGACGGTGAAAAAGGCTGCTATGGACGTGGTGGTTTGGTATCTTTGAGACTCTGCCTTCAGTTACCAGCAGGTGGCCTGCTATTCACATGGTAATTCTCTGTGGAAGTTTCTGGGGACCCTCCATACTGTTTTCCACAGTGACTGCACCATTTCACATTCCTGCTAGCGGTGCACAAGCCTCCAATCTCTCCACATCCTCACCAACACTGTTTTCTGGTTTTTGTTTTTTATTTTTTAATGTTTATTTTCGAGAGAGAGAGAGAGACTGAGTATGAGTGGAAGAGGGGAGAGAGAGAGGGAGACTGAGAATCCAAAGCAGGCTTCAAGCTCTGAGCTGTCAGCACAGAGCTTGATGTGGGCCTTGAACTCCTAGACTGTGAGATCGTGACCTGAGCTGGAGTCCGATGCCTCACCAACTGAGCCACCCAGGCGCCCACTTTTTTCTGTTTTTTTTTTTTTTTGATGTTTATTCATTTTGGAGACAGAGAGAGACAGAGCACGAGCAGGGGAGAGGCAGAGAGAGAGGGAGACACAGAATCTGAAGCAGCTTGAGGCTCCGAGCTGTCAGCACAGAGTCTGACACGGGGCTTGAACCCACGAACTATGAGATCATGACCTGAGCCAAAGTCGGACTGAGCCACCCAGGCGCCCACTTTTTTCTGTTTCTTGAGAGTAGCCCTCCTTATGGGTGTGTGGTGGTATTTTTGTTTTTTGTTTTTTTGCTTTTCACCCCTCCGCCTTTCCCCGAGTACGCACCCCACAGCTACTTGTTGACTGAGCGAGTATTTTGTTGGCACCATCAGCTCTTGGAAGCCACAGTGTGGCAGGACCAGCGTGGGAAGCGCTGGGCAAACACGGACAAGCAGGCCTCATCACAGGGGAGCCTGTGCGGACGCTGAGGATCCCGTGGGTAGTGGCCTCTGAGCTTCTCGAATAGGAAAACCTTCCTTCCCCCGCCTGCCCTGTGATTCCTGGAGCCTGTTTGCCGTCTAGGAGCCACCGTTGCTTTTGGAAACTAGTGGGTGCCGCCCAAAATCTTGAATCGTGGGCTTTGTTTTAACTCCAAACTGTTACTTATGTTGAACAGGACCTTCTTCAGATTCGATCCTATGTTTATGCAGAAGAACCGAACATCGACATTCACAACTTCGTGGGCACTTTTACAAGGGTAAGTCGGCCTCGCTCACTGTGGAGCCCTGCCTCCCTTGGAGGGTGTGCTGGGGACAGACACCTGCACACAGTGGTGACGGGTCTCTGCCGGGGCGTAGCTTTCCTCCCAGTGGGGTGCAGTCCCCTTAAGTGGGCCCCCCCCCCCCCCCGAGAGCTGACATCGTATTTCTAAGGGCACTTGGCCCAGCTCGATTTTCTTCCGGCCTCTGAGCAGCTTGAATCACCTGACCGCTCAGAGCTGAGCGTTGTTAAAATGGATGCTAAAACTCTGTGATCTGAAAGCACGTGCTCTTTCTGTCCCCTTCGGATGCATCCATGACCTCTTCCCGCTCGCACAAGCCCGGTCTATCACCGTTAGACATTTTTAAGCCACTTCCCAACTTTCCAGAATAGAAATTAAATCTGGACTGAAATTATTCGAAGAATCTGGGACAGGAGATTCATAGTGTCCCAATTAAGTTCACGCTCTCCTTCCGGAAGCCGTAGGCCTGGCCAGCAAAGGGCTGTCTTCCTTCGACTGGCTTCTCCCGTTTTATTTCTAGCTTCGTAGGACCTCTCTTCAGTCTCAGACTGCCCTTTTCACTGTCCCCACGGGATGAAAATATCGAGGACGGTGGTTCATGAACTTGGCCCTTCTCCCCTGGCTTCCTGAGTCGGGTCCTCCCCTGTTCCTGGCTTGGGAGGAGCGAGCTGGAGACGCCCGTGGATCCCGCCCAGACCTTGGTAGATGAACCCGTGTCCGTTTGGTCTGTTCCAGGAGGACAGCGACCCTCCGATCAGCGAGAGCTTGAGCATAGAGAACACGCTCTGGGCCGGCACGGTCATCGCGTCGGGTAAGGCGTCCTGGCCGCGGAATGTGCTAGCAATTTGAAAAGGAAAGAAAATCCTTTTGTGTAATTAGAATAATCATCTGTCAGTTGGGAAAATGAGTCGTCGGTCAGATGGTGTTTTCCACTTGCTCCTGCCCCTCTGGGGAATCAAACCTGCATCTGATTGGCCCGCGGACGCTTGCGGACGGCCGGGAGGGTCTGCTGTGCTGGCGGGCTTCTCTGCAGCGTCCACTCCGGGAATAGCCCTTAATTGCCGCCCGAGATTGACATTCTAATCTGTACCAGAAATTGGGTCAGCTGGACGTCCTGGCTGGAAGTTGTGTCTGTGGGGGGCTGCCCGGCCGACCCCCCCCCCGCCCCGCCCCCGTCAGTCCAGGGAAGTCCAGCACAGGAAGAGGCTGCGGGCCTGAGTTGGAGCCGTGGCGTGGAAATTGGTGCCCTTTAATTTTGAACACTGGGATGACACTGGGCTGAAGAGGTTGGGGGGCTGAGCAGTATCCGCGGCAGCAGCAGCTGGCCTCATGGGATGCCTTCCATCTGTCAGGCACTTTGTCAAGTCCTTTATGTGCATGACACATTTCACTTAAGCCTCCCAACGTTACCATGAGGGAAGGTGCTGGTAGGATTCCCATTCTGCAGATGAGGAAACGGAGGCTCCGTGAGGTTAAGTAACTTGCCCAAAATCACACAGCAGGTAAAAGGCAAAGTGAGGACTTGAACCCAGGCACTTTGCTCCAGCAGCAGAACTTACAGTGCAGCAGTTGTTACTGTTACCTATATTATGTGATAGTATCTACTATTAATAACGTGTAATTATACTGCTGGGAACTTCCTGCCTTTGCTGTTGGAAGCTCACTCTCTCCCTCTTCATGCACACCTCCCTCCCACCAACCTGTTTTCTTCTGCTTGATGCCACCTTGTGGCTCTTTAGTACAGCAGATGCTCCGTCAGGGGCCTCTGCGACCAAGTCCGAGAGAGACCAGCACAGATCAGGGCAAACCACACACGGGTCTGCGGGTTCATCTGCATGGGCACCGCTTAATGCCAGTGGACCCAGATCAGCGTCCCCTTTACGTCTTCTGACATTTCTCTTTTCCGCTGCCTGCCTGTATTTGCAGCATAATCTGGGGTGTCTTTCAAATCCTCCAGAGGACTAAAGAAGTGGGAAATGGGTCCTTAAGTGTCTGCGTGGCCGCTGGGCACTGCCGCCATACCTTGTCTAGGCCCGAAGCCACGCCCATGTCTCAGCCCACGCCCACACCGTGGCCACGCCCACCAGCCCCTGTAGCAGCCCTTCCCTTTCAGCCTCTCCCCTGCTGCTCACCCACCCAGTCTCTCAGATCCACAACTCTTCCTTCCCAGTTTTTCCTCCACTTTTTTTTTTTTATGTTTATTTATTTTTGAGAAATAGAGTGGAAGCTGGGGAGGGGCAGAAGGAGGTGGAGACACAGGATCTGAAGCAGGCTCCCTGCTCTGAACCTCACGTGGGGTTTGAACTCAGACTGTGAGATGGTGACCCTGAGTTGAAGTTGGACACCCAGCCACCTGAGCCACCCAGGTCCCCCAAGTTTTTCTCCACTTGAAGTCACTTATTAACAAGTGATTATTCTTTATTTTAAAATTATAATAGTTTAATTAACATGAGAGAAAGAGTGTGTGGGGGGGAGAGTGACAGAGTAGGTGGGGGGAGTGCATCTTCATCAGGCTCCACACTCAGCCCAGAGCCCAACACGGGGCTTGATCCCATGATCTAAGCCGAAATTAAGAGTCAGTCACCCAGCTGACTGAGCCACCCAGGCGCCCCTAACATTGCATTAATAATTCCATGTTCACATGGCCATCTGGTTTTTTTCTGGTGATTTTCTTCTTTCCATGCAGGAAAAAAAAAGGAAAGAAAGAAAGAAAAAAGCAGGCTCCACATTATCAGTGTGGAGCCCACTGCAGGGCTGAACTAATGGACCGTGAGATCATGACCTGAGCCAAAGTCAGATGCTTAATTGAGTGACCCAGGTGCCCCTAAAGGAGTTTTAATATTTTATTTTAAGTACAGTCTACTCCCCAACAGGGGGCTCGAACTCACGACCCCAAGATCAAGAGTCGCATGTTCTGCACCAACTGAGCCAGCCAGGCGCCCCCAGAAAACTCTGATCGAGCGCCTTTGTGTCGTGCCGCCACGCTCTGTCGCTGGGCCCCCGTACTGCAGGGGCCTGCCAGAAAGCTGTGGTCCCCACCCTTGTGTTTCTAGTTTACTCAAACTTAATACAAATTATGATTTTGAGGTGGATGGTCTGAGGTTGGAAAGACTTTTCAGCCTTAATCTCATAGATGAACGGTAAGAAGTCATTAATCAGGTTCTTTTTAGTTACAGAGTGTTGTGCTGCCCTTCTCTTGCTTTGGCCTCATTAAATGGAGACTTAATGAAGAATTGAGTCTCAGAGAGGTGAAGCAACTTGCCTAAGGTCACACAGCCTATGAGGTCATCTCTTGGGAAGAAGCGAGTGGAAAGCAGGTTGGGATCTCGAAGATGGGAGAAGACATTTCGAACAGCTTGTGAGTGGTGATGTAGGAACAGAGAGAGGGCGATGTCAGTGGTCCAGGGGCAGCCCCTGCCCAGCCCTTCTGCAGGCACAGGTTTTCAAGTGAGTCCGAGAGGTTGGACGCTTGCCATTTCTTTAGCTGGCCTCAGTTTCCCCTGCTTCTCCGTGAGTTGTTCCATGACTGCATTCTGGTTCCAGTGCAAACATGAGGGTACACACAAGCTGTTTCCTTCCTGGTGCTCAGCTCAGGATACAGCGGTCGTTGGCAGTCCTAATTATGCGAGATTTTACTTCTTTAGAATCTAACTCCTGTGATTTGTTCACTCTGCTGTTCTCATTTGAAAGTTTAAAAAATTAAAAAAAAAAAAAAACACTTGTCAGGCAGCACTTAGGGTCCAGCTGCAGCGACTGGCACCAATCTCTAGAGGACGCAGTTGCCATGGTAACCAGACACCTGTGCTGCTAGGTGGAGGAGTCCCTGGGGTGAGACAGGGGGAGGCGGGGGGACTTGACGGAGCAGGTGGCCTGGGTCTTACGGAGTCTGCGGCGTCTCAGACTCTCCAGTCTGTCGTTCGTCCGGCCTCCCGTGGCCCCAGTGTGGCAGATGGATTTGCGGCCGTGTACGACCGGCACACGGTCATCCGCGTGCACCTTGCCATGTGGGACCCTGCTCAGCGGGGCGTGTCCCCTGGTTGCACGCTTGAAGGTTGCAGCAGCGTCTGACTGCTATAAACGTTTCTGAAGGCTCGCTCTCGGGGGGTGGCATTTCTCGTCACAGACGGGGAGCTGAGGGGTCACAGCAGTGCCGACCCCAGGACCACGCTGTCGTGGAGAGTTAGGGAGAGCTTTGTGTGATATCCGACTGCGGCGGTCCGACCTGGGAAACCAGCTGGCCAAATGGAGAGGCTTCTGACTGTGTGGATGGACAGCAGAGGGTGACAGTAGGGAGGGACAGTGGGGCTGACAGCACAGGAAGCGGAGGTCAGGGGTGGGGGGTGGAGAGGCTCCAGTCAGAAAGTCTTGAAGGGCTTGACTGGGCCGGGTGGGGGCCCGGACGAGCTGAGAGCCGGCCCCTGGCCGAGGGGAGTGCCTGTGCGTGGCACCTGCTGCTAACCCAGTGACAGGCGTGGACCCAGAGTCACCAGATCTTTGATTCTCTGGGAGAAGCCAGAATTCTTCTTCTTCTTTTTTTTTTTTTTTTACATGATAGCCCGTGTTTCAAAGTTGGCAATGAATTTAAAACCTTTGTTTATTTTAAGTTTGTTTATTTTGAGAGAAATAAAGAGGGAGCGGCAGAGAGAAAGAGGGAGACAGAATCCCAAGCAGGTTCCGCACTGTCAGCACAGAACCTAAGGTGGGGCTCGAACTCACGAACCGTGAGATCATGACCTGAGCCAAAATCAAAAGTTGGACACTCCACCAAGAGAGCCCCCCAGGCACCCCAAATTCAAATGTGCTGTGTGGACCAAACGGGCACGTGCCTGTTTTTTCTCCTGGGTTGATGGTGGCTGGCATTTGGATCTTGCGGGGGCAGTTTTGGTCTTGAGCACAGGCAGGTGCTGGGGGTGGGCTGGGAAGGCCATTTCCAGCGGCCTTGGGAGGCATTGAGGGTGGCTGGGCCAGCAGAGAACCTGTTCAGAGGCCCTAGTTATCAGCACCCCCTCGAACCCTGGACCGCAGTGACTGAGAGCCACCACATCTGTGCAGGAGCGAGTGCCGTGGCCGCGTGGCCACCCCTAGTTTAACCGTCTGCTGTGGCTGCGGGCCTGCACTCACTGGAGCCCGCCATCCGGAAAGGGGCCAGCGGGGGAGCTGGAGGGGAACCACGTGTGTGCATTAAGCTTGGAAGGGGGACTTCAGCGTCTCCTCCCAGGGCTTTGCTGGAGACACAGTCCCAACACTTCTTCCCACCTCTGTTCGAAGCTCTGCTCGAAGTTTTGTACCCTCCTCTGGGCGGGGGCCATTCAGATGTTTCCGTTTCCAGCAGAGACTCTATCGTTGTGCTCCTGGGAGCTTTCCCTGAGCAGGGCCCTTCTCGGGGTTCAAGCGTCTGCTCAGGTGTCCTCACCTCCGAGACTGCTGCTCTGAACACCCAGCACGGACCGGACCGGCAGCCTCCTCCGGCCTCCTCTACTGTTCTTGTGCCTGAACTTGGCCATGGCGCCCGCCGTTGTCTGTGATCACCGTTTCTTGTTTCCTCCCTCGTTGATTGTCTTCTCCGCTGTGTTGAGCCTTGTCCTGGCATACGCTGGAAAGGGGAGATAGTGGTAAATTTTCAATAGATGTTGCCAGTTTCACCCCAAAATAGGTCGTTCTAATTTGTGCTCCAGCTGACAGGTGTACAACAGGACCGTTTCACCAGCTCTTGGCAAACCCTGGATGTTCTCAAGCTGTGGCATTTTTGTTGCTGCCATAGGGGTAGAAATGGCTTCTTTTGCATTTCTTGGATTATTCACAAAGCTGAGCATCCTTTCTAATGTTAGCTAACGTTAATGTTTTTTTCTGTAAATTGCTGACTTCTAGAAAGCACGATATCAGGGGTGAGAGGGAGCAGGGAAGTTCTCAGGAAAGAACCACCATGTGGACTGGCATCCCTCCAATATTAACACACAGTTTCTGAAAGGAATCAGACTCTGCAGGAAGAATATGCTCTAATAAGAAGAGTGTTCATAAACTCCCGTAATTGTTGAAGGAGATAGAAATGTTCTAGGCTTCTCTGGAAGCCTCAGGGCAGTGGCACAGAGGACAGACCTCCGTTTCCCCCAGCTTCCCAGCCATTAGGCTGCTGAGCACTGAGCAGTAGACCTTTCATTCATTTTTGAGAGACAGAGACAGCATGAGCAGGGGAGGGTCAGAGAGAGAGGGAGACACAGAATCGGAAGCAGGCTCCAGGCTCTGAGCTGTCAGCACAGAGCCCGATGTGGGGCTCGAACCCATGGATCCTGAGATCATGACCTGAGCCGAAGTTGGTCTCTCAATCAACTCAGCCACCCGGGTGCCCCAACTTTTGACCGCACTTAAAACTAAGTGGCTTCATGTGGCTAGTGGCCACCATACTGGTCATCGTGGCCCTGGGTCATCATCTTCATTAACATTCCTTTGCGTTGTGCTTTCCTCATTTTAGGCACTGTTGTGGGTGTTGTTCTTTACACCGGCAGAGAACTCCGGAGTGTCATGAATACCTCAAATCCTCGGAGTAAGGTGCGTACGGGGGTCCTAAGATGCATCGGCTTGTCAGAACTTTTTGACTTGATGGATCTTGATGATTGGTGTTGGCTGGGTGAGGAGCTAGATTTTTTTTTAATGTTTATTTATTTTTGAGAGAGAGAGAGAGAGCATGAGCAGGGGTGGTGGAGACAGAGGGGGACAGAGGATCCAAAGCAGACTCTGCCATGACAGCAGAGAGCCTGACGTGGGGCTTGAATCCACGATCCATGAGACTGTGACCTGAGCCGAAGTTGGATGTCCAATCGACTGAGACACTCAGGTGCCTTGAGGAGCTAGATTTAAAGACCGTAGGGGTGCCTGGGTGGCTCAGTCGGTTAAGCATCTGACTTCAGCTCAGGTCATGATTTTATAGCTTGTGGGTTCTAGTCCTGCGTTGGACTCTGCACTGACAGCTCAGAGCCTGGAACCTGCTTCTGGTTCTGTGTCTCCCTCTTTGCCCCCTCCCTTGTGTTCGGTCTCTCAAAAATAAATAAACATTAAAAAAATAAAAATAAAGACAGGAACACCTGTGTTATTTCATGTATGCAAACGTCCTGTCTTTTCACATGCATGTACCAGCAGATACAGACATGTAACGTGAGCATGTATGTGTATATACATGTATGAATTCATAAAAGTTTTTTTTTCCTTAAAATTTTTTTTAATGTTTATTATTTATTTTTGAGAGAGAGAGAGAGAGAGAGATACAGAACATGAGTAAGGGAGGGGCAGAGAGAGAGGGAGACATAGAATCCGAAGCAGGCTCCAGGCCCTGAGCTGTCAGCACAGAGCCCAACGCAGGGCTTGAACCCACAAACACTGAGATCATGACCTGAGCCTAAGTCGGACGTTCAACCGACTGAGCCACCCAGGCGCCCTGAATTCATAAAAGTTTTAAAGCTCTTAAGTTAAAACTGTTGGGCACCTGCTGTGTGCTGTGCGCTCTCCCTCCTCCCGTGCATCGGGTTAATCCTCACCCCAGCCCAGGAGCCCGGGTGCGTCCCCAGGCGCACGTGAGCCGAGCGGTGGCCTTGAGAAGCACAGTGAGGAAGCGGCAGCCTCAGACTCACGCACCCCACTGATGACCGGCAATGCCTGGCGGTCTGCCTGGTGGCGGCACCGAAACGGCTTCTTTTGCACCATGTCCCGCCCTCCCCACCCTCCCGGCCCTCCTGGCCTTCCCGCTTCTCCAGTTTCTAGGAGCCAGACCCCGCAGAATCACTTCCTTTGTCCACGCTGGGGACGAACGCTGTGTTTCCCAAACTGTGGTCACTGCCACTCGCCATCACGACCATCGTCACAGCTACGGTGCTGTGAGTCCGACGTGTCAGCCTTCCCCAGGCCGCGTCTCTGCAACGTCACGGCCTTGGTGTGCCAGTTACGTTTTTCCACATACACATCGATGTAACTGTGTAATGACTGAAATCCTCGTGCTCAGTAGTGAAGCACTGAAACGTCGGTACCACTGTGCGTGTGCCCTGAACCCTCAGGCGGCCCGGTGTGTGGGGCGGAGCCAGTGTGCAGGCTGCAGGGGAGGGTGGTGGGGGCCGTGCCCTGCGGAGTGCCACCAAACGCAGCAGGAACTGCTTCTGTGTTTGCAAGTCTCTGTCTTTTTTTTTAAAAAATGTATTTATTTTTGAGAGAGAAAGAGAGTGCCTGTGCATGAGTCGGGGAGGGGCAGAGAGAGGGAGAGAGAATCCAAGCAGGCTCTGAGCCGTCAGCACAAAGCCGGATGTGGGGCTCAGTCCCACAAACTGTGAGATCACACCCTCGGCCAAAATCAAGAGTCAGATGCTTAACTGAGCCACCCAGGCACCCCAAGTCTAAATCTTCTTAATCATTAAAAAACAATTGAAATCTGGATTGTCTGAGGTTCTTTGTCTGTTAGGAACTCTAGCCCACGGAGCCCAGTGTTCTCAACCGAAGGTGCAGGGGGTGACGGGTCCCAGTCTGTCACCGGGGTGGAGGCGTGGAGTGCAGGCCCGGTTCTCCAGGTGGGCCGTGGGTCACGCCGGTGTCCACAAGCTCTCCTTTGTGCCTTGTCCCCCAGATCGGCCTGTTTGACCTGGAGGTGAACTGTCTCACCAAGATCCTCTTCGGTGCCTTGGTGGTGGTGTCGCTGGTCATGGTCTCTCTCCAGCACTTCGCTGGCCGGTGGTACCTGCAGATCATCCGCTTCCTCCTCCTGTTCTCCAACATCATCCCCATCAGGTGAGCGGAGGACGCGCCGCGGCATGGTCTTCTTGTTACTCGTGGTCCCCTTGAATGTCGGCAGAGAGCAGTCAGGGTCAGGGACGCGAGCCGTGCTCTGGGATGCTGGAGCTGTGCTCTAGCATCGGGAGGGAGGGTGCCCTTCTCAAATTAGAGTTTGCTCCAGAGATCTTGCCTGCTCTCCGCCAGGGGTGCTGCTCAGAGGGCATCCCTTCTGCCAGCTCCAGAGGTGGGTCCGGGCTGCTGGGAGGACCCTGTTACGACCGGTCCTGAGTCGGCTCCAAGGGAGATACGACAGGGCTTACTCCGGAAGGCCTCCTGCCGAGCGGAGTCAGCCAGTCCCCGAAGGGCCGATCTGTGTGATTCTTCTCCCGTGAGCTCCCGAGAGCGGTGGAATTCAGAGAGACGGGGAGGAGCTTGGGGGTCCCGGGGGCGGGAGGAAGAGAGGAGGGGGGCATGTGTCATGGGTGTGGCATTGCAGTTTGGGAAGATGAGAAGGTCTGGAGACGGGTGGTTGGTGACAGTCCTACAAACAGGGTGATTGCACTTGATGCCACCAAGCTGCGCACTTACTGGTTTCCATGGTAAATTTGTTAACGTATATTCTGCCACCGTTTCAGACGTTATGTTCTCAGACCATGTTGGCTCAGAGGACCAGTCATTAGAAACAAAAGACAGACTAAGACAACTACCTTGTCGGTATCTTAAAAGCATTTAAAATCTTCAGTGCCTTGTTCTAGTCCGAACTAGAAGAGCCTCAGGTGGTGCGAATTTGAGGCGGGGGGTTCTCTGACGGCGGTGTGGACTCTCGTGGGCTCTGCGGGTGCAGCGCAGGGACGTGCGTCTCCAGGGATGGTTCCCGATGTTCTGGCACAGGCGACAGGTGTTAGGGTCCTCGCCATCTCAGAGACCCTGGGCCGCTCGCAGACACCCTATTAACCTGCGTGCTCTGGCTTCCTGATCAGCCTGCGCGTCAACCTGGACATGGGCAAGATCGTGTACAGCTGGGTGATTCGGAGGGACGCGAAGATCCCCGGAACTGTGGTCCGTTCCAGCACCATCCCCGAGCAGCTGGGGAGGATTTCCTACCTGCTCACAGACAAGACAGGTGAGCTGTCTCCCGGGCCTTCGCGGGCTTCAGGCTGAGGGGAGGGGCCCGCATGCTCTTCCTGGGGGTGCGAGAGCCGGGCGCCGCTGCACCGTCCAATGAGGGTTGGTTATTTGGCGATGGGGATGTGACGGCCGCCACCGCCTCCGAGCAGCAGAGACTTACAGGGCACTAACTCCGTGCACGGCGTTCTTCTGGGCGTTCCTGCATACTTACTGAGTCAGTCCTCAACCATCTCGTGAGGTGGGCGTTTTTGTCCCCTTTTACAGATGAGGAGGTGAGGCGTAGGGAGGTGTATTTACTGCCTTGTCCGAAGCCCAGGGCGACAGCAGGCTTTGAGCTCAGGCAGTCTGGCTTCACGTCCTCATAACCGCACCCCAGATGCTTCGCAGTTTCATGTCAGAGCGGCTAGAATGGGGATCCTGAGGACCAGGCTTCACCTCTACCGTTTAGTGGCCACGGGATGAAAGAGAGTCTGTTAGAAAGGTCTGGGGCGGCTCACCAAATCAGAGAAAAAATAGATTTCTGGAGGAAGCAGAACCAGAAAATGTCTGGGAGTGTTCGCATCAGAATCCCTGGGATGGTCTCTGTGGGACTCGATCACTGGGGTGAACTTGACCCTGTTCATCTTCTATCCATGTATCCGTCTGCTCAAGGTTCAGGTTCCTTCAGGATAGAATCTAGTGTATGCCCCATGTCACCGTCTTGGCCAGCAGAATGAGTCCACAACCCTGACCGACTCTCTGTCTAAATCAGCCCAGGGAGTGACGGTGGTCATGTCCCCCATGGAAACCCAGGACGCCATCTTCAAAAGAAAAGGAGTTAGATTCTGGGCAGGCCGAACACCAGAGAAGTGGGTCCTGCAGGGGCGGCGTGGGGACCAGCGTCCAATGGCTAGCAGGAGCCTCTCAGCAAACGGCAGCTGCCATCACTGTCACTAACGGCTGCAGGACGCAGGCTCAGTTACTCATTTGTCCTATGTTTCAGGAACTCTTACCCAGAATGAGATGGTTTTCAAACGGCTGCATCTGGGCACCGTGGCCTACGGCCTCGACTCCATGGATGAAGTACAGAGCCACATATTTAGTATTTACACCCAGGTAAAACCTTTGGTTTTGATTCCTGAAACGTTTCCTTTGCCTTTATTAGCACCTGTGTCGAGGTATTGTTCATCAAAGCGTACAGTTCGCCCAGTTAACGTCAGCAGTTCATTGGGTTGGTATATGTATAGAGCTGTGCACCTGTCACCGCAGTCTGTCTCTCTCATCCCCCGAGAGGAACCACATACCGTTCACCATCATTCCCGCTCCTCCCCAAACCCCTCGCCTTCCAAACCCATGGTGACCATCAGTCCTTTGTGTTTTGGATAAAATTGCAGGTCAGCTTTCCCCCATCTGCCTCCTCCCCCGAGTCAACCTGCTCTACTGAAATGCCTACGCCGTTAGGAAAAGCCTGAGAGGGATTTGTCTGCCCATTAATGCACGTCGGAAATAGCTTCGAGAGCTTACTGGCTAGGGTCACTTCCGGTTCCGGGTTAGGAGCCAGGGCTGGGGGTGGGGTGGGGGGGGAGGAGCGATCCGCTCCTGAACCGGCATGGCCGGTCAGCGTCCGTGTTCCAGTCGGCGATCGCATGCCGGACGTTAGCCTGTCAGAGAGGGGCCGCTGCGTCTCCTCTCTGCGTGGTTTTCCACGGACTTTCTCAAACTCGATCCTTTTTTCATAGAAAGGAATTACTGGCACGTGTCTTAATGTTCCTAAAAAGTTACACCAGTGGCTCCCTACCTGGCTCCTCGGGAGCGTAAACAAAAGGAGCACCTGAGGGATTCTGACCCGTTAAGATTAGGGAGAGCTGGGCTTCTGTGAGGTTTTTTGTTTTTGTTCTTTAAATTTTTTATTAAAAATTGTTTTTAAACATTTGCTTATCTTGAGAGAGTGAAAGTATGTGAGCAGAGGAGGGGCAGAGAGTGAGGGAGACGCAGAATCCAAAGCAGGCTCCAGGCGTCAGTGCAGAGCTGAACGCGGGTCTCGAACTCGTGAATCGCGAGATCATGACCTGAACCGAAGTTGGACACTTAACCGGCTGAGTCGTCCAGGTGCCCCTGGGCTTCTGTGTTTTAATCTTAAAATGAGGGGCGCCTGGGCAGCTCAGTCGGTTGAGCATCTGACTCTTGATTTTGGCTCAAGTCATAATTTCACGGTTTGTGGGTTTGAGCTCTGAGTTGGGCTCTGTGCTAACAATGCGGAACCTGCTTGGGATTTTCTCTCTCCCCCTCTCTCTGCTTCCCCCCTGCTTGTTCTCTGTCTCAGTCTCTCTCAAAACTAAATAAACTTAAATAAACGTAAGGTGACACGCCAACAAATGCCTTGGTAATTCGGAGACATGCCAGGGCTGCCTGACTGCTTACCCCCGTACATGCTGAGGCTCTCGTTTGGAGATGGGAATAAAAAGCCCGTGTTTTGCTTCAATTTGTCACAATAGACGATGATTTTGTTGTCAGAAGTCCAGCTGGAAACGTGCAGCAAGTATTTCTCTCTGGGTTAAAGGTGGGACCCAGGAATACTTCGTGGCACAGTTGTATTGGACAGCGAATCTTCTGGGACATTCTCTGGTAGGCATGCAGGTTTCCAGGGTCATCTCCTAGGAATGGCAGAGCAGGAGGTGCGGTTGGGAAGTGGGAGTGGGTTTTAAATGGAGGACAGTTCATTTGATCCAGGTCACGTCCTCCTGTACAGTCAGCCGTGACACTCCTGTTCCTCTCCGAGGCTCCCCATGTGGGCCTTTGTGGCTTGTCTCCACCTGGGCCCATGGACTGTTGTCAAAGATGTACGTTAGGGTTCTTGAAAAGCCACGGGGGTTTGTCGAACAGGAAGGAAAGGCCACAGCCAGCCCCCGTTCCTGCCCTCTGACCTGTCTTCCTCCGTGGCACTGGCGCCCCTGGGCTCTGTCTCCGACTCTGTGCCTCTGTCCCAGGAGGTCCCCTCGCTGTCCGCCGCCCCCACCTGGAGCTTTTGACCTGGAGACACCTGCTCGCTTCTGTGGCTGTGTGTGGGTGGTGAGGACCGCACACCGTGGCCTTGACCTTCTCCCCTCCTTCACTACACCTGCTTCACTTCCCGAGGTGCTTGTGTTAGTGACCAACCACCACCGCTGCCATCTACTCTGCCGCTCCCTCCAAGGGCTTGAGAAGCGCCCCTTCCTTCTGCATCCCCACCTGCCTTTGGTCCCAGGCCAGTGGTGATGTCTGCTCCCTCCTGCTCACGTGTGGCGATCCTTTCTCGCTTGCTAGAGCGAACTGTGCTCTCCCTTGCTCGACTGTCTACTGTCTCCCTCCCGATCCCCCTGCACGGTGTTTCTGCTTCCCCTCTCGTGGGAGCACAGGGTACCCCTTGTACTGTCCGCTCCCTCTTGGGGCTGAGATGTGCCCGTGGTCCAGGCGTGGCCCCTGCTCGCTGAGGGCAGGCCCCCAGTTGCCTTCTGGGCCCCCCCGCCCCAAGGGGGTCCTCTGGGTGGGTTGTCACACTTCCCAGTGCCCGGCTGAACACTCCTGTCTCCCAGCCCCCTTCTCAGCGCCGCTGGCCCACCGACGATGACACGGCACAGCTTCACGGTCACGGTGCGTGTCCCCCGGCAGGGGACACCCCTCCCCATTCAGTGGTGCTTCTGGGAGCTCATGGTGTTTATAGAATCCATCTCTTCTCGGGATACTTCCATAGTTCAGCTTTTATGATCCATTTTCACCTCAGCGCAGATAACTCTCTTATAAAGTGTTAAAAGGCAGAAGACAATTTGGCCTACCATGAACTCTACCCCACGCCCCTTTCTTAGCGGAAGCTCATAAACTAGTTTGCCCATCCTGGCCTTGGACTTAAAATACCTCGGTGTTACAGGGTGAGGCCGTCTGGAGTCTGGAGTGAGCTCGGGGTCACAGCACCCACCTCCCCAGTGAGCTGTGTCCTTTCCTCTCTTCTAACCTCTAAAACCCTGCAGTGAGCACATAAGTAGTTTTGTGACGGGGCTGTGAAGGCTTTCCCAGGTTTTTAAAACAGCCATAAATTCAGCTGTGTTGTGTCCCAGTCAGTGATTTTTTTTTTTTAAAGTAAATTTACAGGGGCGCCTGGGTGGCTCAGTCGGTTAAGCCTCCGACTTCGGCTCAGGTCAGATCTCACGTTCGTGGGTTCGAGCCCCGCGTCAGGCTCTGTGCAGACAGCTAGCTCAGAGCCTGGAGCCTGCTTCCGGTTCTGTGTCTCCTTCTCTCTCTGCCCCTCCCTCTCTCATGCTCTGTCTCTCTCTGTATCAAAAATAAATAAAACATTAAAAAAAATTAAAAAAAAAAAGGTAAATTTACAGAGGTGTGAGCCATTGCTCCAGCCCGATTGTAGAATATGTCCACCCCTCCGGGGAGCCTGGGCCACTCAGTCATTTCTGCGTCTGGTTCTGGGTTTCAGCTCAGGCCATGATCTCACAGTTTGTGAGATCGAGCCCGACCTTGTGTTCTGTGCTGACAGTGCAGAACCTGCCTGCGATTCTCTCTCTCCCTCTCTCTCTACCCCCTCCCCTGCTCTTTCTCTCTCTCAACTAAACAAACATTAAAAAAAAAAAACAAAACAAAACTTTACCCACCACTCTAACAAGATTCTCCTGATCCCATTACAGTCATCTACTTGAATTTAGAATTTAATAATGGGATTTTTAGGCCAGTGTTTCAGAAAGTCCAGTATTTGGAACTCCTGGGTCAGGTCATTTGGGACAGTCAGAATCTCTAAACATAGGGTTTTGGGTGAGTTTTTCAGACAACAGCAGAGTTTGAGAACTGCTGCTGTGAATCTGAAGCTTCCCTGTATTTCTCAGAATATCAGCGTCTAAATCTGTGGACTCCAGAACAGTTTGCTGGATGATCCAGGCCGTTACCGGAAGAAAATTCACTCTTCATTTTCGTCTTCAAAATTAAAGCAAAATTTATTTGTATTTTTATATTTTTTAAAAGTTTATTTATTTTTGAGAGAGAGGGAGAAGGAGGGGCAGAGAGAGAGGGAGACACAGAATCCAAAGACAGGCTCCAGGCTCTGAGCTGTCAGCACAGAGCCCGATGCGGGGCTCGAACCCACAAACCATGAGATCATGACTGAGCTGAAGTCGGACCCTTAACCGACTGAGCCACCCAGGTGCCTCTAGGATACGTTTCTTTGCTGCAGAAGAAATAGGAATGTAGATGGGCACAAAGAAAAAAGTATAGATTTATGTTACTCAAAGAGAATCCATGTTAACACCTGGGTGTATAAACTGCCAAATTGTTTCTCTGCCTTTGTGTGTCCGGAGGTATGTGTGTTTTGTTTCTATGTTTCTTCTTCCTTCTCAGCAAGAAGGCATCGTATTTTCCTAATTCTTTTTAACTAGAGTGGAGCCTCAGAATTGTGTGTAAAGTTTATAAAATCTCTCTCTGTATCTGTCTATGTCTATGTGTCTATCTTACTGCATTCTTTACGTATAGAAGACCCAACATATATATTTCTTAAAATCTTTATTGGTTATTCTGAGAGGCATTTCCAGTTAAGAACCACTGTTGGAATATCTCTATCAAATTTACTTTTCTACACACACACACACACACACACACACACACACACGCGTGAGCACACACCAACTTAATTTTTTTTTCACTCACGTCAGTGATTATGATACTTCTTAATGGTTTTCCAGTGGGGCTGGGACTAGGGTAAGGAGACTGAGGTATGCGCCTGAAATGCCAGCAAACCCCCACAACATCCCCAAACACAGCAGTCAAGATGACAACTATGCTAATGCAGTATTTGCAAGATTTAAAAACTTCAGGCAATGGTCCATGGTGAACACAGTTCTGAAATTTGGAATTGGCGGCATCGGGCTCTGGATTAACGCAGCAGAGTCCCCCCTCCCCGCCCTGTGCGGGTCCTGGCTTCGTGTCTGGTCCTTGGCCGCCCGGCGCGGTGATGTCTTGGGCTGGATCATTCTTTGTCCTGTGAGCCGTGCTGTGCGTGGCAGGGCGATTAGCAACTCCCTTGCCCCCTCTCCCATCCTGGTGTCTGATGCGCCCCTCCCCCAGCTGTGAGCACCAGAAGCATCTCCGGGCCCTGCCCGGTGGTGGGGGAGGGGCAGAGGCCCCCGGTGGAGAACCCCAGCGTTACATGGGGTTCAGTTTCAACCAGTTGAAACGCGCTGCCTGCGTCACGCTGGAAGGCGTCTGCTAAGCAGTAAACGTTGTAGTTACTCCGTCGCTTGATCATCCTCTACCTCAGGTGACTATTTGGCAGTGGTGGCTGTGAGCCCGTCTCGGTGGGGGTGGCCCTTTGAGGTTAACGAGCTCTCAGCTTTGAGCTTTATTTGGGGAGTGAAGTGGTGCTGTCGACACAGGGGTCCTTCCTCTGTGATGTAAGCGTATTTTTACCAGTTGCAGCCCATTCATCATAGCCGTGAGCATGACAAATGCTCGTAAGTGGTGACGACTTCATTGCATTTTGGGAAGAAAACGGTTAACTCTTGGCGACTCAGCATTGAGCTTTTGCACTCATGTTCCCTCCAGTGCAGAGACTGGAGTTCTCGTTGGGAAGTGCCCCTGCCCTGCATCCGTAATGAGAAAGGGAGCCCAGTGTTCATTGTCACCTCTGCGCCTCATGCATCGGCCGGGCTACGTAGAATGACCTTGCAGCGTCACGTGGTGTGAGGTTCCCACCCGAGGGCCGGGGCAAGGGGGCCTTTGGATGTGGAGGTCCCGATTCTTCCTCCTCGGGCTCCTGACCTCGTGCGGAGCTGTTTGGTGCCCCTTCCACGAGAGGACCAGTAGTTTGTCCCCAGGGCAAAAAGAGCGGCAGCCTGCCTCTGCGGATAGATGCCACATCTGTTTTTATTTTCCCCTGGTATTTGTTAAGGAAGGAGAAATGTGTGTAGGTTAAAGGGCCTGCGTGGAGGAGGCTGGAGGTAAACACTGTGCGACGTGAAACTCTTCCATATGGGCGGCGTGAGGGGGTTTGAACCCCGGGCCCTCATACGGACGCTAGCGGAGCCCCTGGTCGTCAGCAGCGCCTTCCTGATCTGTGCGGATTGCCGTTCACGGCGCGGATGAGGCTTCTCTTGGAGAATTAATTAAAGCAGTTTCAGAATCCATGGCTTTCATTCCTTCCCCCGAGACATCTTGGTTGGGAAGGGGCTAACTATGGATTGGAGAGAGACGTAGATGGACGTGGGGACATTACGTAAGCCCATCGCCTGTGATGTAGGTTGGGGCAAATCAGCCTCACCTTCTTCCGATCTGCTCTCAGACAGGGCCCTGCTCTGGAAGTAGGGTCTCTGGAAACTCTGAGCCTTGCTCTCGTTTCCCCTGGAATACAAAACCCCAAGGCTCTGGGCCGCCTCACGTTTGAAACACTGCGGAAAGTATTTGGCTCCTGTAGACGTGAAATCAGATCGCTTATAAAATCCAAAGGTTTGTGAGGGATGCCCTTAGCTCGAACTTTCCTTCCCACCCGCTGTCCCCAACCCTTCCCGGCCAAAGCCAGGGCTTTGTCAGACGTCCTGTTCTGATCGCCCCCATGTTGGATAACACCCGGTCCAGGTACTGAACTACGTGGGCAACTTGAACACGTACATCTGTGGCTAGAACATGAATTTCAGAGCTTAGAACGTTCTGGACTCAGACTTTCCAGCGGAGAGAACCTTTCTGTAAATCTCCAGTCCTTGTTATAATTTTAGAGTTAAACTCCTTATAATTAAAAGCACTTGGCCAATGATGATTCATTTAAACTGGAGTTCGGATTCATTCCTCTAATTATCATAACCATGCGGTGCCCTTTGGCCTGGAAGTGACACCTGTGTCCTCTTGACACCAGAGGTTAACAGAGCAGGAAGCCAGAGCACCGCGTGTGCCCGCCTGGCCAGGATAACGTCGTAATTGTCTAATTACCTGAGGAGTCTAATGCCACTGCTAAAAATAGTATTAAAAAAATTAAACGAAGGCTGTTTTCTTCTCATCTGGTCTCTATTTTGGGCAACCGCGTGTTCCCGGGCATGAGACGGGCTTCATTCTAAAGGATCGGATCGCTTCTCTTCTGCTGCGTAAAATCTGTTTCTAATGGACTGTGGGCTCCAGCGACTGCAGAAACGGCTCTGCTTCCGGGGCTCAGCCGTGGAGGAAGACTGTGGCAGGAGTTCCTTTTGTCCAACACTGTGCTTTAAAACCCAGAGCCGATGTTGGCCAACTTGATATTTATTTCTTCCTGGAAATAGAAAAAAAAAAAAATCACGTCCGGGGAAGGTGCGCCACTGTCGCCTTTAGCAACGCAAAGTCGTTCGTTTGCTCCCCAAATACCTGTGCACGCCGGGCACTCTGTGGGTCCTGGATGAATAACACGCAGCTGGACAAGGTCTCTTCTGGTGTAGCTGGAGAGTCGCCGGGTAAACAGGTCGGTTTTAGACGGAACACGACGTCCCGCACTTCCGGCGGGAAGATGGGCGGGGGCTCTTGCCGAGGGCCTCTCTGGGGATGTAGCGAGGACTCTGAGGCCTTCTCTGAGGAGGCGGAGCCAGGCAGGCCTGCTGATCTGGGTGTGATGTGCCAGGTGGAGGGCAAGGTGGGTGCAAAGGCCCGAGGCAGGAAGGACTGTGGCAGTGTTCGAAGAACAGAAAGGCCGGAGCAGAGAGGAGGAACGTGGCAAGAAGGCAGGGTGCCGCGGTGGGCAGGGGCTGGCCAGGTGGGCTCCGCGGGCCGTGGGCGGGCACTTGAGGTCCGTGGAGCCCTGGGTGCAGGCCGGCCCCCGCCGTGGGGAAGTTTCCTCCCCAGGTGTCGGAGGTGCCCAGTGAGGAGCCGTGGCTGCACCAGCCTCGCCTGCGGTGTGGTGGGGGCTTTGCCGTCAGAGGCCCCCGGCACACCGAGAGGAAGACAGGCTCCCGTGTTCACAGGGAGAAACCCCCCAGTCACTGAATTGTAATTGTTTCCTCTATTTTGCTGCCTTTTTTTGTTTTTTGGCCAATCGTAAACGATTAGGTTCCTGAAAATTCCTTGCCGTTTGTAGCAATGTCACTGCAGACGTAACCGAGTGCCGTGTTTTGAAGCCGCGGGAAGAAAAACTGTATCTCCGCGTGGCTTTTCTTCCACACGTTCTAGACCCTTCCGTGTCTCCAGCCCTCCTCCTCGTTCTTTTCTCTCTCCCGCAGCAATCCCAGGACCCGCCGGCTCAGAAGGGCCCCACGCTCACCACCAAGGTGCGGCGGACCATGAGCAGCCGCGTGCACGAGGCCGTGAAGGCCATCGCCCTGTGCCACAACGTGACTCCCGTGTACGAGTCCAACGGCGTGACCGACCAGGCCGAGGCCGAGAAGCACTATGAGGACTCCTGCCGCGTGTACCAGGCGTCCAGCCCGGATGAGGTGAGCCGCCGGCGAGGGGGGCGGGGGGGCGCCGGGAGGGGCCGTGCCTGCTCTGCACACGCTGGGGTGGGGCTCCCCGAGGAAGCCACCTGTCCGTGGGCACGGGCCGGGTGGTCGACACAGCGCTGCAGGGGAGCCCCGTTGTCACGTGCCTGCAGGACTCTCTTCCCTCCAGAAGGAATTCTCCAGGACGTAAGATATGTCCCAAATAGGGGGCGCCCGGGTGGCTCAGTCAGCGAAGCATCCGACTTCAGCTCAGGTCACGATCTCATGTTCGCGGGTTCGAGCCCCGCGTCAAGGTCTGTGCTGACAGCTCGGAGCCTGGAGCCTGTCTTCGGATTCTGTGTCTCCTTCTCTCTCTCTGCCCTCCCCCTGTTGTCTCTGTTTCTCTCAAAAATCAATCGACACCCCCCAAAAAATTTTTAAACCAGTGAAGTGACTCAGAATACTTCATTAAAATAGAAAAGAAAAAATAAAGATCACCCCAGGTACGCAAACAGCAGGAGATCCTGTTTGTGATTCCGATGGCCAGCCCTCAAGGGTCCCGTTGAAACCATATCTTCCTTTTTTAAGAAAAACATCAGCTCTATTAAGATACGCTCCACATGCCACGCAATTACCCATTGAACGTACACAGCCTAGTGTTTAATTTTAGTGTGTTCACGGACATAGGCGTCCGTTACCACGGTCAGTTTGAGAACGTTTTTATCACCCCAAAAGGAGGCGCCCCATCCCGTATCCTCCTGGACTCCGGCCCTCGCCGCAGCCGGGTCTCTCTGGGTTTGCCGAGTCCGGACACTCCACCCACAGGGTGGCCAATGCTACGTTTTGTGAATCCATTTCTCCGTCGATGGACATTCGGACTGCTGCTTTTTTTCCTTCGTTTTTTGCTATCATGGATGGCGCTGCTGTGAACCTTTGTTTCGCAGGTTTTGGGGCGGGTGTGCGTCTTCCTTTTCCTTGGTGTGTCTTTAGGAGCGGGACTGCCGGGCTGTCTGACCTTTTCGAAACTGCCACGCTGCTGTCCAAAGTGGCTCCGTCATTCTGCGTCCCCACAGGCAGTGTGGAAGGGTTCCGGTTTCTGTCCTTTGCCACCATGTGTCCTTGTCAGGCCTTTGGACTCTGGCCATCCTAGGGAGGGTGAAGTGAAACTTCCCTGAGGTTTTCATTTGCATTTCCTTGATGGCCAGTAATTCCGAGCACCTTTTCATGTGCTTATTGGCTATTTGTGTATCTTCTCCTCTCCAGTGTCCTTTGCCCCCTTTCAATTATGTATCTTTTTGTTGTTGAGTTGAAAGAGCTTTTTTATATATTCTAGATCAAAGCCTCTTATGGGATATATGATTTACAAGCATTTTTCTCCTAGAAGGCTGTCTTTTTACTTTCACAGCGGTGTCCTTTTTGAAACACTAAAGCGTTTGATTCTAACCAAGTTCACTAAGCCACGCTGTTGTTTATATGTAAGCACATTCTTTTGCTAGAACCAGAGGGACTCATGTGATTCCATGTTCAAGGGCAGGGACTCTGCAGCGTGGTTGACCTGTATTGTTTTCTGTGACAAGTCCCTGTTTGCTTTCTCTCCCGGGGACATGGGAGCACTCTGCCTGTGTATAGGGAGCACTCGGCCAGAATGAAAATAATATGTCCTTTGTCTTCCTGACTGGAGTAGGATTGAGGCATAGGGATATTTCACCAATCTGGGAACGTTCTGGTCTCTTTTCCTTCTCCCTCCTTCCTGTCCAGAAAACTTGTATTCTGATTAGGAAAGCCGTTACTTTCCAGTATAGAAAATTTGGACACTTCAGTCAACTCTAAGAAGAAACTGGGTCATTTGTAATCTCGTTCTTGAAAGATGACAATAGGAAACTTTCCTGGAGTATCTGATCCGTCAGATGATATTTGAAGTGCTCTCCGTGTATTATCTCATTTAATCTTTCTAGCGACTAAGAGACTTATTATCCCCGTTTTCAGAAGAGAACAATCCAGGACAGAGAGGTTAAATATTTAGCCTAAAGTCACCTGAATTTTTTTTAAACTTTTTATCCTGGAAATAATTTCAGACTTACAAAAAAAAGTTGTTAAGTTAGTACTAAGAATTTCCCTTTTACCAACCTTCACTCAGATTTTACCAACGTTCGCCTTTTTCTACCTGGGCTTTATCATTGTCTCTCATCTTTGAATAGTCAGCTGCAGACATGATTTTTTTCGTTTTTTTTTTTTTAAGTTTTTTTAAAGTTTATGTATTTTGAGAGAGAGAGAGAGAGCGAGCAGGAAAAGAGCAGAGAGAGAGAGAGAGAGAGAGAGGGAGAGGGAGAGAGAGAGGCTCCCAAGCAGGTTCCACACTGTCAGTGTGGAGCACAGTGCGGGGCTTGAACCCACGAACTGTGAGATCATGACCTGAGCTGGAGTCGGATGTTTAGGCAACTGAGCCACCCTGGCGCCCTCGGTTCTTTTTTGCTTTTAAGTGTCTTATTTTTTTTTTCTTAAAAAACAAGGACATTCTTTAGAATCAGGAAATTGACATTGATACAGTACAATTCTATGTCCTGCAGGTGTTACTGAAATGTCATTGGTTGTCCCACTGACTTAGCTTCTTGCTTCTTCACCAAAAATGAGACCCCCCCTCCATCCCCCCAGATCAGAATCCAGTCCAGGAACACTGCATCCGGGTGTCACACCTCTTGTCTCCTTGGCTCTGGAACTTGGGTTTCCTTGACTTTCAAGTCCTTGACGCTTTTGAAGAGTACAGGCCATTATCTTATAGACCGTTCCCTTAGTTTGAGTCTGACCTTTAGTTACTGTGCGGGCTCCGTGTCCGCGCCGATGACACTGTCCTCAGTTCTAAGGAGACACGTGCTGTTGGCGTGACCTGCTCTTAGAGACACTGACACGGGGAGGCGGCCATTCTCCCCTTGCTAATTGGTCGTATAGCAGCCGCTCCCCGTGACGGGCTGGGGTTTTAACCCAGGGAGCTGTTGTCAGAACCCAAACTCTTAGTGATTTTACTAAGTTGTTTTCTAGAAGCCACTAGGAACTTTTCGATGTGTGATCTTCCAGTATCTTTTCTTTTTTAATATTTTGTTTCTAAGTGATCTCTACACCTGCCACAGGGCTCAAACTCACCACCCTGAGATCTGAGTTGCACGCTCTACTGTCTGAGCCAGCCAGACACCCTTATATATTTTCCTATATTTTTAACTGACAATGGGAATCGTAGCATAGAGTTTTGTACCCTCTGTTTTAAACTTAATATTCATCATCCCTCTTTCCCCAATATTTTGAATAGTCTTAAAAGACAGCTTTTGATAATTGTATGCACGTACCCCAATACCCTTTTTTTAAGTGTTTTTACTTATTTTTGAGAAACAGAGGGAGTGTGAGCAGGGGAGGGGCAGAGTGAGAGGGAGACGCAGAATCCGAAGCAGGCTCCAGGCTCTGAGCTGTCAGCACGGAGCCCAATGTGGGGCTCGAACCCACAAACCATGAGATCATGACCTGAGCCGAAGTCAGACGCTTAACCGGCTGAGACCCCCCCCACACCTCCCAGAATCATTTTTGAACCATCTTACTCTTCCACTAGCGTTACAAGGGCTTCCAGTTACTTCTTGTCGTTTATTTTAGGAAGGAGAGAGGGGGCTTCCCTGGTGAGTGGAGGGTTCTGAAGGTCTGGACCAAGTAGAGAACGTTGGGGAGCCCAGGGCGGTCACCGCAATGAGAATCCAAAGCTCAAAAATGGGAGGACGCTGGGCTGTGGCTTTCCCTGCCGGTAGCTTCTTCCTCCTTCCGGTGGGGGCACGGCTGGGTTGTGGCTCCTGGGAACTGACCCTTTGTCGTCTGCTTGGGGTTTGTGGGGCAGCACAGCCATGCACCCAGTTCATCCGTGACCCCTGACACTTGAACCAGGTTTCTCGGGGTGGAAAACGTCGTAGCCCTTGGCCAGATTCTGAGATGCACTTTGCGTGCAGAGTGGGAGAAGCGGGGGCGGACAGATACGGATGAGGTGACCCATTTGTGACCCATTTGCTCCGACTTGAGCTGTAATAACCACAGGGTTCAGATCTGTCCTCATTTCTCCACCGCATTTAGTCTGTTTGATCTTGGTTTTTTCCCATTCGGAACTGGGAGACAGCACCGCTGAGGGCCAGATTCTGGGTAGTGAGGGGCTGGGAACCAGTAGCTCGTGGGGGGTTTCGGGATCGGCATTTGGCCAAGTTTCAGAAGGTGGCGGTCTGGATGGCACCGCCACCCGGGAGCTCCCGTGTTGGCCGCGGACGGGCCTGCATACGGAGGTCTTCAGCGCCTGTCCCATGCTCCCGGTCCCCACCCACTTGTGACACATTTGGCGTGGGGCCGGGCAGAGTTTTTCCATGAGGATTCCGCTTTCACGGGATGCTTTGTGCTTCTCCTCTCCCGTTCATTAATTGCACTCAGATTCAGACATACCTCATTTGTCTAAGATTCTGAGCAGTGATTGTTAAAAAAAAAAAAAAAAAAGAGGTATTTTCTCTTGGTCTTTGGTGCCTTCACAGAGGTCAGTGTTACCTCGTTGGTCTCTCCCCCTCCCCCTCCCGCTTTATTTATGATCATACACCTTTTTCATGTTTATGGCAGAATATATGAAAATACAGGTGAGATACTAAAAGGCAAACTGTAATCCTACTAACTAAAGGTGTAAGCGCTGTTAATATTTTACTAACCCGCCTTCCAAACGATCTCAAAAGATGCATACCGCAAAATACAAATCCGTGTCTGTACAGATACCACGTACAGAAAGGAGGCTGCGTCTCATTCCAGCACAACCTCTCGGCAAGCTCTCCTGTTTCCAAGATTCCACGTAGGGTTGGCCAGGTCTAGAAGCCTAGCTTTGAAATTCTCTATCAGTAAAACGGTGCTGGTCCAGGCCAGGTCACGTGCCTGGAATCCACAGAGAGACCAGGACGCACTTGACTCTGGAGCTGCCAGAATAATTTCTGCCAGTTGGGGATAGGATTCGTTTCCTGTAACAGAAAGCAGGATTTCCTAAATTTGCTTCCTATGCACATTCTGCTTTGGAGGCCTTGAAGTGTCTTTTTTTCAGCTATTGATAACAGCCCGAGGGGTGCTGGGCGCCGCCTGCCGCCTCCAGTAACTCCCAGGGGAGATGAAATAGATCTAATCTGGCCACAGAGAGGTGCTCCCCAGTGCTCGGCCCGGACAGCATCCCATCACTTCCTGGATGTTTGGCAGCATTGCAGGGTGGGGGGCACTGGGCGAGGGGGGAGGGGTTGTGGTCGTGATGGAGTTCTTTAATGCATTTGTTTCTTGGCGTGAGTGGTCCACCAGGTGCTCTCCTAAGAGCAGGTAGAATCAGCCCTGTGACTCGTTCGTCTTTGCCAGGAATTCTTTCATAGTAAAAAAACAACAAACTTTTTTTAGGCATTTAAAATCACAAATACTAACGTCCTCATTACAGAGAAAGTGAAAATGTAGATTCAGAGGAGAAGTTGATAAACATTAATTTTATCCACCACCTGGAGGTGTATGCGTGTCTATGTAGAAACATAATTGTGTGTTTCATACTACGGTCCAGGGAGGGGAGGGGGGTGAAGTCGCGTCCCTTACCCAAGCCTGTGGTTGCCCCTTTGGATTTCTGTCTGCACGAGTGTGTCTCTGTCTGTCTGTGTTTGTAGGGGCACATGTGTGCACGTGCACAGGTGCCCTGTGAGTATGTGTACGTGGGGGGCGTGACGTGTGTATGATTGAAAGTCTCTTGAGGCTTTGGCCCCACCCGGAACAGCTCGCTAATTTCAGAGCGATTGATCGCAAGTTCTGGGTCGTGCATAGGACGTTCGGCAGGGCTGCCCCTGCCCGTGCCGTGGGGTGAGAAGCGTGTCTCCTTCGTACCCTGAGATCTCCATCTTGCCCCGTCTACACAGGCCCTCCCCCTCCCCGCCGAGATGCCCCTAGTTATCAGTATGTGAGTGTCCCTACAGGGATCATCCTTTGCATCTATTAGAATTTTTTCTCACCCCTTCATTATTAACACATTAAAAAAAATCTTTTAAAGCACAATTGGAAATTATAGATTCAGTTTTGTACCTTGCTTTCAATAGCTTTTTTTTTTTTAATATTTTTAATGTTTTATTTATTTTTGAGAGAAACTGAGAGACAGCATGAGCAGGAGAGGGTCAGAGAGAGAGGGAGACACAGAATCTGTGCTGACAGCTCAGAGCCTGACACAGGGCTCGAACTTACGAACTGTGAGATCATGACCTGAGCCGAAGCCGGATGCACACCCGACTGCCCGGCGCCCCATGAAGCTCTTGTTTCTGAAGCGTGTAGCACTTGGAGCGCCACGGAGGTGTGACCTCTGCAGAGGCCTGGGTCTTGCTAACACATCGTCTCTTGATGGCAGGTCAAGACCCTCCTGTCTGCTAACTTCCATGGAACGGGAGAGGGGGGCGCGCGCATCACATTGGCCTCCTGACTCCCCCATTGCAGTTGCTGGCTGTGTTCAGTTCCCACATTCTGACTTGACGAGTGGCGTGATTTAATTTCATTTTTACTTTTTTGGAGGGGAGTGGCAGAGAGAGGGAGAGAAATCCCAAGTGGGTTCCATGCTCAGCGCAGAGCCCAAGGTTCAGTCCCACTACCTGGGGGTCATGACCTGAGCTGAAACCAAGGGTCAGATGCTCAACCGACTGGGCCACCCAGGCGCCCTGATTTTACTCAAAAATTTTTTTAATTTTTTGTTTTTTTTACTGTTTTTTGAGAGACAGAGACAGCGCGAGCAGGGGAGGGGCAGAGAGAGAGGGAGACACAGAATCGGAAGCAGCTCCAGGCTCTGAGCTGTCAGCACAGAGCCTGACATGGGGCTCCAAGTCACGAACCGTGAGCTCATGACCTGAGCCGAAGCCGGACGCTCAACCGACTGAGCCCCCCAGGTGCCCCTTTACTTAATTTTTTTAAAACTGGTAATTAAAAATATTTACGTGTTAGATAAAAACATATGTCAATGCAGGTATCGATTAGTCAAATGAAGCAGTAACAGGAACCAGGGTTTTTTATTTTAAGATACAGTTTTAACTTCATCAGGCTTTGAGAGTTCCAGTAAAATTAGTTATATTCGCGATTTAATTTTTGAATTACATGTTTTTTAAGTTCTCTGATATGTTACTTTAATTCCAGCGTGGTTAACATACAGCGTAGTAGTCTGAGGCGTCCGTATAACGTTTTAACAATTTCCAGCCCCACGGGGGGCTCGTCCTCAAGGCACCCCTCAAGCCCCACCCCCCGCCTCTCCTCAGGGAACCGGCAGCGTGTTCTCTGCAGTTGAAGTCTGTTTCTTGGCTTGTTTTTCTCTCTTTCCCGCCGCACCCTGCTCATTTTTTTTTTTTTTAATTCCACAAGGAGGTGAAATCATACGATACTTCTCTTTCTCTGACTGACTTATTTTGTTCAGCATTATACTTTCTTGCTCCATCCCTGTGATGGCAAATGGCAAGATTCCATTCTTTTTTAATGAACGAATAATATTCCACATTGCATAAACACACACAATGAAATATATGTCATATCACTTCTTTATCCGTTCTTCTGTCAAGGAGCACATGCACGGCTTCTGTATTTCGGCTGTCATAAATAAGGCTGCTGTAAACACAGGGGTGCGTGTATTCCTTTGTTGTTTTATTTTCTGAGTAAATAGTGTAATTACAGGTTTTAGGCCAATTCCATTTTTTTTTTTTTAAGAGAGTGTATATGTGTGCAAGTGGGGGAGGGGCAGAGGGAGAGCGCGAATCTTAAGCAGGCTCCACGCCCATCATAGAGCCTGACACGGGGCTCAGTCTTGCGACTATGAGATCATGGCCTGAGCCAAAATTAAGGGTTGACACTTAACTAACTGACTGAGCCACCCAGGTGCCCCGAGTAGTTCTATTTTTAACTTTTAATTTAATTGTTTATTATTATTAATTTTTAAAAGTAATCTCTCTGGGGGTGCCTGGGTGACTCAGTCGGTTGAGCGTCTCGCTTTGGCTCAGGTCAGGATCTTGTGGTTCGTGGGTTTGGGCCCCGCATCGGGCTCTGCGCTGACAGCTAGCTCAGAGCGTGGAGTCTGTCTTCAGATTCTGTCTCTCTCTCTCTCTCTCTCTCTCTCTCTCTCTCTCTCTCTCTCTCTGACCCTTCCCTGCTCATGCTCTCTCTCTGTCTCTCAAAAATAAATTTAAACATTAAAAAAAAAGTAATCTCTCTGCCTAACAGAGGGCTCAAACTCACGACCCCAAGACTGAGTGGTGTGCAATACCGACTGAGCCAGTCAGACGCCCCTATTTTTTTTTTAAACTTTTTGAGGAAGCTTCGGACTGTTTCCCACCGTGGCCGCACCGGTTTGCGCCCCCACCAGGGTGCATGAGGGCTCCTCAGCGGGTGCCGGGGCAGGTCACCCGGGAACGCGGACGGCAGTTAGAAGTGGCCGCCTGCTGGGCACCGGCTTTGAGCGCCAGGCCCTGCACTCCGGGCACCTCATCCCGCCCACGGTTACTACCACGGTGCCCGTTCAGCAGGTGAGGGTGTAGGTTGGCCGGGGGCTGTCCCCAAGGCCACGTGGCCGGCAAGATGAAAAGCATCAGCCTGCGTCCTGTGGCTCTGTGACCGCAGCCCTGCTCCCCTGTCCTCGAGCGGAGAGCTTACATGTGCTGTGTCCCCTCACGAAACATAACTGGGTGCCGTGCGCTGTGTGGGGGGCTGGGGGCTGATGCTGGCTGGGCCTCCAGGGCATCCGGCTACTCTTGCCTGTTCTGAGCTGGCACTCAGGGTCTGTGTGCCACCCAGGCTCAGTCAAGTATGTGTTCTGATCCCTTCCCTCTTGTCTGGGGAAGCTTCCACGCTGGGTGCCAGGAAACTGGCAGCCCCCAGAAGCCTTCCTTTGGACTGTCCTGTCTTCACCACCTGTCTCTCCAGGGTCCTGTCCTTAGAAAGACAAACCAAAAGGATGTGTTTCTCTCCTGATCCCCAGTGACCTTGAAAGAGCCCCCTTACAGACAGCACTGGAGGCAACCAGAGCTGTGTGCACAGGTCCTCCCAGGAACGGCAGAGACCGTCGAAGGGCGCACTCCTGGGTCCGTGTCACCGTGCTGGGAGATGGAGAAGTACAGTGAAGGGGCGCCGGCTGGCTCAGTCCGTGGAGTGAGCGACTCTTGATCTCGGGGTAGTGGGTTCAAGCCCCACATTGGGTGTAGATTACTTAAAAATAAAATCTTAAAAAAAAAAAGTACAATGAAATGATAGGTCGAGAAGCAGATTTTTATAAGTGTAACCTATGCTTGTTATAGAAAAAGCAAACATTTTGGTATTTTTCCTCTTTCTGTCTTCAATACCTAGAATTTAAATATTTAGCATCATTCCATATTCTATCTTGATTTATCCACTTGGTAATCTATTGTCTTATCCCTATCCAGTAGCCGTCGTGATAGGATTATTTATTTATTTATTTATTTGATGTTTATTTTTAAAAGAGAACGTGAGCAGGGGAGGGGCAGAGAGTGAGGGAGACATAGAATCAGAAGCAGCTCCAGGCTCCAAGCTGTCAGCACAGAGCCCGACTGGGGCTCGAACTTACGAACCTAGAAACGGTGTCCTGAGCAGAAGTCGGACGCTCAACTGACTGAGCTCCCCCGGGCGCCCCCTGTGGTAGGATTTTTAGCAGCTGCCCTCTCTCCAGCCCCCTCAGGTACATCACAGCCACAGATTATTTATTCTGTCTCCCGCTTTTGGCTGTCTTAAATTTTGATGTCATGACAGAGAGCCCCGACGGGTTAAATCCCCGCATGCTTCCGAGTGTGTGTGTAAAAGGCTCCAAGCCTCTTTGTAACTGCGTTGCAGAGAGTGAGGACCAAAACCACCCCGGGAAGGGGAAGTCTGTGGCTTTGCCGGAGGTCTGCGGTCTCAGACCCCAGGTTTCCAGAACCACATTCATTTCTCAGGGGTGCACTTCCCTTAAATGCCTCCTTGTACCTGCGCCCCGGGCCGCTGGACAATGACCGCATTCAGATGTGTGCCCGCAGGAGCAAGAAAGATTTAGGAGGTGGGCGGCGCTTTACCATCCGCCGCCTGGTCCTCGCCCCAGGGTCAGTTCAGAGAACAGAGGTCAGGAACTTAAGGAGAAAACCCTCCTTCAATGTTATTTATTAACCAGTGGGGGTCAGAATCTTGAAATAGAGCGTTGGTTGCTCAGAAGAGAGGGGGGTGTTGGGAGTGTGTTAGGGACGCCGTAGAAAACGATCAAATGAGCCATCCTTGGCATTAACTGCTCCGTGGGCCGTGGTGCTGAGGTTCTGTCCCGTTTATTACTCGTCTTGGCCCAGAATGGACTTAAGGGACTAGTTATTTCTAAATGGCTAAGATTTTGTGGAGATGTCATTCTTTCTTTTCAAATCTGAATGTTCATCAGATTAAGTGATAGGAGCATGAATTTCAAGTACAGGATCAAGGAAACTTGGCTCAGGGAGTGGCCTTGTAGCCCACCGTCTCGTCCACAGATTCTTAAATAAAACAGAGGCAGTGTTTTTGTTCGCTCCATGCTGTGTTTTAGGGAAAAAAAATCAGCAGTATTAAAAGAAAAATCACTTAATGTTACATAAAACTCAGCTTTCCTTGAGGAAGACCTGGAAATGGTGGGCCCAGTTTCACTGGGCAGTGGTGAGCCGAGCTGGGTGGCACCTGCCTCAGTTTACCCCACCCCTCTGGGGCCAGCCCTGCCCCTTTCTGCTCCCTGTCCAGACCCCGGTCGTGCGCCGTCGAATCAGCTTGCTAACGAAAAATACCGTAGGTCTCCAGAGGCATCCATGGCCTTGAAAGGCTGGCTTAGGGCGAGCTGGCTGGCCTTTCTAGCCTGGCTATGACCTTGAACGCCCCCAGAGATATCAGATTCCCGCAGGCGCTTACGATGACTGTGTATCGTGCTTCTGACAAGAATTCAAGGCTGTGTTGCCTGACCTGGCGTATTTCCCAAGCACACATTTCCCAGGTACAAAGGGAAAATTATTAAAACTTGTCACATGTGGTTTATTGCAGACCCACAAATGCTGAAAAAGACCTTTCATGGATCGTTCTGGCATGAATTCCTCAGACGGGCATTTTGGGAGGGAGCGCAGCAGCCCGTCCTTTTCATTTCCTGGCCCCACCCCGAGCACTCAGCTCACTCAGCGCCCCGCTCCCCTCCCCCTCCCGCCCCCCTTCTCAATTTCCACTTGGTGGAGTTAATTTATTTGTTCATTCATTCACCTTAACGGGTTTCTTTTTCTGCTGCTGCTCTGACCTCTGGATATTCTGACCCAGGTCTCAGAGACCCCCCACTTCTGGGTGTTAGGGACAGTGAGCCTCAAGACCCCTAAATCTTTTCTGATTGGGTGGTACGGAGCGATTCTTTTGAACAGTTCAGACTTCCGATATAAGAGGTAACCTCATTTTATATTGCCTTGTTTTGAAAAGAAATTGGGGGCGCCTGGTAGCTCAGTTGGTTAGGCATCTGACTTCGGCTCAGGTCATGATCTCATGGTTCGTGTTTGAGTCTGAGGTTTGAGTCCCGTGTCGGGCTCTATGCTGACAGCTCGGAGCCTGGAGCCTGCTTTAAATTCTGTGTCTCCTCTCTTTCTGTGCCTCCCCCATTTGCTCTATGTCTCTCAAAACTAAATAAACGTTAAAAAAGAAAAGAAAAGAAATGCATCGGTCTCTCCGGCCCCCTGACATATTTGTCCCTCCTGTATTTGAGAAGGGTCGGGGGCATCTCAATGCCAAACCAGTCTCTTCTCCCGAGGCCCTTGGGGATTTCTCTTTAGAGAGGAGCTTCAGTTAACGCTGTGGGCCACAGAGTGGAAGGTGAGAATCAGAGACCCCCCCCCCCCCCCCCCGCACCGTCCCCCACACCCTTGGCAGGGCTCATATCCTGGGGCTCCGGTCCCCAGAGAGGCCAGGGAGGTTTTGATGAGGAGGTTGGGCCCAAGGTGGGGAGCAGCAAGCGCGGCAGCGGCTGGGTCCCCTCCCTCCACCTAGAGGTTCGCCATTGAAGAAATTGAGGTTGGGAGAGGTTTGCCTCCAGGTGTAATTCACCCAGCAGTAGCGTCTGTCACTTCGACCGACCGTGTCTGAATTACAGACCAGCTGTCCCTCCCGTGGAGCCCCGTGGGTCCCTGGCGTGGGGGCTGGGCTGGCCCAGGCTGGAACTGTGGCACCGTCTTGGAAGCCACTGCCGGGTCGGGAGCTGTGCATTCTTCCCATTGTAGTTCAGAGCAGGCTTTGGGGGAGTTAATGCATCTCCATGACGCCCAGTACCACTGACTCTTCACATCTGTTCACAACGATGAAATGGGTTTTTGAGAGGTGACGAAACAGCAGCTCGGAAACCAGAATGAAGCAGCCCCTTTCACTGAGACTCGTGGCTGAAGGCATCTCGGGAAGAATTTTTCTTTGTTACGAAGTTGGTGCGTAAGGGAGGACGCACACTTAGACTCGTGTGTACCTCCGGGTTCGTAATGTCTCGTGTTGAGCTGTGTGCTTACTTGAAATTGAAAGAAATGCGGGTACATGAGGAAAATATTTCCGTGGTGCAGAGAGGTAAAGTAGGACATGGAATATGGCTGATCCCACGTGTCAGCCTGTAAACAGTTTACGTGGAGACGGGATGATTTTGTGTACAAGGATCTTCACTGATCGTTTTAGACTCTGAGGGGGGATTGCTAGCAGGTAAGACAGGCCCTGTGGGAAGAGTCATGGACTCAAACCAGTAAATGAACGGGTTTTCAGAGACCGATGCAGACTGTTAGCAGACAAGACAGAAAACAGTCGGGTTGCTTGACTAGCTCTTGCTCTGCCGGTGGCGGTCAGGGTGCCGGTACCTTCCATCCGTCAGAAGGGAAAGCTGGTCCATGGGAATCCTGGCTGATTTGTTTGGACATCATCCGAACAGAGTAGAGTTTCCCATTCTTGAAGACTCTTGTTGCAGCATAAATTCAGTTACTGCCCGCAGCAGAAAGCCCGCTAGGCAGCTGAGCAGAGCCAACTGAGGACGGATACACAGAATGCTTAGGGCTGGGATGAAATGGAAAAGAAGCCACCGGGAGCCCCGCATTGTGCAGAGGCCAGAGGGGAGTGGGGGCGGGTGGCGGAGCTGGGCTGGAACCCCGGTTTGATCCCCCCCCGCCCCCCACTGCCTCAGGGAGTCGCAGGGCAGCCCAGGAGAGCCTGGGGTTTCTGGAAACCAGGATGGATCCCGGAGGAGCAAGTGTCTGCGTGTGCAGAGTCTCTTGGTAGAAGGAGGGGGGAACCTCCAGAAGCATGTGGTGAGGCAGAAGCTTGGGCGTCTGGGATCCCCTGGGAGAGTGACCTTGGTGGTCCCATCCCCGCAGGGACACTGAAATACCGTGGACACTTAGTTACAGAGTAGTGGCCACCCGAGGACCCACCACCCGACTGAGAGAGTAAAGCATCTCAGAAAGGACACCTCCTAGGTACCCCTTTCTCTGTCACCCTCTGTCACTCCCCAGGTCTGCTGTGTCCTGAAACCTGCCTCCTTTTCCTTCCCTAAAGGTTTTACTTTATAAGAAGAAAGGGGGATGGGGAGGGGGGCCTTTTCTTAGACTCCATCCTCTCAGGCTTGGTTTGGAATGGAATGGCAGCTTGTTGGGCATTAAAACTGGAAGCATCTTGTGTGCGTTTCCTGTCGCTGTGGGAGCAAACTGCGGCCCGTCCGCTTTTGGAAACGCCCCAGATTGATCACAGTCCTGGAGGTGAGGCCCCAGCTAGGGCTCCCCGGGCTGCCTGTGTGCCTCCCCGAGGCTGCAGGGGTGAATCTGTTGCCTTGCCTTCCCAGCTCCTAGCTGTTACCGTCTTCCTTGGTTTACATCCCTGCCTCTCTCTCCAAATCCGACCCGTCTTCTCTCTCTGGCCCGTCCCTCTGCCCTCAACTTCCTCTCTGCCTTCCGAGGTCCCCTGTGACTGCATTGGGCCTACCTGCACGATCCAGGAGAGGCTCCCTACCGCTGGGTCCTTAACCTTCATCACCCCTGCAGAGCCCATTTGGCCGAGTCAGGTCACCTATTCGCAGGTCCTGGGATTAGGATGTGGACATCTTGGGGGCCGTTATTCTGCCTGCCGCACGTCCCTTCAGCTTCCTGCCAGTGACCGTGTCGGGTGGACACCCGAGTGTGGCCAGATACCACTGAGGATGCGCTGATGAGCTCATACCCTGGTCTAGTCCCTGGGGCCTTTTCCTTGGGTCCGTTAGACCCAGGAGTAGATCCC
>NC_043711.1:96571501-96585794 GCF_006229205.1 Suricata suricatta | reverse complement strand
GGGGGGGGGGGGGGGGGGGGGGATGGTGAGTCCCTATGGGGACCCGTCCCTGCGCAGCCCCCCCCCAGGTTCCCTCTCTCTTGTCTTCCATTTCTACTTGTATTTCCTTGTCTTCCTGGAGACCCCTGGCCAGGTTCAAAGGCTTTTATTATTTTTTTCTTAAAGTTTACTTTTTTGAGGAAGAAAGGGCAAGCATGCATGAGCAGAGGAGGGGCAGAGAGAGAGGGGGAGAGGGGGGGTCCCAAGCTGGCTTGAGCTGCTCGTGCAGAGCCCAGCGTGGGACTCAGTCCCATGAACCCTGAGATCATGACCTGAGCTGAAATCAAGAGTCAGGGGCTTAACCCACGGAGCCGCCCAGGCACCCCTCAGATTCACAGGCTTTTAAAACATGCAAACTAATTGTTTAAAAGGTGATCTCGGGTACAGGGCCAGATTTCCGTTTTTTCTTGAGGAACCGGAAGTGCGGGCCACCCTGGGCCAGTCCCCTTGGGGCAGCCTCCTCCATCGGTGTCTGTGGGGTCGTGGGGTCGTCGCCCTTGTGGCTGTGATGTGCCCTCCCAGCCCTCTTCACTCACTTGCGTGACCAGCCTAGCCCCCTCCTTTGAGCTGAAGCGAAGCGGGTCTCGCTGTGGCTGCAGGAAGGTTCCAGATGGTGACAGAAGCTACGCCTCCAGGAGGGGCGGCGCATGGTGGGTGGGCTCGAGTGCCAGGCTGACCAGGTACCTCGCTGGCCTGGCCACCCCGCTGCCCAGCAGCACCGCCTCGGGCAGGTGAACGGGTCCCTGGGCCGAGCGCCCGTGTCCTCGTCTGCGTGGACCCCGGTCTGCGCCGTCGGCAGTGGGGGGAGGGGGGCCTTGTTCTCTGTGGTGCGGCCGCCGCCACGTGTCAGGGTGTCTAACACATCTCAGGGGTGCCGGCACACACCCCTTATCGGTGTGACAACCAAGAATGTCCCCGGGCGTTGCTGCGCGTCTCCTCAGGGGAGGACTGCCAGGCCCCCGCCGGGGTGGTTATTGGAGAGGCTTCCCGGCTCACTGGGCCCCGCGCTCATCTGCAGAAGCCGTGGCTCCGACCCTCGGTGCGTCCTCTCTGCCACGGCTCCTGCCACGGGCCTGGGAGAGGAGGCGAGTTGCCCCATGTGGAGGGCAGCAGGGGTGGGAGCCCGGCAGGCCCGGAGGAGCCCAGGCTGTCACCGGGGACCCAGTGACTGCCTCTGCTCTGTCTCTCTGCTGTCCCTCCTACTTTCGTGTTCATCTGCGACCTATGAACTGGGCCCCTTGGCCGCGTGTCTGACCTTCGACTCCGCGTCCTGTTCAGGTGGCCCTGGTGCAGTGGACAGAAAGTGTGGGCCTCACCCTGGTGGGCCGGGACCAGTCTTCCATGCAGCTGAGGACCCCTGGCGACCAGATCCTGAACTTCACCATCCTGCAGATCTTCCCCTTCACCTACGAAAGCAAGCGCATGGGCGTCATCGTGCGGGTGAGTTAGCTGCGCCTTCCCAGGATTACAGAGCTCCGGTGTGCCGTGTGCTCCCGTAGCCCCACGGTCGGCCTTAGCCCTTTCCCCCCTCGCTCCCCTGATGGCTGTTGTCCAGACCAGGAAGAGAGCATCATTGTCTGAGCAGAAACAGTATTCATCCATCAGTCACACAAGACCCCGGAGAGCTGGTCAGCCTCTGGTTCACCTAGTTTTATTTATTTGTTTTTTAATAATTTAAAAAAATGTTTATCATCGAGAGAGAGAGAGAGATATGGAGTGTAAGCGGGGGAGGGGCAGAGAGAGAGAGAGAGAGAGAGAGAGGGAGACACAGAATCTGAAGCAGGCTCCCAGCTCTGAGCTGTCACAGCCCGACGCGGGACTCAAACCCACGAACCATGAGATCGTGAGCTAAGCCGTAGTCAAATGCGTAACCAACTTAATCACCCGTGTGCGCCCAAAATTTTTTAAGGAAAGAAAACATTGTGCGTTCAGCTGAAGGCCCGTCTGCCCCTCCTGGATGTGCTTCCTTTCCATTCCTGCACCAAAGTCATCATTCTAATGACTTACAATGCTATTATCAGACATGTTTGGGTATAAGTAATATATAGCTGTGCGTGTTTCTATTCTTGAGTGACATTGTATCGTTATCCCCCTTTCTGTTTTTAACACTTAAAAGAACGTTATGTTCATGCATTTCATCTTCCTTTGTTAATTTAGCCGTGTTACAGTGTTGCGCTGTATGAACACGCCCCTCTCCCTTCAGTCTACTAGAGTTCTCTGTTACACCTATTGAGGTAGTTGCCACTTTTTTACCGTTGAAAACAGCGCTGGCTCACGCATGTCCTTGTCTGTTCTGGTCTCCCCTACACATAATGTGAACACGTCTGGAGGTCGGTTGCTGGATTCGCAGTATGTACATCTTTAACGCTGCCAGAGCCGTCACCCGCTCTTGTCCCCATGTGCTTGTACTAACTGGCCGCACCGTTCCTCCAATGGCTCCTGCACTCAGAGAATCCCGCTGCCCATTCCGGGAAGCCGGGGGTCCCTGTGTTCACGCGCCACTGTGTTTGGTAACTTTAAAGTCGACTGACCGTCAGAATTGCCACGGGAGCTTTAAAAATCCGGATCACTTTTGTCCTGTCCAGACCTGTTTTGGTCTTGGGATGGTTCCTTGGTATCTGTAAAGGTTTTTCACATTATTCGGCTCGATCGGAGAAAACTCTGCTCAGATCATGGGCGGCTTTGGAATGTGACTCCTCTTTTTTGTTTCGTCTTTAAAAAAAAAATGAGACTCCCCTCCACATGGATCTGTCTTATCCCTTGAAGATCAAAGAGCTGCCGATCCTCCTGTGATAAGTTAGTAATAGCAGTGTGAGTACTGAGGGGCCAGGGTGAGGAGGAGCCGACGCACTGGCAGCAGCGGTGACGGCGGCGGGAGCAGCAGTAACGTGCTGATGGATAGCATTTAGTGATGCCCGTTGTGTGCCAGTGGCTGTTCTAAAGGATTCCAGAAACTCACTCATTAATCCTTAGCATAAGCCAGCAAGGTAGGTACCGTTTTGACTGGCATTTGACAGAGAAGTCAATGGAAGTGCAGAGAGGCTCCGCATTCTCCCCTGGTTCACACAGCTGGATGATGGTGGAGCTGGGACCTGACCCCGGGTCATACGGCCCCAGAGCCTGGGCTCTTTAACTAACGCTGCGACCTGGGAGTTTGGGGGTGGGGAGTGGGGCATTGAAAGGCTTGGAGAGCACCCACGGTAATGCTGGGGTAGCGACGCGTGTGGTGTGCCTGGCAGGTTTCCCCACGCTTGGTGGTGTAAAACGACAGAAGGTAGTATCTCCCGGAGCCTGTGGGTCAGGAATCCGGGTCCTCTGGCCCGCGCCTCTTATAGGCTGCTGTCATCCAGGGCTCAGCTGGGGCAGGATCCGGCTGAAAACCAGGTAAATCAGTGCTGGGGCAGGATCCGGCTGCTTGCGGCTGTTGGACTGAGGGCTGTCATCCTCCGCTGCTTCGGCAGGAGGCCACCCTCCTTCACTGCTCCCCCCACCCACCTCTCCGCAGGTGGCTCCCTTGTCACCTGGCTTCCTCAGAGCCAGCAAGATGGAAGGCAGAGTCCTTGTAACCTGATCTCAGAACCGGCCTCCTGTCACCTCTGCCTCACTTACTAGAAACAAGTTAGAGGGCCAACCCCCACTCAGTGGGAGTGTGCCAGGGTCCAGCGCCAGCAGGTCCAGGGCTCCCTGGAGGATGGACGGTGTCGGTGAAAGGGGGAGCGAATGAGAGCCATGAGTTTCTTTCTGATCACCAGGCACGCACCAGGCATGCATCTCTGCTCTGACCTGAGAGCCAGCTTTATTCATGGAAGAAAATGTGTGGGGCCAGCACAGAAGTGGTATTTGCCTTAGACAATGATTTCTGATGACAGATTTCTTAGGAATGTAAAAATTTCCCAGAACAGAGACTGGTAGAAGACTCATGCATAATCTTTATCAATAATGATTGATGTAGGTGATTTAGATGCTTATCATATGGGGAAGGAAGGTATCTTTAGCATTCAAATACAAGGCAGTGTTTTTAGCATAGCAAAGGCAAGAGTTAGTTCTTATGAGCAGGGGTCAATGGCCTGTTTTCTAAGGGAAGAGAAACAGATTTCTCAGGAAATGCAATATTTGCTCCTGTAATCACAGAAGAAGTAGTTCCCACAATAAGTTCCTTCGCAAGGTGCAGTCAGCCTATTTTAGGATACGGGGACAAGTCACGCCCATTCCAGCCGAGAGGCGCCTTGGCGGTCGGTGCTCAGAATAATTGCGGGTGGACGGATATGGTCGCCATCTGAGGCCTTGCAAACCTGCCTTCCCTCACAAGGAGTTTTTTCAACTTAGTGAGTTCAGGAAGGACTTCCGGCAGGAGTGGGTCTCACCAGGGCATGAGGTACGAGGAGGCAGGGGTCGTTGTGAGCCACTGAAGAAGCTATCTCCCCTCCAGGTAGAGGAAACAGCTCCGTGAGCTGCTGTTCTGATGACCCAGTGACACAGCCATGAATGGACTCTGGAGTGACACATTTCAAGGGACTTTTATGTCCCTGGTGCACCTTCTGGGGGGGAGGGGAGCTTTTTCTCCCCCACTGCTGTTCCCGCCTGGCGCACCTGTCTGAGCCGTGGCTTCTAGACCGCGTCTGGAGCGCACAGCTGACGTCAAGACCATCTGTGTCCTGGCAGCGGCAGCACAGATCCTGTGGGTGGGTGTTTCCTGGGGAGTCAGAGGCATGATCTCTTCCAAAATGACTTCTGCTCCAGCCTTTCCAGCCTTTGTTTTTTCAAGTTCTAGGACCGTGGGCTCTGCTGAAGTCATTTGAGGGTTGAATCATCATCAGATGGTCCCCAGTATCAGCCGATCGAGCATAAGTGAGCAACATACCCTCCCTTCCTTTAGTTGCGAAGGGCTCTCATTCCCAGATACACGTCCTGTTTTAGGAGGTGCAGCCCCACGTCCTCTCAGCAAGAACAGGACTCTGTACCTCGAAGTGGGGGATACTCATTAGATGGGAAAAAATCTTACTGTTCATTTAAACTTTCTTTTAAAAATTTTTAAACGTTTATTCATTTTTGAGAGACAGAGAGAGAGTGGGAGCAGGGCAGAGAGAGGGGGAGACACAGAATCTGAGGCAGGCTCCGGGTTCTGAGCTGTCTGCACAGAGCCCGACGCGGGGCTCGAACCCATGATCTATGAGACCATGACCTGAGCTGAAGTCAGATGCTTAACTGACTGAGCCTCCCAGGGGCCCTTCTATCTACCATTATTTTAAAATAGCATTCTCCCCTTCCAAGGTTATAGAAAACAAACCAGCTCGACATTGAATTAAAGCATTCAGAACAGATACGTACATCAAGAAGGAGCTCAAACTATTCCTCTTTATTTTCACCACCCAAAGACCAAGCACTCACCCCTCTTTAGAGAATTTCCCTTTTAGCTTTCTTCTGCGCACCTACGAATGTAAATACCCACACGTGTTTGTATGAACTTGGCGTTGAGCTTCATGTTGGACTTTCTAAACTCTCTCCACTGTTGAATATGTATGGAAAATGTTCTCATATTGGTAAAATGTGATTTTTATCATTTTAATGCGTGCGTGTTTTGCTGAAAAAAATATACCATTATTTAATTAAATATTCTTTTCTCAGATACTTCACATTTTTCACTTCTCACCACTAAGTCAGCCTGTGAGCATCCTTCTTTGTTAGACTGTCTTCAACGAATGCACATTACTGCTAAGTTTTCTTGTTTTCCCACCTGTCTCCCTCTTTATCTGTGCCTTTGACATGAAAATTAGCCTTCCAGACACGTGGACAGCATCTCCATTCTCCAGAAAGCTCCCTAACTCTTTGCCCTGGGGCCGTTTTGCCTTCAGGGGACAGTCAAAAAACATTGGGAGACTTTTCAGTTGTCACAAGTCAGGGTTGACTTCTTCTCGTTGGCAGAGGCCAGGACGGCCTCCTAACGCAGCATAACCCACCACCGGGGGCCGGCAGCTCAGTTCCCGTGCGCGGGTCCTGTCTGGTATTTGGAAGTACCTGCCCAGTCCCCCGAAGTGAGGCATGTCCGCCAGGCTGTGGCACACCGCGGTTTAGTGCCTGTTGGCAGCCGTGGGCGTGCTCGCCTCGCTCCTCACCCTCCCGCCATGGGCGAGCTCGTGCCCGGTGCCAGGCAGGGACTGGTCATGTCCACCAAGCCACGTCCTTCCTTGGCGCGCATCGCTGTCTCCTGGGGGCTTCCCTGGGGCTCGTGCGCTTGCGTCTCCGAGAGGAAGCTGCCACTGTCGTGAGCAGATGTCCCCCGTGGAACGGTGGAGGCAGATCCGGGCCGCCGATCCTACCCTTGTCCTTGTTTGAATAAAAGAGGCCTTTGAACAGGGGCCAGGATTGGACCACAGTGGAAAAATGATGAGGCCCCAAAACAATGCCGTGCAAGCAGCAGCCCCTGTAAATGTGCAGCATGATCTCGCCACCTCTGGGAGCGAGGTAACCTTGCGGTGAACCGGGCGGGAGGAAGTGAGTGGCGGGAGGAGACGGTGAGGCCGTGTTTGTGTTGGACGAGCGGCCTGCAGCCACAGAGCGCCCTCTGCGGCCCAGGCGGCTGGGGAGGGGACGCCGTTTCCTGCGCTCTGATGTCAAGCACGTTTGGGTGAAAGGAAGGGAGAGAAAAGCCCCGGGAGCTTTCATGTTCAGCCCCCGCGGCCTTCTCTGGCCTGAGTCCCCAGCAGGCACAGGTGTGTGTGACCCATCGGAGATGTTGCGTCCCCTTCTGCTGGCTCAGGGAGGCAGGTGCCTCCTGGTGGCCGGCAGGTGCTTTTGTGAGCAAGCGTGGAGTTCTCAAAGATTGTCAATGACCAGCGGGCCCTGGAAAACTTTTTAAAGAAGGAAATGTGTGGGGCGCCTAGGTGGCTCAGTCGGTTGAGCGCCCGACTTCGGCTCAGGTCATGGTCTCATGGTTCACAAGGGCCCCGCGTCGGGCTCTGTGCTGACAGCTCGGAGCCTGGAGCTGCTTCAGATTCTGTGTCTCCCTCTCTCTCTGCCCCTCCCCCACTAACGCCCAGTCTCTCTCTCTCAATAAATAAACATTAAAAAAAATTTTTTTAAAGAAGAAAACATGGACCAGCAATTTGGCTCTGGGTATTTATGTCGTATTTCATAATGAGTTTACGCATATGCGTTCTGGGCTGCCTGAGGCAGCAAAATGTGGGCATGAGGTGGTAATGACCATGCTCTGTCCCCTCACCCCTCTCTCCTGCCCCCAGGCTCCCCATGATGGGAGTTCCTGAGGAAGGAGTCATGGAATAAGAACCAAGGACAAGAGGCATTGTTCCCTAAAGCCAGGATTTCGTGCCCTCGGTGCTGTTGACATTTGGGCCATGTGATTCTTGGCTGTGGCTGTCCTGTCTCCTCTATGACACTCAGCAGCAGCCCTGGCCTCTACCCGGTGGGTGCCAATAGCATTCACCCCTGAGCTGTGACAACCAAGAAGGTCTCCAGATAACTGCCACATGCACGGTCCCCTCCACTGAGAACCGCTGGGCAAAGCCTTGGTCCGCACACACGGTGCGGTTGAGGGACGTAGAGTGTTAGTGTCCCCCTCGTGGGGCTGGTTACGCCGAATGGGCGTTTTCTGCGTGCCTGGCCCCTGGCTGTGTGCTCTGCGTCGGTGACTTCATTTAAGCCCCAGCAGCCTGTGCGGTGAGGTTCTTAGTGTTCTGTTTTACAGGCGAGAGGGCTGAGGTTTAAAAGCAGCGTGTCCAAGTGCACACAGCCAAAGGCTGGTGTCAGCTCTAAGCCTCCAACGCCTGGGTGGTGGTGTTACCTACTCCCCAGAAAAGCGGGTCGGTGTGGACAAAAATCTGGGTCATTTGACCTCCAGCAAGTCCTCAGGCAGACGTAGGGGCCTGGAATGATCAGGATTAGCAGTTCTCAGTGAAGGCAGTTTGCTCCCTGGGGGATATTTGCTAATGTCTGGAGACATTTGGGTTGTCTCCATGGGGGTGCGGCTGGCATCTAGTGGGGATAGGCCAGGGGCGCTGGAGAAGGTCCCGGAAGGCACAGGCCAGCCCCCACGCAAGGATTAAAGCCAGAGTTGAGAACCCCGCCCTGGATAAGTTCCTTACTTCCCCATCTTTTCAGGTAGAGCCCAGCCTGGTGATCCTGGCATTTCTGTGCATAAATTTAAGATGATCTCCCAGCGTGGGCGTCCCTTCCTTTTGAGATAGTAATAACGTGAAAAACAAAGTTCTTAAATCCTTTTGATCTCGCTTTTCCAAATGCTTTGAGTTTTCTTCTCTTCTTGGTGGCCTTTGCCCCAAAGTGAGCCTCCCCTGCGCCCCCCCCCCCACTTCTGGCTTTTTATCTTTGGCCAAGTAAAGAAACACGGGCGTCCGTTGACGATACTTTGTATACCGTCCGTCATGGGAAGTGGGCGCTGGGGCCAAGGCGCGTGTCCCTCGTGCGTGTTCATGCCGTCACCCTCCATCCCCCCAGGATGAATCGACGGGGGAGATCACGTTCTACATGAAGGGGGCGGACGTGGTCATGGCTGGCATCGTGCAGTACAACGACTGGCTGGAGGAAGAGGTGAGCGGGCCGCGGGGCGCGAGGGTCCCTGGAGTCTGTCCGCGTTAGCGTCCAGCCCTCCGCTGTGAGAGTCCGGGGCTTGGAGACAAGGCCCTTAGTGAGCTCTCCGCTGACCGTGGGCTGCCTTTCAGTGTGGAAACATGGCCCGAGAAGGACTGCGGGTTCTCGTGGTGGCGAAGAAGTCTCTCGCAGAGGAGCAGTATCAAGACTTTGAAGTGAGTGGTCCTGTGGGCTTTCTATTATGTTTTGCTGTCCTCCGTACCTCCCCGCTTCTCCGGCTCTGTCTCCTCTTTGTCTCCCCCTCGCTCAGTCTGCCCTGGCCATCCCGATGTCCTTTCTGAGCCCCCCAGGCTCACCTCTGTCACAGGGCCTTTGCACTTGCTGTTCTCTCTGCCTGGAACTCCCCGCACAGAGCTCCGTGGCCTGATCCCTCACTTCCTTCGGGTCTCTGCTCAAATGCCGCCTCCTCTGAGGAGCCTTTCCTCCCCACCGACGGCAGCCCCCGCCACTGCTCGCCATCTGTCATCCCGTTTAACTTCCTTCACTGCACTGATCACCCTCTGGAATGACCTTGTTTACATGCTTATGTCTGATGTTCTTCTTAATAGCTCCTTTCGGGAATAAAATCTTTCTGAGAGCAGAGACTGTCAGCCTGGTTCGCTGTTACATCCTGACACTCAGGATGGTCACTGGCACGTAGAACACCCTCTGGAAAATTTGAAATGAATCACCCCCTTGGAGCCCTCAGTGTTTCAGGCTGAAAAGAGAGTTTAACCAGATCATTGACTTTCATGGCTCAGGGCTCCAGTGTAAATATGTCCAGTTCTCTTGTCCTCTGGATTGCACGTTCCTCGTGGGAAGGGTCCTTGTGTCCCCAGGCCTGGCACGAAGCCCAGTGCGTCCATGTGCACATGACTGAAAGGGAGAGACAGGTGGTTGGGGACAGGCTTCCCCCAGAGAAGCTCTGCCTGAGTTCTTCGTGAAGTTTTCTTTAGCCAGAGTTCCGGGCCTGATAAGTTCGACTATCTTTTCAAGTTTAAAGGCGTGCGTTTGAATCAGCTCACTAGGGGATTTTTGATTTTCTTCTGTGTCTTTACTAACCCTCAAAGTGGCTCAACGGAAGGGTTGGGTCAGTGGTCTTTAGAGGTGGGACTTTGTCTTCCGAAAGCCCGGTGATCAGGGATTCTTGGTCACAGAGTGCGGGTCGCGGAGAGGTCGGGGACACTGGTCCCCGTAACAACCCGGCGAGACTGCGGCTGTCACTGCCGCTGCGGGGATGAAAACAGCTAAGGCTCAGAGTTGAGCAACTTGCACAGCCGGGAAAGTGCAGAGGAAAGGGTGGGGCCAGGGCGTTTCTGAGGTCTGGGCTGATGAACTTGGACGGAGACTGGGAGTCTCCGTTCGTCCCTTTGAGGTCCAGCCACGTGCCGGGGTCCCCCCTTGGCGGTCCACTCCCAGTGCCAGCCCGCCTGGCCCTCCCCGCCCCCCGCGGTGACTGGGTGTCCCCTGCCGTGTCCCAGGCCCGCTACGTCCAGGCCAAGCTGAGCGTGCACGACCGCTCCCTCAAAGTGGCCACCGTGATCGAGAGCCTGGAGATGGAGATGGAGCTGCTCTGCCTCACGGGGGTGGAGGACCAGCTGCAGGCGGACGTGAGGCCCACCCTAGAGACCCTGAGGAACGCGGGCATCAAGGTAGGGGGCACCTGCCGGGGACCCGGCCACCAAACAGCGCCGCCCTGTGGGACTGAGCTGTGGAATGGTGGCTGCAGCAGGTGTGGGGACTCATGAGGGGCCGGGGAGGGGGTAGGGCAGTGGAGGAAGCAGGAGCGGAGCACATGGGGGGGCCCAGACCCCTGTCACTCCTGCTCCTCCCACCCTGCTCTTGGAAGACGGCTCGTGTGTTTGCCTTTAACCCCCACCTCCAAGGCCACATCGAGTTCCCGGAGGCGGGGCTGCGGGCATCCCTGTACCGCTCAGGGCCAGGCCGTGTCCACAGGCTCCGAAGTGCGCAGCACATTCTTGCCAGCGTCTGCCTGTTGTTCTGGGTGGATGACTGACTGCCCAGTGGGGTGACTGCCCGCACCAGCAAACTGCCGTATTTACTCTGTTTGGGGCCAAAAAGAGAAAAAGATTGCCACCAATCCAGTAGTTTGATCTGGAGAGGCCAGTAGAGGGCGACAGAGGAGCAGGCTACCCCTCAGGGGACCCCGCCGAGCGGCAGCCTCCCCACCTTGCAGTTTCTGGAGCCTCTGCCCAGAAGCAGCTGGCCGTTGCGTCCTTGGGCCAGGACATGGATGTCACTGAGCTGCGGCCACACCCAGGCTATGTTTCCCCGTGAACCAGGTTCCGTCCCGTGTCTTCGGCCCATGGGTCTGGTTCCCTGCAAGGGGGTTGTTGGCCAGGGCCCCGCGTCTGGCAGAACCGTCTGAAGTCAGCAGGGCAAGGTGTGCGGCATGGATGTGTCACCGGCACCTTCCGCGGCCACTTGTCCCCGGGTGGCAGCTTCCTCCCCAGCCATGTCACCTCAGTGCTGCTCTCAGTGGGATGTTTCTTTCCCTCTGCGACCCGACCTTCTGGTTTCCCTGGTCAGCTGGGAGGGGAAAAAGAGCGCAGGGGCTTCGTGGGTGGGGTCCGGCCGAAAGCTCTCTCAGGGGCCAGGAGTGTTGGCACTTGGAGAACATCTCCTCCAGCCCCTTTCCCAGATGCGGCCGGCGAGGCAGGAGGGCTCAGGTCTGGGCACTTGCCCGTGGTGCTGCCTGTCGTCCCCACATGGGACATCAGTCACTTGGCGCACCGATGATTTTCCCTGGTTTTCTAGACCTTAAGTCCCCCAGGCCCATCCCCGGTGTCTGCTCTCACACAGCAGACCCCGAAAACTGGCACCAAACCGGGGTCACTTCAAAGAATATTGTTTTTATGGCCGGATGGGACATTGAGAGAAGAGGCTGACCACCTCCAAGGTCAAGTCCAGGGGCAAGGGCCCCCCAGAAGGGCCCGGCGCTCTCACTGCCCAGGTTGGAACCTGATTTCTCCGCTGACTAGCCCTGTGGCCCTTGGCAAGTGGCTTGACTTGTCAGTGCTCCGTCTCCTGCTTTACGAAGTTACCGTGACGGCCGTGCGCACACAGACAGCGCTTGATGGGTGCCTGGCACGGGGAACGCTCGGGAAACCGTTGCACTTTTCTTCCCTGTGCCTCCCCTGCTGCTGCCATGGCCTTTGTCCGGTGCCTCTGCGCCCTTCCCTGCCCGGGGCGGGGAGAACAGAGGGCTCCCGCGTGGACCAGCAGAGCGGGCAGCACGTTCCGTGTGGACGCGGAAGACCTGGATTCCAGGCCTGGCTGGGACAGGATCTAGCTGGGTCCCTCCCAGGCGGGTCCCTCCCCTCTCTGAGCTCACAGCAGCAAACTGCAGAACGGTCTGTCAGGAGGTGGGGGGAAACTTGGCACACGTCCTGTTGGCTTACCCAGCCACGTAGGAAGACGGTACGCAGCGGGACAGATCAGTGTTTCCCACAGGCCACGGACGTGACCCCTCACCCATACAGCCTTCCCCTTCTCTGAGATTACTTACTGCTTTAAGAAAAATTTCCAGAAGGGGGATTATGAGGTCAGAGGCCAAGCTTCATGAAGCCTGTTGAAGCGTGTGGCCAAATGCTTCTCTGGAAGTACTGTGCCAGCCTTGGCTGCCACCAGCAGCGGCCACTTGGGGTCCCCAGGCCCCTGCGGCGGGGTATTCCTGTGGCATGCTGTGGCACCAGGAGCCTTGAGGTAAATGGGATAAATCACGTTTAGCGCGGTGTCCTTGGGGACCGGTCTGGCACGGGCTCCGGGCTGGCCTCGAACTCTCGCCCAGAGGAGGCCGCCTTGTGCTGCGGTTGCAGGTCTGGATGCTGACGGGGGACAAGCTGGAGACGGCCACGTGCACAGCGAAGAACGCACACCTGGTGACCCGGAACCAGGACATCCACGTCTTCCGGCTGGTACGGTGTCCTCCGCGTGGGGCACGTGGGGGTGATGCCGCCGTTTTGCCCTGTGGCCCCGTGGCCTTGAGCGGGCCCCTAAAGTGTCGGGGGGACTTGTATCGCTGGTGTGGGTGGAATTGCTGAGTGACCCGGGCGAGGCAGCAGGAGTCCTATGGGAATTTCTGCCGTGTTCTTAACCCGGTGGGGGTCATGGTCCCTTCGGGAAGCTGACGAAAAGTGCAGTCAGGACGAAGGATGCGGGTGAGCCCGTGTGCATGGAATTGTGCACGCGAGTCCAGATTCCACTGAACCCTGGGAGACCGAGTCCTTGGATAAGAAAGAAATTTCGGATCCCAGATGTTGGGCTGTCTGCCCTGTAGAAGGAGGTCGGTCAGGTGGGCAGTCGAGACATTTCCTGCAGGCATGAGGAGGTGAGGGGGCGCTCTAAGGGCCAATACTGGCCTGCCCGCGCAGGGGCGAACGCCCATGTGCGGGCGGGCGCGGCTGCCTGCTTCCGAAGCCGGGGCCCCGTGCCCAGCAACTGGAGGGGCCCCGCATGCTGTGGGCGTCTGCCCTCGCCCGCTGCCCTTGGTGCCTGCCACACAGAGCCTTCAGGAGACGCGCAGTGCTGGGGATATGGTGCCAAGTGCGTTGGGGGACGCAGATCCCGTCAGTCTCCGTTACACATGGACTCCGTATTTGGATTCACCTTCTCACTACGGTGTGTTGGTGACCCCCGAATCAGTGCTCAGGGCGCTGTCAGAGTCCTCCGTGGACACGTGCAGAGCAGCCAGACCTGGCATTTGCCCGGGGTGCGCGCTCCCAGCCGACCCCCTGCCTTCTCCGCTTTCCTCCTGCACACGAGCCCAGTCTACTTAGTGCCGCTTTGGGGTTGTTTTGTTTTGTTGTTTTTACATTTTTGTGCTAGTGATTTCACTGCTTAAAATGCATCGCTGAGCTCGGGAAGGCTCTGATGTGCCTCATGGAGAAAGTACATGTGTTGGATAATTTTCCTTCGGGCATGAGTTGTAGCGCCGTGCCTATGAGTTCAGTGCTCATGAATAAGAAAAAATCTATTTTAAAAGACGCCTTTAAACAGAACCACATATAAAACAAGGCTGTGTGTTGATGGACAAAACTCCGGTGGCCAAAGGCGCACAGGAACCTGGCCCCGTGTTTTCCGTGCCGGAGCGACGAAGGGATGGTCATCTGTTAAGTCGGTGTCCACAACGACTTTATAGAATGTGGCTGTTGGAAATGAGAACAGACTGTATGTTCTACATATTCTGTATTCCACGCATTCTGTGTACTTAGGGGTTACAAGCAGTCCACGTGACCACCTGCTTTTGTAAATAAAGTTTTATTTAAACAGAGAGGCCCCTTTGTTTACATTCTGCATATGGCTGCTTTGGTGCTACGGCAGCAGAGTTGAGTAGTTTTGGCAAAGACGGTAGGGTCCACAGGGCCTACGGGGTTTAACATCTGGCTGGTCGCGGAGAAGTTGGCCACCCTCCTAGATGCCGGGCTTCTGACGCCTGCTTCACAGCCCCTAGACCTGTGCCTTTAGGGAGGCTCACACGTCCCGCCAGGCCTTCGTTTCCTTTCGCATGGAGCACAGCCGTTACCATTATGCACCTTGTAGGGTTGCTGTGAGAGGTCAGTGGGGAAAATCGTGAAAAGTGCTTAGCACAGTGCCTGGCACTCAATGAAAGTGCAGTCCTTTTTAGCTCTTG
>NC_043711.1:96563990-96571401 GCF_006229205.1 Suricata suricatta | reverse complement strand
GGAGCCCGCCGCCTCCACGCCTGTGTTCCCTTCCAGGTGACCAACCGCAGCGAGGCCCACCTCGAGCTGAATGCCTTCCGCCGGAAGCACGACTGTGCCCTGGTCATCTCCGGGGACTCCCTGGAGGTGGGTGCGGGGACCCCGCCGGCCGGGTCCTCCTGGGAGCGCGCCCCTTCCTGCTTTGCTGGGGGCCGCGACCTTGGCTGACCCCCTCCCCCGCCCCCCCTCCCCCCAGATTTGCCTCAAGTACTACGAGTACGAGTTCATGGAGCTGGCCTGCCAGTGCCCGGCCGTCGTCTGCTGCCGCTGCACCCCCACCCAGAAGGCGCAGGTCGTGCGCCTGCTCCAGGAGCGCACCGGAAAGCTCACCTGTGCAGTGGGTAGGTGCCGCCCCACCCCCACCGGGCCGGCCAAGGGCACCCCGAGTCTTCCCTGTAAGGGGGGCGGGGTCTCGCCACGGCCTTCCTCAGGGTCCCCAGGCCCCTTTTCTCAGGTCTCGATCTCCTCCCCAACCCGATGTTGGCTCGAGAACTATTATTATTATTTTAGAATTTCCCTTCGAGTTAGAGTAGATCGATAAGCACGTTCTAGGGCTTTCCTCCGCAGCTTGCTCTTCCTCTGCCGGCAATGCAGGAAGCAGCAGGGCCGAGGGGCCGCACGCCGTGGGGCGGGTCGGGGTTCCCAGTCTGCGCTGGTTTTACTCACTCCCTGGGCGCCCTCCTGAGCCTCGAGCCTCAGTCTGCCCGTTGGTAGGACGGGGTGATAAGCGCTCAGGTGGTGCCGGTGTGGATGGAAAGGGGCGGATTTGAAAAGTGCTCACCGCAGGGCACAGTGTGGCTCCGCCGGTCACCGGTGCTGACGTCCTGCAACCCGCGCGCCCACAGGCAGGGGTGCGGTGGCTGGGGTGGCGGGGACACGGTCGGATCTGGGACTCTCACCAGTCACCTGGCGTCCCCCTGACGCTCAGCTCCTTTGTGTGTGAGACTGCGGGGTGTTAGAGCGATTAGAGGGACCCCTGCAGCGAAGACGCTCAGCAACACTCAGCGATCATTCAAGCAGGAATGAAATGAAAGGCGGGTCCTGTTTCTCACCTCTCCCCAATTTCTGGTTTTCTTTCTGGTCCGTGCGGCCCGCAGGTGACGGAGGCAATGACGTCAGTATGATTCAGGAGTCGGACTGCGGCGTGGGGGTCGAGGGGAAGGTGAGTGGGGGCGGGGGGGCCGGGGGGGTGCTGCTGGCTGTGGAGGGGCCTGCGCTGGGGGTCAGGCTAGGGTGCTGGGCCGGGAGCTGCCCTGCCTCACTCACGGGGGCTTCTTTTTCCCTCGAAACACAGCTTTGATGCTTCTGCAGGCTCTAGATTAGAATTACGGAGCCTAAGGAGCCACGTCACCTAACGACCTGGGAGTCCGACATCCGTGTCGCTGTATCTTACGACAGTGCTGATTTTTCGCACGTCAAACCTTGAATTGAAGAAAACAGGGGGTTTTGCTGTACTGTTAGGGCCCAGTGGATGCACTCCCAACTTTCCCGTGGCGGTTGCAGCGTCTGTAAAAGCATCGGCACCACGCCACGTGCTCATGTCTGGGGGGGGTGTGCAGGGGCGTGGCGGGGTTTATGACTAAAAGGCCTTGGCAGCTGCTGTGTTTATGAAGTTGGCGAGTCACAGCCTAGTTGTTATTTTCTGTCATTGTCATGTGTGGGCTCACCTCCCTGTCCTAATTTGTGACCTCTAAGTGACCGTAGGCAAGGTTGGTTACCAGGCTCATTAGAACTGTGTGTCAAACAAGAGTCCAGAGGCCACAAGTGAGGCCAGAGACCGTGAGGCCGTCCTGTGCCTTTTGTCCCTCAGCTGCGTGGATTGGACTCATCCAGCCACACACTTTTTAAATTTTCTTTCTTCCCACGCTTTCTGGTTTTGTGCTGCTTGTCCCACTGACAGTTATTTGAAGCTACAGAATTCGGTGATCTTTGAACGAAATGCCCTTTCAATGCAGGTGCCCCCTCCGTGGCGTCTGTCACACGTCTGTTAAAATGAGAGAATTCCACGATAGGGTTGCCCTTTTACTAACGTGCAGAGTGGCCTGCTCAGGAGCGTTCCATTTGGTTTCGCTAGTAGCCTCCGCCCTTCCCCCCCCTCCCCCGAGCCTCAGGTTTCATTTACAGGAACCGAGCGCTGTCAAGCGCCTCTCTCTGATGACTCTTCGCTTCTGATACTCATTATGGGGGGCCTACCCCCGCCCCACGGCTCACTATTAACTAGATCCATTTGACCTCCAAATTATAACTCTCTGTGATTTAGAATGTTTTTTATTTAAATACATTCCTCTTTCTAAATCCGATTTAGACTTGGACCACCGACAGCGCAGCGTGAAACCGAAGCAGCTCTTCTTTGACGTTTTCCAAAGCTCTCCTTACAACGTCTTGCTTTTCCAATTAAAAAAAAGTGCTTGCCTTGACCTCTCGTGCTTTTGACGGTGCTCCATGTTCTTGGATTCTAGGAAGGGAAGCAGGCCTCGCTGGCCGCCGACTTCTCCGTCACCCAGTTCCGGCACCTGGGCCGGCTGCTCATGGTGCACGGCCGGAACAGCTACAAGAGGTCGGCCGCGCTCAGCCAGTTCGTGATCCACAGAAGCCTCTGCATCAGCACCATGCAGGTGGGTCGGGCACCCCGGGGGCGAGGCTGCGCTTTGCAGCTGCTACCCCACCTGCCCCGTGTAAATCCCGAACTGGATTGACCTTGGAGTGTCAGGTCCTTCCCCTGGTACCCAGTGCGGCCGCCCTTGCTGGGGGGCAGCGGATGCAGGCATTAGCGCTGGTGCCCGTCCGGTGCTTGGTAGGAAGCTACGTGGTGTGAATGCCCAGCGCTGTTACGATTAGTTTGCCAGAGAGAAGAATGCAGAAATCCTGCTGGACAAACGCACCGGACCTGACTTTCCCCCGTGCATAAATAAGGGCCAGGAGAGAACACCCAGCGAAGAATCACTTGCTTTTCTCGAGCACTTCCTGCACCCCGGGCATCGGGCTCCATGTCCCCCACGCAGCGGCTCATGCAGGCCTCATGGTAGCCTGCACCCATTTTACAGATGGGGAGCCTGAGGCTCAGGGAGCGCGAGAAATGTGGGCAGGGTCCCTTGGGGGTTTCATCTGCATCAGCATGGAGACTGCAGAGCTCACGTTCTGCATCCTGGTGTCTCGCTGGGTGCCCTCGGTACAGGGAGGCTGGGGCTGCCTCCGCTTTTGGGGGCTCTCGGGTTGGTGCTGCGTGGCCCGTGGCCCTGGGGTGTGTCCGGCATCACAGGTCTGCCTCTGGCCATGCCAGGTGGGGGTGGGGGTCGAGCCTCTTTAGCGTGACTGTTCATCTTCTCAGGAGTAACTTCTTGCGCCCATCTTGTTTCTCACAAGAAGATTCTAGAGTATTCTCCCACCTTCCCTCTCCCAGCTCCTTTAAACATGTCATCAGGCTGCAGGCATGAAGCGCACGCTCAGAGGAAGGCCAAAGGGTGGGAAAGAAACAGTTTTGGGGGTTGACACACTATTGACGGAGTCCCCTCCGTGGACATTTAGGTGAAAACACCCCCGTTCAGTGGTGAGAACACGGGGTGTTGGGTCTTGGGGCCCGCCGCCCTCTCTGACCCCGCCGCCAGGTGTCTCTCAGACTTTGAGCAGGTCACCTTCCCGCTCTGGGCCCCGGTCTTCCGTTCCTGACGCGGGGGTGAGCAGATGTGCCTTGGCTCTCGGGTGCGGCCGCCCTGAGAAGCAGGTTTTCTGAGGCGCCGAGCGCTGAAGGCAACCTCGCCACTATTAGTAAAAACAAAACAGGAAGATGTGTACAGTAAGGGGACATTTTAGTCTGTGGGAAAGTCACTTAATCCTAACGGAAAGGGGCACCCTGCCTCTCCGGTCAGTGGTGCTGCCGCACGCATGTGAGACTGCCTCTCCTCTTGCTTTTCTAAATACATTTTTTTAAATGTTTATTTTTGAGAGTCAGAGCGCAAGGGGGAGAGGGGCAGAGAGAGAGGGAGACCCAGAATCCGAAGCAGCTCCAGGCTCTGAGCTGTCAGCACAGAGCCTGACGCGGGGCTCGAACCCACAAACGTGAGATCATGACCTGAGCCCAAGTTGGACGCTCAACTGACTGAGCCCCCCAGGCGCCCCTGATTTTATTATGTTTTCAACATCTATTGCATTTGTGAGCATAGAAGCCTTCAAGTGATTTTTATCAACGTGATCAAAACAGCTGTTACGATTTATCAGACCACCTCTGTACTTTATTTTTTGAGTTTATTTATTTATTTATTGAGAGAAAGAGCCCGTGTGCAGCGTTTAAATCAGGGCGGGGCACAGAGAAAGGGAGAGAGAGAACCCCAAGCAGGCTCTGTGCTGAAAGAGCAGGGCCCCGATGCAGGACTCGAACCCATGAGCCCTGAGACCATGACCTGAGCCGAAATCAAGAGTCGGATGCTTGGCTGCCTGAACCCACCCAGGCGCCTGAGACCACATCTGTACTTTTTAAAATTTACCTTAGCTCATGAATCAAACTGGATATTACTGTGGTTTAATCGCTGGGAGATCAGTGGGCGCGTCCCGCCAGCCTGAGTAATGCCTGTGTGTTAACTATGAACATCTAGCTGGAAAAAAAATTCCAGGATGAGAAACTGTTCTCTGAGCCGTGGGACGGTGCCCTTCACCCCTGTCCACTGTGCTGAAAGTGAACGGCTAAGAGCAAGCCGCTGTTAGATCTACGCTTTGACGTTGGTCTCTTGGATAGATGTGGCCACGGTGTTTGATTTCCCCTAAAGCGTTCCCTCCGAGATCAGGACGGCTTTATGGCCAGCCCGCCCCCTCTAGAGGAAGGGGCTTTTGACGTTGACTTACAAAACCAAACACCAGATTCTTGACGTTTTTACAAATGTCCTTTCTGTGCCACAGCCTGGCCTGGGTAGAAAGGCATTTATTTGCAAGGTGGCTTTCACCTTTCAGTTGTGAAATATGACCAGGTGTGCCGCGGGGGCTACCCAGGACCAGGCCCCAAGGCGGCACCCGCACTCGGGGCCCTGTGCCCGGTGAGCGCCCAGGGCAGGCGAGGAGGGGGAGACGCCTCCCTCCGGTGGGACTCCCTCTCTCGGCGCCTGCCTGGCTCCATCTTTCTCTTGTATTTAGTCTTTGAAGAGCCTTTCGTGGTGCCTGGCCTCCTGCTTGGTTTTCTGCTAGTAGGAAGTCGCTTTGAGCCCACCTTCCTTCCGTCAGCCTGTGGATGTGCGGACAAGGAAGTGACAGCATCGAGTCAGGTTTTATCTCTCCAGCCTGGTTTTCACTGCCAGTAGCTCCTATTTTCCAAACCAGGAAGCAGACATTTGAGTAAGGGTTTGTGAGTATTGTGCTCGGCTCATTGCAGAGGTGCCCCTGGTGGCGGGCTCCTCGTAAACATGTCCAAAAATAGTCAGAGGTGTCCCGTAAGAAGGGACGCCTCCTCTGTCACCCCAGCCCCCGGGGGAACCGGTGTCATCCTCAGGGCGGAGGTATGTCTTTCCATCTGTTCCCATACCGCTGCTCACTGGGTTCCCCGGGCGCATGCCCAGACAGGCGGTGCTTCTGAGCGGGAGCACGGGCCCTGGAGACGGAGCCGGGCCTGAGCCCTGCCAGCGCCGTGCACCTGCTCAGACTCCCCGTCTGCGGAATGCACGGGATTTTAGGACTCGATCTCAGGAGTGGTTCTGGGGGCTCACGGGGTCACACGGAGAGTCCTCCTGGGTGCAGCCTGTGTGGCTCAGTCCGTGTTCACAAGCGGGCTCAGAGTGGTCTCTGGAGCTGAGCCACCCGGGAAGGACTCCTGGCTCTGTCACTTGTGAGCTGTGTGTTCGTGGGCGAGCCACTTACCCTCTCTGTGCCCTACTCTGCTCATGTGTACCTATCGATTGGTGACCGCAGTGCCTGTCTCATGAGGTGGTTGTAATTGTTATGTGAGCTGATTTACGTAACGCGCTCACAACTGTGTCAGGAAAGTTTGTGCCACGTTGAGTGTTGGGTGTTATTTTCTTACGTGAGCGTAGGGCTTTTAATGATTTTTGGTAACCTCTCCCTTTCTCGTTGGCACAGGCTGTGTTTTCCTCCGTGTTTTACTTTGCGTCCGTTCCTCTCTATCAAGGATTCCTCATCATTGGGTAAGGAGATCCCGGCGGGCAGCCCCCCTCAACTACCACTGGTGAGAGTAGAAACATCGTGTCCGGGCCGTGTGGCTGAGCTTACCGGTGATTGGCCGCCAAAGCAAGATCAAAGGTTCCCGGACTCGGCGGTTTCACTGGGGTCTTAGAGAAGGGGGAGGGCAGGTCTGGAAAGGACCCTCCCCACCAGGGATCCGGCAGAGCGTCCTGCGGCTGGGTCTCCGGGGCGGGCCAGAGCCTTGCTGTCCCCGGGCACGCCCCTCGCGGAGGCCGACCGCCGAGGGCCGCTGCCCAGTTAGACGGGGGTCACGTGGACATTGGCTGCTGTCGGCTCCATACCCATTTCTGGCTTGGGGCTCATGACTGAGCGTTTCTGGTCTCTGAGTTACCCAGGCAGATGGAGTGTGGGCACACGTGCCCCTGGTGGAGACGCGTGCAGGGCACACCTCTGGTTATGAGGAGGCGGGAAGCTTGGAAAGGCTGGCTGGTCCCGGGAGGGTCTCGCAAAGAATTCTGCCTGCTTCTGATTGGAAAAGCGGACTGTCCTTTGTCAGGTCCCGGAAGGAAAAGAACATGCCAGAACGTAGGCAGGAGCTCCCTGAAATGTGTTCCACGTGGCCTTCCGCGGACCCCTCGTCCCTCTCTGTTCCCGTCTCCTCCTGTCTTCCCCTCACTCCGCTCCGGCTGCCTTGCTGTTCTTCAGCCAGGACACACCGTCACCTCAGGACCTTTGCATGGGCTGTTCTCTGTGCCTGGGATGCTCTTCCCTTGGCATGGCTGCCTCTCCCCTTTTATGGGTGTTTATTCAGATGTCACATCCCTTGGGCACCCGCTCTAAAAGTCACACCACCCCCCCGTTACAGTTTTCTCCTCCGCACGTCCCTGCAGCACGCAGTGGGGCTCACCGACCCCGTGGACTCGCACACCGCCGGGCGAGCTCCCCCAGCACGGATGCTCCAGCCTGTCTCTCGTCGGAGTCCCCAGGGCCTAACGCTGGCCCTGGCCCGCCGTGGGGACTTAGGCAGCAGTTGGCCAATGAATGCATGGACACGGGGCCCCGAGGCTGGGGGAGACCTCCTCCGTCGGCTGGCCTGACTGGCGGCGGTTTCTCTCCCCAGGTACTCCACCATTTACACCATGTTTCCCGTGTTTTCTCTGGTCCTGGACAAAGACGTCAAGTCGGAAGTTGCCATGCTGTACCCGGAGCTCTACAAGGATCTTCTCAAGGTTCCCTGGCCTCCTCCTGCCCC
>NC_043711.1:96562176-96563890 GCF_006229205.1 Suricata suricatta | reverse complement strand
CACACACACACACACACACACACACACACACGATGCCAGAGGTAACACCCAGGGCATCGTGCACCGATAAGGAGGCAAGCAAGGAAAGTGGGGGAGGGAACGGATACGCATTTTTCCAGCAGAGCAGAAAGCAAACAGACGGCGCTCGTGCAGACCGAAGTCGGAGCGGCACCAGACCCCCCCCCAGAGGCAGGGCCAGGCGATGCTACCCTGGAACTCCTCGAGCGACTGCCCATCGTGACAGGGTCACGGTGAAGGGGTGAAATGGAGCCTCAATGTTCCTGATTTATGAACCTTCACATACAAAAGGTGGCTGGGAAAACCAACGGGTACACTATACTTTGACGTGTTTCTTAAAAATCCTTGGTTTTTTTCAATGATAATTTAACCTCCTGCCGACAAATTTAACAGCGTCTCCACCTACCGGTTGCACACGCCGGCAGGAAGGCCGATCCCCACCCCAACATACAGTGTACGTTTGTAAAGTGCGTGGCAGACGTGGGTGGATATCAAGACCACTGCACAGTTGTACACAAAAGACACACAAAAACAGAAATAAACACCAATAGGGGTTTTGATACTTTCTCCTCCTACACTTAAAACGTCTTTGCGGAGTCTGGGAGACCATCCCTGGAGGCCACTGAAGTCAATATGCTTCTCAAAAACTATAAGGACCTCAGAAAAAAGTAGCAGAACATTCCAGAAAGCAACCGCTTTTTGTTACAATGGCTTGCCCACCTCGGCAGGCTGAGACTGGTCTTCGCTATGATTTCTCGGACTTCCTCCCCTGAGGTGGACAGCACCACCTCACAGATCTATCACCGTGCGGAAGGTTCTGGTCCTCAGAACACGCCGAGGGGGGCCTCCCTGGGGCCTCACCGTCCCACCCCTTAGCCAGATTCCGGGGTTCCGGCCTCTTCGTGTTCTACGGACAACAGGAAAGCTGACCCCCAGCAAAGCACGACCGGCGGCGGGGCTCTCCTCACCTTGATAGATGCTAATCAGAACCCATATTAAAAAGGTCTTGTAGGACAACGGTCGTCCCTAAACGAGAGAACGAGAAAGAGCAGGTTACGGGGTCTGGCTTCTCCAGCCCAGCCGCCCCCCGCCTCACTTCCACCGACAAGGCAACCTGCCGGCCTCCGCCAAAAAAGAGAAAAAAAGGGGTCTTGCACGTATCTGGACATGTTCAAAAGACAAAGGCTATTTAGTGGGAATAAATCGGCCCTCTGGGAAAACTCCTTGAGGACAAATCAACGAACTCATACGCACGCACACGCGCTTCTGGACGCGCGCAGCACGGCGCCCAGGAGCAGACACGGGCTGCAGGAAGGACCTGTCAGGGCTCTTATTTTCAAGGCGTTAGCGGGTTTGTTTTCAGCTTACATATTGCTGCACTGCTTCACTTTCTCGAGGCGCACGTGTATGACTTTTTTAAGGAAACAAATGTAAAACCCCACTCCTTCCTCCCAAGAAAGCCGCCACGAGCTCAGAGCAGTGTGTTCAAACCAGATATGGAGGGTCTGTGTGAGATACAAGGAGGGCGAGAGGCAGAAGGCCGGGAAGGAGGGGGAGGAAGGAGGGAGAGGAAGAAGGGGGAGGAAGGAGGGAGGAGGGAGGGAGGGAGGAGGGGGAGGGGGGGGGGGGGGGGGGGGGGGGGGGGGGGGGGGGGGGGGGGGGGGGGGGGGGGGGGGGGGGGGGGGGGGGGGGGGGG
>NC_043711.1:96560537-96562076 GCF_006229205.1 Suricata suricatta | reverse complement strand
CTGGCCCTGCCTCTGGGGGGGGGTCTGGTGCCGCTCCGACTTCGGTCTGCACGAGCGCCGTCTGTTTGCTTTCTGCTCTGCTGGAAAAATGCGTATCCGTTCCCTCCCCCACTTTCCTTGCTTGCCTCCTTATCGGTGCACGATGCCCTGGGTGTTACCTCTGGCATCGTGTGTGTGTGTGTGTGTGTGTGTGTGTGTGCGTGCGTGCGTGTGTGTGTGTGTGGCGGGTGTGGGGGCGTAAAACTTCCCAAGACTTAAGATTTGCCATCTTAACTATGGTTTTTTTCTAAGTTTACATCCAACTTAGTCGGCATCTAGTGCAATGATGATTTCAGGAGTAGATTCCAGGGATCCGTCTCCGACATTTAACACCCAGTGCTGATCCCAGCAAGTGTCCTCCTTGATGCCCATCCCCCATGGAGCCCACCCCCCACCCTCAGGTCTCTGTATTTAAGAGTCTCTTATGGTTTGTCCCCTTCCTTGTTTGTATCTTATTTTTGCTTCCCTCCTGTTACGGTCATGTTTTCTATCTCAGATTCCACATACGAGTGAAGTCGTATGATAGTTGTCTTTCCCTGACTCTTCCGCTCCGCGTAATGCCCTCTAGTTCCGTCCCTGTCATTGCAAATGGCAAGATTTCATTCGTTTCCCTCGCCGAGTGATCCTCCGTTGCATGGATGCACTCCGTCTCCTTTATCCCTTCGTCTTAGCTTGTGCAGGGCCCACGTCGCTCGTGTCCCGTGTTCGCACACCTGTGAGTTACATCTCTAGCGTTACACTGTTGTGAGAAAAGATCAGAGATCTCTCGAACTTTTTCATCTTGCAAAACAAACACTGTCCCCTTCCCCACCACAGCCTCTGGGAACCAGCATTGTCCTGTCTGTCTCCGTGAACGGGCCTAATTTAGGTGCCTCCTCGAAGCGCAGTAGCTACAGTATTTGTCTGTTTGTGACTCATTATTACCTCTGTCATTTTATTTTATTTATTTATTTTTTAACGTTTTATTTATTATTGGGACAAAGAGAAACAGAGCATGAGCAGGGGAGGGTCAGAGAGAGAGAGAGAGAGAGGGAGACACAGCATCCGAAGCAGGCTCCATGCTCTGAGCTGTCAGCACAGAGCCCGACGCGGGGCTCACGCCCACGAACCGTGAGATCGTGACCTGAGCTGAAGCCAGACGCTCAACTGACTGAGCCCCCCAAGCGCCCCCACCTCTGTCATTTTAAAGAGTGGATTTAAGTTTAAATTTCTGCTTCTTGTTCCATCCACTCCGGACACTCTCTTCTGCCTTTCTTTTGTTTTTTTTCCCTTTTGTTCTTTTCCCTCCCTCCTTCCCTCTTCCTCCCCCCCCCTTTTCTTCTCTTCAGTGATAGACTCCTTATGGTGTAAGGGCCAATAAGGAAATAGGAAATCAGAACGAGATACCTCTTTAAAACCTGCATAAAGCACCACTCATCAACCTCACTTAGCAAGTGCCGTCTCTCCTGTCTAAATGGAAAATAAAGAAACCGGAGCCCAGGCCTGGGAGCGGGCGGGGGC
>NC_043711.1:96525491-96560437 GCF_006229205.1 Suricata suricatta | reverse complement strand
GGACCCGGCCCGCTCTGCCTTCCCAGGGAGCACCATCATGTACGGGGCCCTGCTGCTGTTCGAGTCCGAGTTCGTGCACATCGTGGCGATCTCCTTCACATCGCTGATCCTCACGGAGCTGCTCATGGTGGCCCTGACCATCCAGACGTGGCACTGGCTCATGACCGTGGCTGAGCTGCTCAGCCTGGCCTGCTACATCGCCTCCCTGGTGTTCCTCCACGAGTTCATCGGTAAGACCCGCCGCAGCGGATGCCGGGTCTCCCCAGGGGCCACCTCCCCGACACTTGTCCTGGGGCCTGGGTCTGGCTGGCCTCGGCACGCTCCGCTGCCCCCCTTTTCTTACCGATGCTTCCTCTTCCTCGGGGCAAGTGGTGCTTGTGAATCAGATTCCTGGAGCAGAGGCTGGCGGGCATGATGTCAATGGGGTGTTTCCTTTTTTCTTTTTTTAAATTTTTTAAATGTTTTTATTTATTTTTGAGAGAGAGAGAGAGAGAGAGAGAGAGAGAGAGAGAGAGAGAGACAGCGTGAGCAGGGGAGGGTCAGAGAGAGAGGGAGATACAGAATCTGAAGCAGGCTCCAGGCTCTGAGCTGTCGGCACAGAGCCCCATGCAGGGCTCGAACCCACGGAGTGTGAGATCATGACCTGAGCCGAAGTCGGGCGCTCAAACGACTGAGCCACCCAGGCGCCCTGGGTGTTTCCTTTAAAAGCACACTGCGCTCCGTGGCTTATTTGGGGCTTCCGTTTAGTTCAGCAAAGACCTGGTGGGTTTCTCGAGGGACCTGGGCCGCACCCAGCCCCAGGGCCCGACGGTAATGCCGGACATCCGGGTCTCATGCATGAATAAGTGATAGTCCCGCAGGATTGGTCCTTATCATTAGGTCAGGAAGCTCTGCTTTACCCTGAAAGCGCCTCTGATTAGGTCTCATGTTCCTCAGCAAACAGTCTGTGAGGTTTTGGCGAAGGTGAAAGGAGCATCCGGTCAGTGAGGTCTTGGAGCACATTCACACTTGTCCCAAGAGTCTCTCAGAATGTGTTTTGTGAGCACCTACTCTGGGCAGACAGACATGGGGCTGGGGGCTCCACGGCTGCCTAGTGGGACTGTGGCCCGTGCCAGCCGCCCACGCCCCATCCCGTGCCCCAGAAGTGACATCCGCTGCACAACTGAGGAAGGCCGCGGGCTCCCTGTCCGGCAGCGGAAGGGGGCGCTGTCCTCCCTCGGGGGCAGCCCCCAGGCCACCCGGTTCCGGCTGTGCGCTGCCCTGGGTCCCACCCAGCCCGGAGGCGAGGGAGCACCTTTCTGCGCTTGGGCGGCAGGGTTTACAAAGAAACCGCCACCTGTCAGACTCCAGACCAGAAACACTTGTAAGGACTGTTTTTGCCTGTAGTTCTCTTGCTGGTGTTGGAAATGCGTTTCAGTGACTGTCCGTGAAGACGCAGGTCAGAGAGAGGAGGGAGTGGCGAGAAGGGGGCCGGTGTCAGGGACCAGGGACCAGAGGCAGAGCCCGCCCCCCCCCCCACTCCCCCAGTAGTTCGCTGGCTGTCCCTGAGCTGCACTTGCCTTCTGGAACATTTTGCCCGCTCACCACCGTCTTCCCTTCTGCTTGCATTGCAGACGTGTACTTCATTGCCACTCTGTCGTTCTTGTGGAAGGTGTCCGTCATCACCCTGGTCAGCTGTCTCCCCCTGTACGTCCTCAAGTATCTGCGGAGGCGGTTCTCCCCGCCCAGCTACTCGAAGCTCACGTCGTAGGCGTGTGTGGGCCAAGGGCGCCAGGGCCCGCGCCCTCCCGGTGGACAGAGTTCAAGTCGCATTTTCATTAGCCGCCACCCGTGGACCTTGCAGTGATGGCTAACACTCGCCGTCGGGACGCGCAGCGGCTGAGCGAGTGGAGCCCCAGGGGCCCCTGGCGGCCCGGCCTCCAGCGACTGTGCACACGTCCAAGCTGGTGGCTCGGCTGGCGTGCACGAGGGTCCCGTGGGAGCTCCCGATGGCTTGAATGTGGGTATTGTGTCATCAGCGTTCCTGTCCATTTGCAGCTCGTAGGAGGGTTCGTTTGCGGTTCTGTTTTAAACGGTCCTGATGTGCGTGCGCCTCTCACGTCTTTCTCGCTCTTACAGACTGGTCGCAGAGAAACGTCGAGCTCTTGGGGTGTGTAGGTTTTCGGGGAAGAGACTGTGACTTTGGTATCCCGGAGTGTGACCGCATGGCGGAAAAGCTGGTGGGCCCGTCGGAGGCGGCGCTGCCTTCGGGGGGGGGGGGGGGGGGGGGGGGGGGGGGGGGGGGGGGGGTGACGCAGGGCGGACCTGGGGGCCCGAGCAGCCGCCAGTCCACCCGGTTCTCCTGCGTCGGGTCCCGCCTCCACCGCGCCGGAGTTCGTGTCACCTGCCACGCGGTGAAAGCGTTTCCAAGGTGTGCTCCTGCCGCGTTGGGCCCTGGAAGCGGTCACGGAGCGCGTGGCCGTCTGAGGACACCCTTGGACGTGTCCGGCAGCTGTTCTAGCAGGAAGCGTGCCAGCGAACAGCTCCTCGGCGTGTCGACAGAGTGATAAGAGACTCCGCTAATTCTTTAGACAACGTAGCACCGGTGCGGCTTGGGCCTCCCCAGTCCGGAGTGCAAGGTCAGGGCTGGCGGGCTCTCTGCTTCCGCGGAAATGTGTTTCCCATTAGGAGGATGGACGGCCAAGGCAGAGGCGTCTGAGCCCTGGGGCCCCTCCCCGGTGGCGGGAGGAGGCCCGGGCCTTCTGCTCTGGGGTCTGGGCCCTGTCCCGCTGCCTCCCGCTCTCCCCGGGGAGCTTTGCCGGAAGGCCGCCCGAGTCAGAGGTTCCCTCCCCGACCAGGACGGAGCACACACGCACGTGTGTTCCTTATAAAGTTGTGGCTTCTCCTCTCGGAGGAGGAAGGGAGTTTGCAGGCACCCGGCGCGGCGGGGCAAGGCGTTCTTGGGTCTTCAGGTCACTCCGTGCAGCGGCTGCCCCTGCGTGCCATCGGGGTTAAGTCGGTAGATCTTCCTGATCCCACCGTTGGCGATCTTGGATTCATGGTTCATTCCTTCAGCCCTTCAGCATGGCGCTTCCTGTGTGCGTTTCAGAGACGTGAGCCCTGGCCCGGCCGCTCTGCCCACTGCCCTGCGGTCAGCCGGCTCCGGGGGCGGGAGGTGTGGAGGGCGGGCGGGGGGAGGAGCAGGCCGCGGTTCCTGGCCTTGGGAGCACTCTCCATACGCTCACGTATCTATGTTGCCCTTCTAAAACCTTATAAAATGATGCTGTGTGTCCGGCACTGCTATACTGGCTACATCGGCATTGCTTCTGTTGTAAGATTCTGCATTTTTGCAGTATTTCTGCCTTTCTGTTCTAGCCGTCTCTGCCACACTGGAAAGATCTACAGGGGATATAGGTCGAGGTGAACGAATGGTTCTTTAGGAATAGGGCCTTTCCTTCCCAAAGACCGAACGGGTCCGACCTCTTCCTGAGCGATGTTAGGTAGTTTTGGAGGCGGGGCGGAGCGCCGGGCTCAGGGCGTCACACTTCGGTCTGTCTTCCTGGAAGTCCGATTGTTAGGTCTTAAGTCGTTCCAACCCGAGTTTGCAAACCCTGAACCTGGCCTTGATCACAGACCCGTGGTGGCTCCTGCAGGTGGGTCTTGACCGACGCCCTGTTAGGGACTTCTGGACGCTCCCAACAGATCCTGTTTTTTTTCCCCCCCTCAAGTCCCGAGTTCGATCCAGGTGTGTGAGCTGAGGGTTGAGGCCCATGCCTGAGACCACCCTGGCCTCTCACAGGGAGCTGCTCACAGGGAGCTGCGGGGGGGGGGGGGGGCAGTGCTTGTCTGGCCGTCGCAGACCTTGTTCTCTTGTCCCAGCTGCGCTCCGGGAGAGGCGGTCAAGGGCCCCGAGGGACCTAAACCGCAGCGGAGCTGCACCGTCGGCGGGCAGCCTGCTCACACCACCTGTGGGGCCCTTGGGTGCCGCTCAAACTCGGGAGGCCCAAAGGGCAGGAGCCTCAAGTTGGTTGAGGGCACAGGATCGTTACCTGCCCCGTCGGACCAGCCCCATCCGAGGACCGGGTTGTCTCCATTCTGGGGGAGACAAAGAAGCAGGACCCTCCTGCCTTCGTAGACCTTGAGCATAAGGATCCCGTTGACCTTTTTCTTGGCTTACCAATCTGGAAAGGATTTAGGAAGCACCACCGACCCCTTCCCTCCCCTGGGACCTCAGGGGGAACCTAAGTCTCTCGCAGCCAATTTACTCTGAGGCCCGAGGCCCCAGGGCACGCAATCAGTGCTATTCAGATCTTTCTCCTTCAAGTAAAAATTACAGTGGCCACCGCCCCCACCCCTGACACCGCTAGGTATTTCTGTCACATAAGCACTTTTGTTATTTTATGATTATTTTTGTTCTACCCTTTCCTGATGGTTGTGCGTGCGTGAGGCTGATGGGATCCGCCCCTCCTTCCTTCCTCTAAGACGACGACCAGACAGGCGTCTCCATTTCAGTAATTTCTGAAGCCTGAGAGTTTGAATCCTGATTTGGAGGACGTGCATGCGTGTTGCCCGTGGGGCTGGGGGCGGGCATCTGGTTGCATGGACTCTGGCTGCTTGGGGCGATGGCCGTGGCCACGGGGCGAAGGAGGGGCGGCCCCGGGAGCGTCTTGACATTGGGGCAGACCACCTGCTTGCAGGTGCCGGGGGGGCGGGAGCCTCAAGCTGGAAGGTCTGGCGGGGTTCGGTCCAGGTGCTGGGCCAGCCTCCTCGACTCTGTGGCGGTGACCTCAGTGCCCGTGTCCGCTCCCCTGTCCTCGGTGTGTTCTGGGCCGAAAGCTGAGGTCACACTGACACCTTTTGAATGTATTTTGAGTTTTGTGCTCATTGGAAATTGACACAATAATGCCTCTTCTCCTTTTCCAGATTTTTGCTTTTTTACTTTGTTTTGTTTTTACTGGGGTGGCGTTGGGAAGGCCCTCCTGCCTTTACCGGGAAGCATTTTAAACCTTTGCCAAAATCACCAGTGGGACCTACACATGCTTCTGCTCCATCCTATTGACGGCAAACACTTCTCAGCTGTTTTTAATCTTTCTTGTGTGTGTTTAAATATATGTGTGTGTCACCTCGAATTTTTTGATGAGATACTTGATTTGCATCAAAATCCTGTTACACCGGCTTCATTGTTGTTAAAAAAAAAAAAACTTACAAGGAGCTTTGTAAATATAACGGGTTTTATTTCTCCTCCCTTCCTTTCATGTAAAGCCTTTTGCCATGTATACTAATTGGGAAATATGTCCATTAATGATGTTCATTTCGTCCTGGGAAAATACGTATTATGGTTTTGAATGGGACCGGGGGGCATACCACCGCGCGAGCAGCGCCCCAAGACCCTGTGCTCGCCCTGCGGCGTCTGCTCAGCCACAGCCCTGCACCTGTCACCGCGCACTGGGAGGTGCCATCTGTTGAAGTCACCGGGCAGCGTCCGTGAACACTGCGTTTGTGGGGGGGGGGGGGGGGGTGCGGCATTAGCAGATAAAAATCGTATCTAATTATTTTGTTGCAGGGGGGCTGACTGTAAACTCATCTAGGAGTCGGTGGCCTCCTCATTAGTAGATTTCTGCGTGTAATCCACATTGCAGATACCAGGACAGCGTTTTCTCATTAGCGGGACGCTCTGGTACAGGATGCTTTAATTCAGCAGGAACTCCCGGATGATCTAAATTCTCGATCCTGTGATGGTGCACATGGGACTCTGCGTGTTTCTGGGCGGTTGTCCTTTCATTGTGTGCCAGCGTGGCCCATCGCTGTTGCCCAATAAAGCTTGTGTACTTCATGCCTCTGGGGGTCACTTTAATTTGTGTGGAAACATGAATTCTGGTGTCAAAATGAAGGCTCTTTATGAGAATGCTCCTATTTTGTGTGTATCTCGTGGCACAAAAAGTGAATAGCTTTTCCTCCAGTTACAGTTATTTTGATTTTGGCAAAAAAAAAAAAAAAAAAAAGAAAAGAAAGAAAAAGAGAAAGAAAAAAGAAAAAAAAGAAAATCTCATCCCAAACCCGTACATTTTATTACTCTGTACTGCTGTGTGTTCCAGACATGTCAGAATTTCAAATAGGAAAAAGGAGAACAGTATTTTATAGGATTCTTATTTTATTTATACACATGTAGTCCTTGATCTGTTTGGATACCTTTCTATATATATATGTATATATAAAATTTTAATGTTTGTTTATATTTTGAGAGAGAGAGAGAGAGACAGAGTGCGTATTGGGGGAGGGACAGAGAGAGGGAAACACAGAATCTGAAGCAGGCTCCAGGCTCCGAGCTGTCAGCACAGAGCCCAACGCGGGGCTCGAACTCACGAACTATGAGATCATGACCTGAGCCGAAGTCAGACACTCAACGGACTGAGCCACCAGGTGCCCCTGGATACCTTAAAAAAAATTAAGTAATAGAAGATTCAGGAATGCAGTCACCTACGTTTTAGGCAGAAGAGGTTTTTAAGCCATTGTATAGGAAGCTGAGGACATATTACGTCACCCAGTGATTCTCCGCTGGGGAGCTTCTGTCCTCCATGGGACAGGGCAGTGTCGGGAGGCATTTTTGGGTGTCACAATCGGGGTGGGGTGCTCGGGGCGGAGTGAGAGGCCAGCGATGCCACAGGGCAGCCCCTGCCACACACCATGGTTGAGAACCCCTGATACAGCCTGCACTTCCTCCTTGCAGGAGACTTGGCTTCCCGAGGAGCACGGTGCGGTGTGCACGCCCTGGCTCCGGAAACCTGCTACGAACCCGTGAGCCACGTATTTTAATTAGGAGCTATTTGTGCTGTGGGCTGCTGGCCCTCACCGAGAGGGTCATCCCCAATTGTCCATGCGCTGTGTCTCCATCGCTTGTGGCTCCTCTGAGCACATCGGAGACGCAAGCCCTCGGCTCCCGTGACCCGGGCTCGAGAGGGGCAAAGGGACAGTACTTTCCCTTCACCGCGTGCTATCAAATCAAAGTCGTCTTCCGGCCGCATCTGCCTGCTGTGAAATTCCACCCGGTGCCGGCGCTCCTCGTTTCCGCCGCTAGGGGGGACCTGAGATTGAAAGATCTTTATGTTTCCTGTTTTCAACAACCAGGAAGGTCCGGCGAGCCCGGCTGCTGTGTTCAGACGCTGCTTTCATAGTTTCAGAATTTATTTCATGGCCAACGGCTCCGTTAAAAACAGACATTTCTTTTTATGTTGTTGACCAGACTATTTGCTGGATTTAGCTTCACACACACACACACACACACACACACACACACACACTAGGGTTGGGTGGGGGAGGGAATGTGGGAGATGAATATTTATTTGATCTTGGATTATTTGTATTTTTGAACACTTGGCCACTGGGAAGCCTTGCCCTCCTCCTGATTCAGGCTAATAAGGTTTTGAGACGAAATGTTCCAGCACCCCCAAGTACTTAAGACTGTTTTTGTTATGAAACTTTTCAGGGTGACATGAAACCCTGAGGTATTTGTGAGGAGATCTATAAATGATAGATTTGCTCACCTCAAAATAGAACTGTAGGCGCTCCAGACTTTCCAGAAGTTGAGCACAGTAACAGAATTCATTCAGGACTTGCTAATTTCCTACTTGAAATGGGTTACATAATAGAACAGTCCCGCCTTCGTGCCTCTCAAAACTACCCACGAAATGTATCATTAAAAGCTAGAAATAGCTTTGCTAAACTCTGGGAAAAAGAGGAGTTTTTTTTCCCCCCTAATATCTCCCTCCCCCCCTTCTCTTCACCCAAACATTGCATAATGTTAAAAAAAAAAAAAAGTCAAATCTTTCCATGGGATTTAATTTCATTCTCCATGTGGCTGTGGTCAGAGGGGTAACTTCAGCACTTTGGGGGCTGGCGGATTTTTGGAGGATCACGCACCCCCGGATCAGTTTCCACCCAGAGGCTTAGCAGACAAACACACCCAGTCCTGGGGTTTGTCCCCCCTCTTCCCCCCCTCCGGTGGGTGAGTTATCTGTAACGCAGCGTCTTTTCAGAGCGCCTTGCCTTCTCGTAGGAATGTCAGAGCCAAGCCACCCCTGGGCCTTCCATGTTGAGGTTTGGACTTCGAAATGGGCTCCCTCTAAGATTTGGGGTGACTGAGTCATACCATGAAGTCACTAGCTCCACGACCTGTGCTCGATGACCAAGCAGGTCCCACTTCTTAGATCTCAGGCTGCAGATGCTGGCTGCTCACACTATGAACTCTGTGTCCCGAACCTCTGCTCTTGGCCATTTTCGAGAGATTTAAAAGCAAAGCATTTTCCTTTCTTTTCTCGGGTCCAGATAAGCCCAGGGATATTTTTAAGTTTTCTTCAAGGAAGATTGCAATATCCAGAAAGAGAAAGGGGGCCAGGGGTTGGATAGAATATGCTGACTTGTGTTCATTCACTCACCAAGTATTTATTGAGCACCTACTGTGTGTTGGGTACTGTTCTTGGGGCTAGAGGACAGTGGAGAATAAGATGTACAGTCCCTGCCTTCCTAGTGGTCACATCCTTGAGTGTGAGAGAGACAACAGAGACTAACATCCTCCTCAGCCAAAGCAGGGTGAGGGGTGGGCAGAGGGTAAGAGTGGAGGAAGTGATGGGGGTGAGGGGAGCACCCTTTGGGGATAGGCCCACTGATGCTGAAGGATGAAGAGGGAGTTGTGGTGAGCTCTGGGGCAGCAGCATTTATACAGAGGAGTGTGCAAAGGCCCTGGGGCAGGAAAGGCTGGATGTGTTGGAGGAGCAGAACGAGGGGCATGTGGCTGGTGTGCTGGGACCAAGGGGCAGCGTGAAGAAAGGTGGGGGTAGGGACATAGGTAGGGCCCGCAGACCACGGCATTCAGGCCACGGAGTCTGTTGGAGAACCGAGCAGACATTCTTGAGGCTTGCCCGCTGCACTTGAACCACGTCTGAGGCCCCGTTTCACTGCCTTCTACTATGCATGCCTCACTGACCCAACCTGCCTGTTCTCATTCCCCCCTCCGGGGTCTACGAGGGCTCCGGCGAGACCACCCCGCCCATCGGAATCAACCACTCTCACCCCTGGTGTTTCTTGTGATGTTAGTGGCATAAACGACGCTATTCAATAAAGGGGAGAAGCAGCTGGTCCTTGGACAAATTTCCTGCCTTTCCAGCAAATACCACCCAGGCCTCTGCCCTGCCTGGGGCGCAGGAGGTGGCTGTGCACTGGCCAGTCCTGGAAGGCAGACCACGGAGGACTGGGAGGGGAGTCTGGGGGCGGCGGGGGCGGGGGGGAGAGAATAGATGGGGAAAATCGAACAGAGTCAAAGTCTTCGAAGCTGCCCCATGTCCAGAATGTGCCCGCTCCGTCCGGTTCGAGGAGGCAGCCTTCCGCAGCCATGAGCTGCGTGCAGGAGCCCAGGCTGGGTTCAGATTCCTCCCGAAGAAAGCAAGCGTAATGAGAACAGTCTGTGGAAAAGAATGCAGTTAGCGTCTTAAAGATGGGCAAATATTCCTTCTCATTTGTCCTTTTATGTGAAACAGATTTTTAAAAAGGCAATTGGAGTAGCTAATGACATCCAGAGCCCTGCTGATTCAAGTAGAGCTGGGAGGGGGCTTAAATTGGCCCAAACGACTAATCAGACCCAAAGAAAGAGGTGAGGGGCTCGGGAATTCTTCAGAGCCGTGGCCAATAATTAGTGTGTATGATGCTCCTCTCTATGCACATAACTTAGCATAATTTTCTTCGGCAGCTCATCACTGGGATTTGAGAGCATCGGACCAGGGACTGCTAGCCAGGCGGGCTTGTGCGGACGTGGAGACTTTTGCTCCAAAACGGCTTCGTGCTTGAGGAAGATCCCAAGGGGAAGCCTTTCTCCTGGGCACTAACGGGAGGGGAGTTCAGTGCGGTTGTCGGGGATGTGCCGGGGCTTGGGGGGCGGGCAGCACCGGGAACCGGGCCCTGGACCCCGCTGGGGCGGAGATAGACGTGAACGGCCCCTGGGCTGGGGTTCTTCGCCTGTGACTAGGGGATCAGTGGCGAGGCCGGTGACACTGCAGGGACAGAAATGGCAGCCAGACCGTCGTCAGAGACCCCTGCATGAAGGGCGGGCTGCACGTGGAGGGAGGCGTCCTCTCTCCCAGATGGGCACGTGCGTTTTCTTCAAACATGGGGGTCACCCATCTGGGTCCAGTGCGCAGATGATTTCAGATTTGGGGCCGGGAGGCGGGGTCTCACCTCGAGTCTTTCCACGGACCTCACAGGTCCTCCACCCGCCAAGGCCCCCCTCCCGGGTCCTGTTTTATGGGCGGGTGCTGTGTGGGGGCGCAAACCTGTCCGCATCAACCTGCGCTGGCCTGGGCGTCCCTGGGGGAGCTCACACCCCTTCAGGCTGGGGCTCCACGGGGCCAGAGGAGAGAGGGGGCTTCCCGAAGCCTCCACTGACTCCGTGACGCGGAAGAGAGACTGATAGTAAGTCACTGACTGGCCAATCATTTAACAGTTTTTTTTTTTTAATGTGAAAGCAAGTTCATTAATGCAGTAGAATAGAAGGCAAAAGCAGGGAGACAAACCATAAGAGACGCTTAGATGCGGAGAACAAACGGGGGGCGGTTGCTGGAGGGGTGGGGGATGGGCACCAAGGAGGACACTTGTTGGGATGAGCACTGGGTGTCATATGAGATGAATTACCAGGTTCTACTCCTGAAACCAAGTCTACACGGCTTGTCAACCAGCTTGAATTTCAATAAATACATTTAGGGGCGCCTGAGGGGCTCAGTCGGTTAAACATCAGACTTCGGCTCAGGTCATGATCTTGCGGTTCATGGGTTCGAGCCCCTTGTTGGGCTCTGTGCTGACAGCTCAGAGCCTGGAGCCTGCTTCAGATTCTGTGTCTCCCTCTCTCTCTGCCTACTTCCTGGCTCACATTCTCTCTCTCTCCTTCAAAAATAAATAAACATTAAAAATTTTAACTAAATACATTTTAATAATAATAAGAAGAATAGAAGACAGGGGTGCCTGGATGGCTCAGCTGACCTCTGCTCAGGTCATGATCTCACGATTGATGGGTTCGAGCCCCACATTGGGTTCTGTGCTGACAGCTTGGAGCCTGGAGCTGCTTCGGATTCTGTGTCTCCCTCTCTCTCTGCCTCTCCCTGCTTCTGCTCTGTCTCTGTCTCTGTGCCTCGCAAAAATAAAAATTAAAAACAGAAAGAATAGAAAACAAATTTTGCTTGAGTTTTCAGAAATAAACCACAAAGCTTGAGCGATGTGACGGGGGAGGGTGGCAGTGCCCACGCAGACGGGGCTTCTCCGGGGGACGAGTTTCATCCTTAGCCAGCCTGGGCTGGGCCCATGGTCAGGGCTCAGTAAACACTGAGGGTTTTTTCTGTTTGTTTGGTTTTTTTTAAATTTTTATTGTGGGAAAATACACATAACAAAATTTACCATTTCAACCATTTTTGAATGTTTATTTAATTCAGTGGCATTGTATCATTGAGTTTGTTGTTTTTGTTGTTATTTATTTTTGATAAAGAGAGAAACAGAGCACAAGCAGAGAGAAAGGGAGACACAGAATCTGAAGCAGGCTCCAGGCTCCGCGAGCTGTCAGCACAGAGCCCGATGCAGGGCTTGAACTCAGGAACCATGGGATCATGACCTGAGCTGAAGTCAGATGCTTAACCGACTGAGCCACCCAGGTGCCCCGAGTCATTGAGTTTTAAGAGTGGATTCTGGAAGATTCCGGAGCCTTGCCTTGTGATATTTGACACGTGCAAAGTGCTTCCCCACTGCCACCTCATCAGCTCATCAGCATCTCGGGGCGGCTGCGAAGTGGGTCAGGCCCTCACAGCAGCGCCCTGCACAACGGCCACAAGATGAGATTCCGCCACGACAGGAGTGAGGTACCGCTGCGGCGTGGCGGCGTGGCTGACCTTGGAAACGTGGTGCTCAGTGCGAGAAGCCAGACACGATCGCCCCCACACCGTAGGGCCCTGTTGCTGTGCGATGTCTAGAAGAGGCACATCTGTAGGGACAGAGGACAGATTCACGGGCGCCTTGGGCCGGGGAGGCCGAGGGGTTGGAGGGGTGACTGCTCGTGGGTAGGAAGTCTCTTTTTTGGGGGGGGGCGGGGGAGTGAAAACGGTCTAGAATTAGACAGAGGGTCGTACAACCATAAATACACTAAAACCCATGCCCGTCCAACCTAGCTTGGAATGGGTGAATGTATAACATGTAACTTAGGTCTCAGCAACTCTGCTTCCAAAAACCCTGCCAGTATCTTGCCCCTGTGGTTCTGCGCCTGTGCATGCACCCACGAGGGGCCCAGGGCCGCCCCACCTCTTCGTCACCTCTGCTGTTGTCGGTGGCTTCCCCTGAGCTGACCCGGCAGCTGCACCCCTCCGCGGGCGTCAGTGTGTGCCTGGAGGCCCATGGCCTTGAATGTCTCTGCCCGTGCCTGCTTGCCGCCTCGCTCGGCGAGGTGTTCGCGTCTTCTGCCCAGTTTAAAACATTACGTTGTTTTCTCATTGTTAACTTCTGAGAGTTCTTTATATGTTCTGGATAGAAATAAGTGCCAGCATGTGTGATCTGGGACTTGCCCCCTACCTGTAGCTTGTCCTGTCCTGTCATCTTTGTTACCGGATCTCACTGTGGTTCAGATCTGCATGACATCATTTCCGAGGCTGGCTGGGGGAGTCTGGGGCCGACAGCATCTCTGGCTCCTGGCATCGTGCTTTTATATACAGATTCTCTGAAAATAAAATTTTAATGTTTTTTTATTTTTTATTTTTTGAGAGAGAGAGAGAGAGCGTGCGCGTAGTAGGGGAAGGGCAGAAAGAGAGAGAGAGAGTATCTGAAGCGGATTCTTTGCTGATGGGCCGACAGCAGTGAGTCTGATGTGGGGCTCAAACTCTCGGACCGTGAGATCGTGACCTGAGCGAACGTTGGATGCTCCACTGACTGAGCCCCGCAGGCGCCCCCAGAATCTTTTTGAAGAGGTTCACCGTTGGTGTCTCTTGGACAAGCCTGGCTTTACAAGGTGACTCAAAGGTGTGCAGCTCCCAGGTGACGGAGAGGAGGGGCCAGGCTGGGAGCCCGGCTCTGCGGTCTTAGGGGGCAGCTGCCTGGTTTTTGCTATAACTGCTCAGCCCTCAGCTTCCAGGCGTCCGGCGCAAGCCACCAGCGCCTCACCTCTCCAGCAAGCCGCGTTCCTTTACGGCACGTCACGGAGGTTGAGAAATGCCAACAAGGCTGACGAACGAGAGCCCCCATCGATGTGACTCTCGTCATCCCAGGGACCCTCCCCGCCTCCGCCCCTGCCATGAGTTCCCAGGGAATTGGCACATTCTCCAGCTGCTGTCATTGTGGCTGTTCCCTTGTTGCAGTTATGAGCAGAGTCAGCCCCGGGATGGGGCAGAGGCCTCGAGCCGTGAGTCACTGCCAGGATGTCGTCATCCTGGGGAAGAGAGGCCCGGGACTGTCTGGGGCACCATTCAGCACCCATGCCTTGTGCACTTATGGAGCACCTCCTGGGTGCCAGGCAGCGTCGAGGCACTGCCGATGTGACCTTCGTGACCCCTGCTCAGACGTCCCTTCTTAGAGAGCCCTTCCCTGCCTGTCCTAACGTTCCAGCCCTGTCACTCCCCAGCCATAATAGTCCCCTACTTAGCACTGTTAGAGCATTGTTCTCAGTCCCCCTGCCCCTCGCCCCAGAAATGTATGCTCTGTGAGGTCAGGGCTTGGACTCATTTGCTGTTCTGGAAACCCAGAGAAAGGTGGCCCATAGTGGGTGTTCAGTAAAGGTGGGGTGAACAAATGAAGGAAACGAATCAGGTGGCCGCAGTTCACAGTGATGAGTACCGTAGCGGATTTACATCGGGATGCCGAGAGGGAGACTGACCAGAGGGGGGTGGACGGTGTGTGGCTCTTTGACACTTGATGGCCAGGCGGGGTGTGTCCTTGAATAGGTGGATTTTGAGCTTCAATCTGAAAGACAAAAGGAGCCAGCGTTCATAGAGGTGAGGAAGGGGCATCCAGGGCAGAGGAAATTGCCTGTGCAAATGCCCTGTGGCAGAAACGGCTCCGTGTGCAGGGAACAGACAGTAACGGCAGCTGGTGCTGGTAAGTGGCAGGAAGTGAGGCCTGTCTCGCAGGAAGGCATCTGTTTACCCCCGGGGCCTGTCTCCATCGAGCCAGAGCTCACTGTCATCTGACCTTCTCAGGTCAGCTTAGAGAGTGGACCAACTGTGTGTCCTGTGGAGAGACTCCAGGTCCCCGGCTTGTGGGTTCCCAGAGCCAGAGAGGCCAGGGCAGCGGCTCCTACCCCAGACCACAGTGCCCCAAGGATGATGATTTCTTTCTCCCACTCCAGGGCTGTGGCTTTTGGTAGCTGGATCAATCCATGAGAAAGCTCTCCTAATTCTTGAGAGAATCCCCCTGGGGCGCAGGAAATGCCTCTCACCAGAGAGCCTTCTGAGAACCATGTGGCTTCCAAATGGGGGTATGTGTGCCATGTTCTAGTCACTTCCACTTATGTTATCTCGTTGAGTCCTGGTAACCATGTGGGCGAAGTGAAACTGAACTCCTCTAACAGATAAGGGGAGCAAGAGACGGAACGTTCCAGCCCCGGCAACCCGCGAACCACGGGCAGCCGGCGGAGGTCGCGCTCGGAGCCTGAGAGTTTGCGTCTGTGACATGGACACGGGTCTCTGTGTGTGTAGCCCCGTGCCTAACCAATAATCGTGCTGGGGGAAAGAAATGCATGGCTTGGGCGCCTCGGCCCAGAAAGCCCTTCTGCCGCGGTGACAGCTCTGTGCTTGCACACAGCTGAAGTCAGCGCTGGCAGAGCGAGGCGGGAAAGAGGCAATTTACTGCCAGGATTAGGAGTGACTTGCTGACTGGCCCTTCAGCTTGAAAGCGACAAGAACCAGGACACGCCGGGGGGGGGGGGGGGGGGGGCAGTAGCAGGAGCTCCCACCCCTCTCCAGACAGGTCACTGCAGCTTGTTTTATGGCTTCCAGCTGTATTACCTCCCCCTTACCCTCCCTCTCACCCTCCTGCCATCTTGCCTGGCTCAAAAGTCAAAGTCGTCGGGGGAGGATCTCAGCAAGCTCAGCTTGGTTCACACGACAGGGGGTTTTGGCCAACAGTGTCTCCAGACTGCCTGCCACGGGAAAGAGGTAATTCTCCAAAGGGGCCGTTTTTGTTCCCCAGAAGAAAGGGCGAACGGATGCTTGGTGGTCAAAGAAAAACTCACGCCCACTGTGGTGGAAATGTTGGCTTGGCCGCTGAACCCCCTGTCCAAGGCCTGCCGTCTCCAGGCTTCTGTTCCTACTCCGCCGAAGGAAGGCACTGAGGTCCACACTGGGGCCACCCTGAGAATCTCTGGTGGAATTTTAGGAAAAAACCAGGACATCTCTTCTGGCCCATCACTCTTGATCAGCTTGAAAAACCTTCCCAGCAACTCCCTCTTACACCTCATTGGTCCCGACTTGGATACACGCCCACTCCTAAGCCAATCGCTGGCAGGAGGCGGGGTGGATAAGGACCAATCAGATTTGACCCTCGCTCTTCCGGAAGCCAGGGGTCCCAGAGCGGCCTTCCAGGCTTTTTTTCCTCTGTAGTCGTGGGTTCTGTCCAACAGAATTCTCTGAGGCGGTGAAGCTTGAAAACGGGGTCAGGTGTTCATTTTGGCCCACAAGGTGCCTGTGAAGGTTGGTTGTGTCACCACCGCACCTTGGAGCACCATCTGTCACCCCCCGTCCCTCCCCCCCGCCCCCCCAGGAGCTCCACTGTCACAGATATTGAACGTACTTACAATGTGCCGAAGCCAGTGGTCAACCTGGAGAGGAAAGAAACACCCGGTGAAAGTATCTAATAAGTAAGGATTGAGGCTGAACTGGAAAAAACCATCATCTCGCCAGGCACCGGTGCTGACTTAACAGGTTTAATTATGTAGTGCCAGGTAAGTGCTCTGCCCGCTGGGGGCTGTCCCCAGCTCAGCCGTCAGCTCCGCTTACCTTCCAGAGAGCTGACAATTACATGGTGGCACCTTTTCACTCGCGTGTGACCTAACACAGTTACTCTTCTGAAAAGTTGCTAAGGAAATTGGAGGTGCTGAAAGAAATATTGCAATCGAAATAATGCTTCAGGGGACGTGTATATGCCTCGGAGTGAATTAGTGTCTTTAAAAAAAAAGCCCCTTCTCTGTGCACAAATATATACTTTTCACATTCCTTTTGAGGCACCAAGGATTTTAACAGTGGTGTAAATCAGATTTTACAGGCCACATATTTCAAGTATGGAGTTCATTAAATGTGTGAAATTTGACATTTGCTTCAGGGCGTGGCTAGGGTCCTCAGTAATGAATCACAAATTGTGTTGGGCTTTCTGATCAAGTTCAATACGCTAAATACCCCTGCAAACTTGCACGAACAAAGAGGCCGTTTCTCTCCCAGCCTCCACAAACCCAGTTCTAGGAACACTTCTTCAAGGGACTAGGTGCTAATGGGAGATGTGGTTCCACCACCTTTTTAATTTGTTTAATGTTTATTCTTGAGAGAGAGAGAGAGAGAGCAAGAGCATATGAGCAAGGGAGGGGCAGAGAGAGAGGGAGACACAGAATCCGAAGCAGGCTCCAGGCTGTGAGCTGTCAGCACAGACCCCAATGCAGGGCTCGAACTCACGAACTATGAGATCATGACCTGAGCCGAAGCCAGACACTCAATCGACTGAGCCACCCAGGCGCCCCCCATCTTTATTTAAGTTGAGTCACATGTGACACACACACACACACACACACACACACACACATATACACACACACACACAGGTTTCATGTCCAGCATGGAGCCCAAAACACGGGGCTTGAACCCATAACCCTGAGATCAAGAGTCAATTGCTTAACTGATTGAGCCCCCCAGGCACCCTGACATACGTAGTCTTTTACTAGATTCCTGAGTAGTGTCGGTGCATTTACAGAGCCCTCACTGTGTGCCAGGCTCAGTGCTGGCTCTCAGCATACAATGGAAAATGAGACAGTGTCTGACCTGGTGGCATTTGTGGTTTTGAGGGGGAGTCAGTCATAGAATAATTACTTCTGCCAACAATTAGGTACTGGCCTGGGAAGTGCTAGGTGACAAGTGCTACATGGGGAAAGCCTGGCGCATTGTGAGGCCCGGGGCGGGGCGGGGCTAATTATTTTCTGGGTGTATTAACAAAGGTCTTCCTGGAGTCATAGTTCAGCCGAGGCTCGAGGGATGAGTGGACCTCAGCTGGATTAAGAGCTGGGAATGTGCCATGGAGGGAGAGGGGTTCATGACCGGGGACAGTCCTGAACTCCGTTAATCAGTGGCTAAGTATTTATGGACTACTTGTGCTCTGGGTTAAGCCTCACAATGGAAGAAAACCTGGAAGTTGCATCAGCTAGGACTCATGGTTGCGAGTGACAGAAGCCCAATTAGTTGGGAATTCATTGGCTCATGTACCTAAAAAGCCAGTGCTGGCTTCAGACATGGCAGGATCAAGGATTAAAAAAAAAATGGCATTATTTTGTTTTGCCTTTATGTTTGCTTCTTTTTAAGGCAGAACCTCTCCACCTGATGTCCCCAGCAACCAGGGTCACGTTCCACTAATTTCCAGTCCCGGCCGACAGAGTGTATCTCTTTCTCATGAGCTCTAGCAAAAGTTCTAGGTTTGAATTGCGTTGGTTGGTCACACATCCGACCCGGGGACAGTCTCTGTGGCTGGGAGGTGGGCTGGCTCGGGGTCACATGCCATTATCGAAGCCCGAGAGGTGGAGTGAGCTCTGCGTAGGACCCAAGAATGAGAACGGAGCTGGTTCTCCAAAGGCAGACTGGGTGCTGGTGTGAAAAGACGGGCTAACGGATGCCTGGAAACGGAAGGTCTGTCACAAAATCAAGGCTTCGGCGAGTGACACTTGGGACACTTTGCCAGGTGGCCATGAGTGCAAAATACTTCACTGAGCTCCTGTTCTGTGTCACTCATCATGCTCAGGGCTGAAGAAAGATGAGTCCTTGTCATCTAAGCCTCTGTCTCTGAGAGGTGATAGGAAGGGCACAGGGGCCAGGATTCAGGGGTGGGTGATAGATTCTTCGAGAGCCCCGAGAGGCTCTGTGAGTGGGGCAGAAAGCAAGGGAGGGACAGGCGTGTGATTCTAAGGGAGGAGATGCCCCGGGGGAATGCCAAGGGCATGTCAGTCAAGGAAACAGCAGGACCAGAGACAGAGGAGCTAGAGCTCGGGATTTATTCTAATTGTTCGTGAGGCAGTTTTCTCAGAAGCGTAGAGACAGGAGGAACGCGGGGACACAGCAGAGGAAGCTGGAACCATAGTGTTGAGTTACCAGTGACACAAACTCATGTCAAACTCATTCAAATCTAAGAAAAGACAGATAAACCTAGTGGCTATGCTGGCTTCAGGCACAGCTGTATCCAGGAGCCTAAAGGTATTTTAGTTTAAAAAATTTTTTTCTTTTTGATAAATTTTATTTATTTGTTTATTTTCAGTCTTTTATTTAAAAAATAGTTTATTGTCAAATTGGTTTCCATACAACACCCAGGGCTCTTCCCCACAAGTGCCCTCCTCTGTCACCATCACCTCCCTTCCCCTTTCCCCTCCCCCTCAACCCTTGGTTCGTTTTCAGTATTCAAGAGTCTCTCAGGTTTTGCGTCCCTCTTTCTCCCCAGCTCTCTTCCCCCCTTTCCCTCCCCCTGGTCCTCCATTAGGTTTCTCCTGTTCTCCTGTAGACCTATGAGTGCAAACATACGGTATCTGTCCTTCTCCGCCTGACTTATTTCGCTTAGCATGACACCCTCAAGGTCCATCCACTTTGCTATGAATGGCCAGATTTCATTCTTTCTCACTGCCATGTAGTACTCCATGGTGTATAAATACCACATCTTCTTAATGCTACACTATTGGTGGGAATGTAAACTGGTGCAGCTGCTCTGGAAAACAATGTGGAGGTTCCTCAAAAAACTATCCATAGAACTCCCCTATGACCCAGCAATAGCACTGCTGGGGATTTACCCAAGGGATACAGAAGTGCTGACACATAGGGGCACATGGACCCCAATGTTCATAGCAGCACTGTCAACAATAGCCAAATCATGGAAAAGTATTTTAAAGACCGCTTCTCTCTTGGTCTCACAGGGCTGCTCTCCCTCGGTTGGGGGGGAGGGGGCAAAATGGCCCCTAGCAGCTCCTAGACTGCGTCTCCTAAGCCTGGCAACACTGAGGGCGAGACAGAGAGATAGAGAGACAGAGGAGACAGAGAGAGACATATCAGTAGTTCCTGCCAGGACCCTGGGTTGGGTGTGGCTGGCCTGGCCTGGACCCCGTGGCCCGTCCTGAACGCAATCTTCTGTCTCCTGCTCCACCGGGGATGGAGGGCAGTCCCACACCATGTGATTCAAAGGGGGAGATTGTGACTCCTCCCTGACCCCCAGGAAGATGGACAGGTGAATTCCCGACAGAAGGGAAAGAAGCTGGAAACCCAAAGCACTGATGCCCAAAGCACGGGAAGGCTTAACGCTGCAGCGAGGAAGTTGGTCTTATTTCAGGAGGCCATGGGAGCCAAGGAAGGTAGTGGAGCCAGACAGGTAGTAGTCCAAGCTGTTCTTTGGGAAGAGACCTTTGGTAGCGGTGGTGAGAGAGGTGAGCTAAGGTGATGGTGTAGGAGGTTCTCGTGCGTGCCAGGAGACCTGGGCGGTGACTGCACCGAGGGGAGGAGAGAGCCCAGGGCTGGGGTTGGGGATGCGCTGGGCAGCCACCAGCCTGCGGGACGGGGGTTAAGGGCCACCCTCTGGAGGTGGTGGGGATTCTGGAAGGACACGACCCTGGGCGACGACAGGGCCTTGGTAGGAGAACAGAGGGGCCTGTGCGTCTCCTCTGGGAGCATTTGGGGGCCAGTCGTGGATCCCTTGGGCATTTGCGCTCTGACTCCGAGGATGGTGGGTCCTCAGAGCATGATGCCATTTCCCACAAAGCTTTCCAGATGTTGGCTTTGTTGGTTTGCTTTATTTATTTATTTATTTTAATTGGTAACAACAGAGAGAGAAAAAGAAAAAAAAAGCAAAAGGAAAGTTGAAAGTGAGGGGCCCTTGAGGAAAGGGGCTGGGAAGGTGGGGGCCAAAGACGCTGGAAGCTGGGGGTGTGGCTCTGGCCCCTGGTGGCCCCCCACCCGTCTGAAGACAGCTCGTTAGGGGTCCTTCCCCTTTCTCCACGCCCAGGACCTCAAAGTCCTGCCGGAAAGGGGCCCTCTAGGTTTTCTGCTGATCCCGGTCCCGGTGACTCAGTCGCCTCCCCCCCCCCCCCCCCCCCCCCCCCCCCCCCCCCCCCCCCCCCCCCCCCCCCCCCCCCCCCCCCCCCCCCCCCCCCCCCCCCCCGCCACGTCCCCGCCTCCTGCTTCCCTGCATCCAGAGAGAGGCCGCAAGGGCTTCCTTTGAAGGATCCTTGGGGGCCAGCTCCTCCCCTACCACCCCTGCTTTGACATGCAGTTCCTGGATCCTGGGGCTTGGTGTGCAGCACGGATCTACACCGCTTATTAGCTGGGTGACCCCACGAGAGTCACGGAAACTGTGAGCCTCAGTTTACTTGTTTATAAAATGGGGACTGTACTTTGCCAGCCCTTGTAGAATTAATGCCGGAAGAAGGAAGTAACAGGGTGTCAGGACAGGACCGATGTCTGGTAGGCGTTTGCACATGGGAGGTTGGCGATGGGTCTTTTATTTTAAAAAACATTTTTTTTAAGTTTATTTATTTTGAGAGAGTGAGCACAAGTGGAGGAGGAACGGAGAGAGAGGGAGAGAGAAAGAGAGAGAGAGAGAATTCCAAGCAGGCTCTACACGGTCCTCAAAGAGCCTGATGCGGGGCTCAAACCCACGACCCATGAGATTGTGACCTAAGCCACTGAGGTGCCCTTGGGGACAGGTTTCTACGTCGCAGGTGGCGTCCTTGCTGAGAGGGGAAATCATGGAGTGACGGAGTGCAGTGGGGTAGCCGTGGGCCACCGGGTGGGCCTGCAGGGGCCGGGGGCCGGGCCAGGACATATCTCTGGGGTCTTTACTGAAGGGTATGCACTAGGCATTAGTTAAAGCCTGGCTTACCTCTTGGGTTCAGCCAGCCAGACCCAGACCAGGAGGACCGCCGGATAAAACACAGGACACTCAATGAGATTTGAAGTTCAGATAAACAATAAATGAAATAGTTTTTAAGGATAAGTATATTCCAAATACCACATGGGACATACTTATGCTAAAAATTTTTCATTCATTGTTTACCTGAAATTCAAAGCTCACCTATGCCCTGAGCAACCTTACGGACTGATCTAAGCAAAATGAGACAGTTTCTTATTGAAAAGGCCAGACTGCAGACTTAGATGGATACAGGGCTTCAAACGGCAGGACTCAGATGTGGCTTCTTTGTCACTCTCTTGGCTCTGCTTTCGCTGTGCTGACTCTACCCCTGCTTGCCCCTCCTGTTGCCATGGTGGCCACATCCTCCTGCCTTCCTTTCCAGCAGGAAAGAGCGCGTCCGTCCGTCCAGAGCCCGGCTGAAGCGTCACACTGGCCCGGCCTGGCTCACGTGCGTGTCCCCAAATGGATTGCCGGGGTGGGGGGATTTCCGTGTGGTGACCGCCTTCTGCCTTGGTCGCCTAACACCGCCCTCTTCCCTCTCTCTTGTTTGTTTACCAAAGGACGTCTGATTATTTCGCTGTGTAACGTGTCAGTCACTGCACCGCTTGCCTTTGTTTCTCGGACCCGATGCGGGAGCTCCCATTCCTCTGGTCCCCGAGGATTTACTGTCCTCTGTCTAATGTAGAATCTAGTTCCTGACAACGTCGGTGAGACCGTCCCCAGGGACACCGACGGCGCTTAGCAGTCAAGGGCGGACTCGTTCTGTCGCGGGTTCTTGCTTGAGGCACCCCCCTCCCCGGGTTTCAGGGGACACGTGTGCCTTCATTGTCACGCACGGGGAGGGATGGGGGCAGGTGCTGTGTGTGGACACAGCGCCCACAGGGTGGGGGTGCGGACGTCTTCTCTGCAGGCGACCAGGCAGGCGGGGCTTCCAGTGACAGTTCCCCGGAAGAGAGGATGATGTAGATTTATGGCAAACACAGCAGAAAGCCCCTTTGGGATTGGAAATAAACGTTCAAGATCGTTCTCGATGCCACCCTTTTCCTGCCGCTCCTGCCACGGGAATCACGATGCTTATCGGGTGGAATGAAGAACAGGTCTTGAAGAGCAACTGCTGTTAAAATCTGCTCAGGGACCTACCAGCTTCTGCCCCCGTGAAGGCAGCTCACGCGGAGGCCGCCACGCAGGCCAGCTGTCCCCTGGGGATGAAGTCCCTCCAAGGGCACAGATGAGGCAGGGGAGGGGCGGCCAGAGAGGGAGGTTTGCGGGGCGGCTTCACTGGAAGGAGGGGGGAACAGCCCACGCTGCCTGGGGTCTGGGCGGCACCCTGGCTCTGGTTATCTCCTGGCCTCTGCCCTTGTCATGTGGTCCTTGATTCCAAATGAGGAGCCAGTGCTCACGGAGGGTCCCCATCCCTGCCTGGCACCTGGCAAAGTCAGTGCAGGCATGGCCCCCTGCTGCCTTGCAGGGGGAGGTAGGGGAGGGCCAGCTGGGAGGGAGGGGCAGAAGGTAAGTCAGAGCATTGAAGGGAACCACGTGCAGACCCTCTACTTTGCCGGCTCTGGGCTGGAGCACTTCTGCTGGTCTCTGTCCCTCACGCCACTGTGGGCAGAGGCGGGATTGTCTCCGGGTTACACAGGAGACAACTGAGTGTGGCCTTTGGGACACCTGTGGCCACAAGGAATGCAAAACCGGGCTCAAACCAGCTTCCTGGAGAGGAAGTGCCTGATCTCCTCATCAGGAACTGCGGCGGGAGGGTGGGTTTCAGGAACCGCTTGCTCAAAGCTTTGGCTCCAGGGCTCTGCCTTCTCCTTACTTTGCCCTTGTCTTTCTCAGGAGCAGGCAAGTGGGACACCGTTTCCAGGTTTCAAGTTCCTGTGGATGAAATAGGAGATGTTGCAAGTGACAGAAAACCTAGGTCCGAGTGGCTTAAGTGAAAAATAAAGGTTTGTGGATAAGTGAGAAGCTGAAGCGCTTCCCTCTGGCTTCGGGCAGGGCTGGATTCAGGGGCTCATGTTTGTCAGCAGCACTGGTCTCTTCCAGTCTCTTGGCCTGGCTCTGTGTGGCCTGCGTTGTCGGACATCTCGCTCTGTGGGGTGCGAGGCGTCAAGGCGGCTGAGCACAATTCCGGGCAAATATCCTTCTGCCTCAGGAGGAAAGAGAGAAAGGATGTGTGAGTGAGATTCTCTTTCCCAACAGTTCAAAGTCCTGGGCTTGGTCCTCATGGGCCTGAGCCGCTCACTGAATGCTGATGGCCCGGACCTGGGTCCCAGGCCTGTCCCAAGAGGTGGGTAGAGTCAGCCCCTCCTGAACCGCAGGAGCTGAGAGTCAGAAAGGTTTGATCCCGAATTAAGAATCGGCGTACTTGTTCCAGAAGAGGGCAAGGACGTCAGGAGCAAAGCCGCTAAGTATTTGGAGGGAGCTTCCTGCAGGAGGACCCCCCCGGGGAGGCCAAGGCACAGGTCCCTGCCCCCCCAGGCCCCTCTGAGTGGGGGTTCAGGACTGTTTAGCTTTGGGACCTTGAGACTGTCAGTCTCCTGGGCTCCGTGCTCTGACGTCGGGTGTGAGGAGAGAGGCCAGCGGCAGGCAGGCCCCCACCCCCTGCAGCCTTTTGCTTACAGCTCCCCTTTTGGGTTTTGATGACGTTTGCTTCTACAGCTGATTACGGTGCAACTTTATCCTGTCTGCCTGAGTCCGGGTTGAGTCACTGGTGCCATGAAAAAGAATCACTTTGAGAGGCTCTGGCCCATGTAACCAATTCAGTAGATGGAAGTGTCTTTGCAGAAGAAAGAGGAAAAAATGATGGAGGGAAGGGAAGGAAGGAAGGAAGGAAAAACGATGGAAGGAAAGAAGGAGGGAAGGAAGGAGGGAAGGAAGAAATGAAAGGAAGGAAGGAAAAAATGGAAGGAAACAAGGAAGGAAGGGAAGGAAGGAGAAAATGAAGGAAGGAGGGGAGGAGGGAAGGAGGAAGGGAAAGAAGGAGGGGAGGAGGGATGGGAGGAGGGACATAGATAAACATGATTCCTGGAGCGTAAACAGCCCCCAAGCAGGGTCACCACCGCTTCTTCGGCAGCGTCGGGCCCGGTTCTGTGTCAAGAGCCCTTCTTGACTCACCGGCTCAAGCACCCCGACAGTAAAGTCTGGGCTGCAGAAGGTGCTTCTAAAGAAATGTCAAACGGTTCCCAAATGGGGCAAATTAAGAGATCTGGCAGGGGACTTGGATCCCCCCACACCTGCCTGCCATTTTGGGAAGAAGTTGCACCCATGTGAGCTGGGACTGTAGCAATGTTTGGATAAAAAGTTTGGGAAGTTGGGTGCATTCGGTCCTGAAAACGGATGCGTGTAAAGTTGGGCTAACCATCTTTGTGAAAGGCCAGATAGGAGACGTGTTCAGCTTTGCAGGCCATTTGGTCTCTGTTGCGAGTCAGCTGTACCACTCTGCCGTTTTATCCTGAAAGCCGCCGTAGGCAACTCGAAAACAAATGTGCACGTCTGCATCCCAATAAAACTTTATTAGTAAAAGCAGGCCCCGGGCCATATTTGGTAATAGTTCGTCATCCCTTGCTTGGACCAAAGAACTTGTAGAATTAGCAGAATAACTTTCTGAGTCAGAAACCTGGTGTGTTTGTTTTTCAAGGTCAGCTTTACTAAATTATAATTCATATACGATGAAATGCATGTTTTAAGTGTACAGTTCAAGCCATTGATACGGAAGACCTCCCTTGGCTTTTGCCACGGCTTGTGCCCTGCCCACATCCTCTGCCCAGCCAGCTGTAGGTCTGATCGCCGTCTTGCAGAGTAGTTTGGACCCTGCCAGCCTCTCAGAGAAGTAGATGCGGTGTGCTTTGCACCAGGGCTCCGGGGTGAGGCTCTGTCTCCCCTACAGAGGCAGGGGGCCCCCGGAGCCTGCTCCCCCGGGACCCGATCACGGCTCAGAAGGCAGAGGGCCCCAGAATAAGAACAGCTAAGAACAGCGGCTCCTCTGCCCAGTGGCCCTGAGCCACCAACCAGGGCTGGGATGAGCCGTGTTTACCTTGGAAGGGCCAGCCTCTTTTGTAACACTCACTCATTGTTGCCAGGAGCCCAAAAATACTTTTATTAATGGAAAAACAGGGATGGCTCCACAAAGCAATATTTTGACAGGCTGGGAGGAGGCAGTGGGAGGGTTCAGAGCATATCCTCAGGAAGCTCGGGTTTCTTATCTTCTAGGGAGCCCGCGGGGGGGGGGGGTGGGAGCATGGGGGGGGCGGGAAGAGGGGCACGCTCCTCCCAGCAGGGGGCCTGCAAGAGGCTCCCAGGCATGGCTCCCTGGGCTGGATTAAGCAGGGCCAAGGACCGACTTTCTGCAACATGGCCTGGTCGGCACCCCACCCCAGATCCGGCTCCCCGGGCCTGGGGGCGCCATTCCTGGTTAGGGCCGCATGCAAGTGTTTGCCCTCGTGGTGCATTTCCTTCGCCTGCAAACAAAGCCAGGAGGCGGCTGCAGACCCCTCTCTGGGCTCCCGGGTACCTACCAGTGCCGGGGGGCGAGGCAAGCAGCAACATGCTTTCCTAGCTCTCCTCGAGCCGCTCTCTGGGGCCCTAAGCCTCCCTCAGATGTGCCGGGTGCTACTCTAAACACCCTTCCACGTGCCGACTCCTTACGGCAGTCCTCCGGTTGGATGGCACTTTCCCCACTGTGTGGATGAGGAAAGCGAGGTACAGAGCAGGTAAGTAACTCGCTTCAGTCGCAAAGTTACGGAGAGGCAGTGCTGAGGTTTGCACCTAGGCCAGCTGGCTCTGGAGTGTGACTTGTAAGCCTGCTTATGCTCCTCTTTCTGAAGCGCATACGTGATCCCATTACCCAGTGTCTCTGTACTGGATGCCTCTCTACTCTTAAAATAAAAATTCATGTCGGTAAGGACAAGTTTAGGTGTTAAACTGAAGATCCCCAAATAGCGGTGATCTGAACAGGTTGAATATTTATTTTTCTCTTGCAAAAGAACCTGGTTAGGAGATTCAGGGTTGATATGCAGGCCCCAGAATGCTTAGGGACCTGAGCTGCTTCTCGCTGGCAGCTTTGTCTTCATTAATGCTGTTTCTACCTCATGGCCCCAAAATAGCTGCTTGAGCTCCTACCATCAAGTCCTCATGTTAGCAGGAAGCAAAGAAGGGGAAGTGGAGAGTATGTCCCGCCTCTTTAAGGGTTTGGGGCATCTGGGTGGCTCAGTGGGTTGAGCGTTTGAACTTTGGAGTGTCCGACTTCAGCTCAGGTCATGGTCTCGCAGTCCGTGAGTTGGAGCCCTGTGTGGGCCTCTGTGCTGACAGCTCAGGGCCTGGAGCCTGCTTCCGATTCTGTGTCTCTCTCTCTGCCCCTCCCCACCTTCTGCTCACATTCTGTCTGTTTCTCAAAAATAAATAAACATTAAAAATTTTAAAAATACTTAAAAAAATTTAAGGTTTTGATTCTAGGCCCTTCCACCAGGTATCCTAGGGTAAGTCACATAACCTTGTTTGAAAACGGAAAATATTCAAACTTCTTCCAAAGGTTACAAAAGGATTAGATGAGTTAATACACGTTGAACACTTGGAATAGAGCCAAGTGTTAACTAATACATTTCAGTGACTGTTATTACTGACACCATTTGGAGGACACTGTTCGTAAAGGCGAACATGACCAGGTTACACGGCTCTCCCACGAGAGCTCCCCAGGCCTCTCCCATAGCAGCACTAGCACCCTGCTTTGTATGCATGTGGACTTCTCTGGCCCCCCACGGGGAGGAGAGCTCCCTGAAGATATGCACTGTCCATCTCGTTTTCCCACTGTGTCCCCAGCAGCAGGTTCAGGGTCACATGGGAGGTACCCAGAAATTTTGGCAAATGCATGAGTATTCCAGGGACAGCAGGCTCACTCCCATAGAGGATACTGCCTCAGGGCCTTTGCACGTGCCATTTCTCTGTCTTCAGGGCGCCTGTCCAACTATCTGCATGACCAATTCTCATATTTCACTCTGTTCAGTGCCCCGTGCTCAGTGAAGCCTTTGCTGGCCATCCCAGCTAAAACTATCCCCTTCTCCCATCTCTGTCTTCTGTTCCACTCCTTTTCCCCCCCTGGCATGGATTGCCTCTCAGCAGTGTCATCTGCGTTCCTGTGTGCGCTCTCCCTCTCTCCCACTGGACTGTGAGCTCAGTAGAGGCGGCATCTGTCTCCATTGTGCTCACAGCTGCATCTCCAGCACGCGGAATGTTGCAGGTATGTGGAGACATTTGGTGCCTAAATAGATAAAAGCCACAAGGCAGCCCGTTGGCTTTTTAAAGCACAAGGAGAAAAACTCGAGGTGTATGCCCCTCCGTCCTTTCAACAAACAGAAGGCCCGCTCTGCTCTCAGAAAAATGCAAACAAGATCGACCTTTCCTTCTCCTCCTTTCCTTTTTTTCCTGCCCGCAGCAGGAGAGAGGCGAGGCGAGCCGATTCGCTCTTGCTCCACGTCAGCTCTCCAGCTTCTAGGAAAATCTTCCCCATCCCCGAGGGCCCGGGGCATTCCGAGGGCCGCCTTTGGCCTCGCGCCCCCGCTCAGCGATCCCGGAGCAGCGGAGGGAGCCCCCGCGGAGGGGTAGGCTCTCCCTGGAAACTTGCTGTCAGCAGCCTGATGAGCTGGCGGGGAACGTCCGGGGCTCTCTCCAAATGCCTTGGAAACCTCCCTGTTGGGTCACATTCCGGCTTGGGGGACCCTGGGATTACCAGGGCTCTCTGCGGCGGCCAGCAGCTGGTTGGGAGGTAGCAAGATTCAGCACTTCTGAGTTGGAAAAAGCGGTGCTGGGTATTATTTTGGGAACAGTCAGTCATGAGAACCTCCAAGAGGGGGACCGGGGAGGCTATTAAAAGCAAGACAATGTATTTTGAAACGGAGCAGGCTGGGGAGACACCTTGCTCTTCGCCATGACCGCAGAACTGGGAGTTCTTTCCAGATGAGGTGAACCTTTCCGTCCCTTGGAAACGGGGAAAGCCTCTGCAGCCGTCCAGCCGCCGCCCCGTTCCTCCCCCCTCTCCAGCCCCGGTGGAGAACCCCGTCCACCTCCTAGGCCGCGTGATGGGCTGAGGGGCCTCCCCAGGCAGCTGGGAGGGTGGCCGGGCGGGCTGCGTCCTGCCCTTCATTGAAAAACCCCGGGAGGGTCTAGACGCGCTGCTCTATGGCCAACCGCTGCGGCCCAAGTTCACGCTCTGTCTGCTGCTTACTTGCTGGTGAACTGGAGTCTCTGGGCCTCAATTTCACCTGTAGAACAAGGATAGTGGTCTTCACGCCACAGAGTTGTCGCCGGGGCAGTGAGTCTGGGCACGTGGAGGGCTCAGAGAGGGCATATCGCTCTGGAGACACCAGACAGGACGATTTCCTAACCAGCCACGACTGGCACACAGCATTCCACGCCTCTCTTCTAGTTCGGTGGGGACACGAGTCATCGGCACACAAACAAACAGATGAGATAATGTCACAGTCTGTCATTCGCCCAACCAACCTTTCTGAGGTTCTGCGGCAGGCCAGGCCTCGTTGGGGGTGCTGGGGAGACGGCAGCGAGTGGGACAAAGCTCCTGTCCTGGTAGAGTGTCCACATCGGGCGCGAGGCAGGTGTGCTGCGCCGACGAGCATACGGTGGTAATGCAGCAGGTGCTGACCCTGAGATCGGTGGGGTGAGGTTGAACTTGAGGGCCGAGGAGCCTATTTCAGAGGTGTGGGTCACAGAAGAATGCGTTCATCGGGGGACGTGAGAACCGGGACAAAGAGGATCCCGGAAGCCCACCGTGAGCGGTCAGGGGACAGAGAGGGGAAGGCAGCACAGACGCCATGAGGCAGGGCCGGGCCAGGGGAGGGCGGGGAGGCTGGGATGGGACAGTGAGGGAGAGGAGGTCAGACAGATGCGGAGGCCCGGGCCCTGGAGGCCATTGTGTTAGGGCCTTTATTCCCTCCAAACTTAGTGGCTTAAAAAAAACCCCAAGTGGGAATGATCTCTCAGTGCCTGTGGGCCGGGAGCGGCTGAGGCGGGTGATGTGGCCACATCACCTGAAGACACAGCTGTTGGCAGGAGGCCCCAGTTCCTCACCAGGGCACCGCTGCAGAGCGCTGCATGAGTGCCCCTCCAACATGGCGGCAGGTGCTGCAGCGGGAGGGACCCAAGAACGCAAGGCAGAAGCCACATGTCTCTTATGACCTGGGTGCAGAAGCCACCCAAGGGGGTTTCTGCAACATCCCGCCTTGGCACAGAGCAGGGCACCCTGGGACCCTGCGGGAGGCTGCTGGGGAGGCTGCTGGGGAGGCTGAGGAGCCTCTGAAATGAACTTGATGGTTGATCTGGGAGTCATGTAACTGTGGTGGCGAAACAGGGGTCATTTTTCACACAGTTACTGAGTGCTTATGTCGCTGGGCCCTTGCACCTCGAACTGCACAAGAGGCAATGTCTTCGGTCCCTCATGACTCCTGGCAAGTAAGCCCAGCTCCAAGGCGGGCCCAGAGGCTGGTGAGAATACCCGATGGAGAGAGGACTGGGGACAGGAGACCAGAGAGCAGTGTGGTCGGGGGAAGGCCCTACAGTGGGGAAGGACGCAGAGGATGTGTGGCTCTGAGCATTTCTGGGGGGCAGGAACATGGGTTCAGGGGGTAAGAGGTGAGCGCTGAGGCTGGAAGGTGGGGGGAAGATTTTACGGATCTTTAAGCCGCACACAGGATTCTGGACTCTATTCTGAAGGTGATCAGATCCCGGTGGAGGGTTTTAAGCAGGGGCGAATGTCATGACGGGCTGTCCCCTTGAGATTCTGAAGTTTAGGGAAGATCATGGAGGTTGGAGCGAGAGGGGAGACTTGGGGGTGCCCCGGCGGGGCTGGCAGTGTGGGTTCAAAAGCTCTTTAGGAGGGAAAGTGTGGCGGCAGAGGGAGGGACAGAGTTAAGGATGACGGCCACCAGTTTCCTGGCGGAGGCAGCTGGGAAATAGAGACCCCTGGCCAGAGCTCCCCCCAGCCCCACCGACCACCCTCCGGGAAGTCTCTAGAATTCCTGGGCCCCGAGGACAGTTCTCTGCTGCTGTGGTTCACCACTGCCCACTCAGCATTGCAGGGGCCTTACCAAGCCCAAGGCAAGGCCCACGTCCCGGGTCATGTCCCCCATCGATTCCCACCACTTAGCAGTGCCAGGTGCGTGGGGTCTGCTGGTAGGTGAATAGGTACCTGGCGGGGAGTTTCTCAGAACAAAGGAGAGGCAGCGTCGCCTAGCGGGTAAGGCCTAAGGGGCGCCTGGGTGGCTCAGTCGGTTAAGCGTCCGACTTCGGCTCAGGTCGTGATCTTTTGCCTTGTGGGTTGGAGCCCCGAGTCGGGCTCTGCGCTGACAGCACGGAGCCTGCTTGGGATTTTCTCTCTCTCTGCCCCTTCCATGCTTTCTCTCTTTTAAAATAAATAAATAAATAAATAAATAAACTTTAAGGAAAGAAAAGAACATGGGCTCTAGTAAACCAGGTGCTTTGGGGTTCAGATCTCACCTTTGCTGCTCAGAGGCTGTGCAGCCTGGAGCAAGCCGCATAGCCTCTCTGTGCTGTGGCCTCCCCGCCTGTAAAATAATAATCATAGGGTTGTGGTGATGATTCAGGGAGTTCAACCCTGCCACATAGTAAGTGCTCAGTAAATGTCCACGGTGATGACAACAAACCTTGGAATTCTGGTTGTCACAGACCTGTGTCTACCCCACTCTCTGTGCTTGGGACGTGAGGCAGTGCAGCTGCGGTCTGTCTTTCATCCAAGAGGGGGCTGTTGGTCAAGGTGGCCGACAGGCGGAGGCGACCATTGGGCTAATGCAGCAGGAGGACCAGGGAGCCCGGGTGGCTCAGTCGGTTAAGCGTCCGACTTCGGCTCAGGTCATGATCTCGCGGTTCGTGGGTTCGAGCCCCGCATCAGACTCTGTGCTGATGGCTTGGAGCCTGGAGCCTGCTTGGATTCTGGGTCTCCCCCTCTCTTTGCCCCTCCCCCACTGGTGTTTTCTCTTTCTCTCAATAATAAATAAACATTAAAAAGAATTAAATGCAGCAGGAAGGCTGGCGATTGCCCCTCAGGGAAAATCCTTCTCAATGTTGGTGTCGGATCCTACACCAGTAAGTGGTGTCCCAGCAGAAATAACCTGCGTCTCTTATTTACGAGGCTGTTGGGGGAAGAGTCTAATAAAAGGCTTCCCCGGTGATTCAAGGTCTCCTGCAGCCCAGATGTCTTGCAGTCTCCCCATGGCCACCTGGACGCCTTCTATTTGCTTTGATTCAGCTTCTTTTTCGCTTTTTCCTCATATGCTGGCCGGTTCCCACTCCAGCTGAGAGCTTCTATTTTGGGAGTTTTCGTGGATAATTTAGTGGGCGGAAGCTCCCCCCCCCCAGCCTCCCTTTAAAAAAGGGAGAGTGCTCGAGAGAAGTGAAAAACAGTGGGTGGTTCAGTTCAAAAGGACAAAATATTTCTTGCCCTGGCACCGAGAGAGGAAAGAAATTGTCTGAGGAACCGAATAGCTAAACTAAGAAGCCGAAAGCTGCAGCCCAGAAGGGCAAATTAGGTGACTCAGCCTCGACTCCCCAGGCTCTGGTCCTCGTAGAGTGAAAGTGCTTTAAAAGGCAAAAATGGGCTCCTCAAAAATGTGGTGAACGCCGATTCTGCCGGGCTCCGAAAGGCGGCCCCCTCGCGGCCGTGCGGGGCACCTGTGGGCATCGGGACTCGCCTCCGGGGCCTGAGCCCGGGTGGGACCGAGTCTAAAATTATCCCCGATAATGAGTCTGGCAGAAGAGGACCCAATGTGAGTGCGTTCCATGCCTTGCTTCTGGCCTCTAGGACCTTGGCTCCCAGCGAGGCCTCTGGGAGTAGGGGCTGTGGTGCCAGCAACACGGGCTTTGTTGCCAGATGGAGCTGGGTTTGAGTCCAGGCCGGTTGCATGAACGTCAGCCTCAGTTTGCTCATCTGTAAATGGGGCTCATAGCACCAAGCCCAGCGGGAAGGTGAAACGAACAAGATCCTACAAAGAGCCTCTTGCTTGCGTGGCCCGGACAGCACAGCTGATTCTTTCTTTCTTTCTTTTTAAAAAGTTTTAATGTTTTTATTTACTTTTGAGAGAGAGAGAAAGAGGGGCTGAGTGCAAGTGGGGGAGGGGCAGAGAGAGAAGGAAACACAGAATCCAAAGCAGGCTCCAGGCTCTGAGGTGACAGCAGAGAGGTGAATGCAGGGCTTGAACCCACAAACTGCAAGATCGTGACCTGAGCGGAAGTCAGACACTTAACTGACTGAGCCCCCCCCCCTCCCGCCCGGCACCCCGAGCACAGCTGTTTTGGAAGCGGAGGCTTTTGGAGGTGGAGGGCACGGACTACAGGGTCAAACGGGGTCAATCCTGGCTTTAGCACTACTCACAACTTGACCATGGAAGGTTTGTTTTGTTCTAGTGTATATTTTCAGCACTCATTATATGGCTTTACTGTCCTCAGCATCACATCCTTACATCAACTCCGAGCACGGCATTCATAGTGGCCCCGCTTGACAGAGTGGGTAAGAGAGGCTGCGGAGCCAGTGGGGTGATTCCGGAGCCGGCCCTTGATCCTCCGCTCAGGTCGTCCAGCCCGGTGCTGCCCGCGAGAACTTTCTACAGCTGGAGGGGAATGCTGTCCTCTGCGCTGTCCAAACTTGGTAGCAAATGGCCACATGTAGCTTTTGAGCACCTGGCATGTGGCTCATGCACCGAAGGACTGATGTTTATGTTTTATTTAACTGTTAATTATTTTGAGTTTTAATAGCTGAATGTGGCTAGTGGCCACCATCTCAGCATGGGGCCAGCCCTCCAGGGTCAGGGTATCATTTTGCAGAGAGTCAAGGGCAGGTATCGACTCTAACTCAGGGCTGGACATATAGTAGGTGCCAAACTTAGGGCCTGCGACTAATAGGATTCCTAAGTAGAGCGAGCATCTTCAGAAGACAGTGGTTCACCATCTCGCCTGCCTTCTGGATCGCGAGAGGAAGCGGAGTGTCCATGTGTATTCACGCCTGGGGTGACCAGCGGGGCAGCCGTCCAAGACGTCCCGGTTTGAAAAGGGAAAGTCCTGAACCCCGGGAAGATCTCAAGCCCTCGCAGACCAGGACGGTTGGTCGCTCTGTTCTTGCCTCAGACGACGGGGTGCTCCTCAGGAAATGGGGCTTCCTCAACAGGCGCACAGCAGGAATCTCCTGGCCTCAGGCTGCAGCCCGTGTTTGCCATGTCAAGCAACAATCTGCGCTCGGTGTGCCTCAGTTTCCCTTTTGGAAAGTGGGGGAGGGAATCCCCTGCTTGCAGGCTGGCTGCAAGGAATTCAAGGCAAGATGGCACAGGCCCGGGGCACGAGTAGCGGGTAGACAGGTGCGGCTGCTCTTGCGGGGAGCAGTGTCACTTAAGTCCCTGATGCCATGCTGGCCAACACAGGCTTCCAGGGCAGGTGGCTCAGGAGGCCGGGTGGGGGTGGGGGCTTTCCCCCGTGACAACAGCTCTGCAGCAGAAGTGGTCCCGGCCGGGAGCTGGAGGACAGAGTGGTCCTGCAGATGGAGACGGCTCCTTTCAGTGCCCCTCAAAGCGCCAGCCCATCTGTGAGGGTGCCCGGGTGCTGATGAGTCACCGGCCCGGTGCTCCCCACAGTTTTATCAACAGCGTCTGAAATGGCCATTTTCAAAGCTGGCTTTATCTGGGGGCCCAGGGTCCCCCCCAGCCCCCATCCCTGCAGGCAGGCAGAGGCCGAGCTGGGCTGCCTTGGACTCTGAGCATCTTGACAGCGGCACTTTCCCCACCCCCGCAGACCTCCCCGGGGTCTGTGGCCTCTTGACAGAGCCACGCGTGGCATCCCGCGGACCTTCCTCAGGACACCGTGCAAAGTTCATGACATCCCTTCCCTTTATTTTCCTGTTTATTCAGAGCATGTGTAAACACATGGGTTGCCGGGTTCCCGGGTCTCTTTGGCCGTTTCATTCTTGCTGGAGCCTTTGAGCATCACTGGAAACCTTGGGTTTTCTAAATGAATCTAAAAATAAACTCTTTGAAAAAAAAATCTTGGAATTGGAGAGTTGACACAAGGCACCGTTATTTATTTCTTTTCCCTCCTTCTCCCCTCCCCCCCTCCTCCCCTTCCTCCTCTCCACCACCCCTGCAGACAAAATATTGGGGCAGTCAGAGGCCCAGAGGGACCTGGAGGGGCCCTTGGGTCAGTGTCCCGGGGCCCTTGACCACTTGGGGTGTCGGTGTGAGCCCGGGGCAGCTTGCTCGGGGGGCGACAGGCCCGCTTGCAAAACGGGGGGCACAGGAGCGTGGGGCACTGGGTGCTAAGAGCGGCGATCCGTGCAGACGGGAGCTCCCGCAGGGCCCACTTGGACGCCGCGCGCCCCCACCCATCTCCTCGCCGTCGCCCGCCCCTGCTCCCTCTCCCCGACTTTTCTGCCGAACAATCAGGGACTTGTGCTGGCGGCCGAGGGAGCCACGGAGCTGGCTGGCCGCGGAGGAGGCGACGTCATGGATTCCTGACTGTGAAGTTTGCAGGAAAGCCCTTAGTTTTGGAGATGGCCGGGATCCAGCGGTTTCCATGGCGCTGGATAAACAGGAGGAAACAGTGAGGGAATCCCGTTATTTTACTGCATTGAAAGCCTATAAACACGGAGCGCGGGGAAGGAAGTCGCGTTCCCTCTCGAGTAAGCCCGAGCGCCCAGCCGCGCCGGGAGCGGGAGCCGGGAGCCGGGGGCCGGGAGCCGGGAGCCGGGGGCCGGGAGCCCCGGGCCGGGAGCCGGAGCAGGAGCCGGGACCTGGGAGCCGGGACCTGGGAGCCGGAGCCCGAGC
>NC_043711.1:96509522-96525391 GCF_006229205.1 Suricata suricatta | reverse complement strand
CCTGCCTTCCAGCCCTGTCCCTGTCGCTCCCCTCCTGCGGCGTTTCCAGCTTCGGGCCGAGGTCGCGGGGAGGCCGGGGGACTGCGGTCTCCTGGGGGCGGGCAGGTAGAGGGGCCCTGCCCTGGCCAGGAGGGGAGGCCGGGGAGCCAACTCTAGGCCACTCTGCGGGGGCAGTGAAGGGTCGCGAGGCGGAATTCCCTAGGCCAGTCCGTCCTAAGTCCTAAGGATTGTCCCCTCGGTGGGGCAGCGGGAGAGACTCCTGCTACTAACCCCCGGCTGCTTAACCCTTTCAGCACTGGGCTTTTGACAGCCGATGCCATTCAGCTTCATCATCACCATCACCACCACCATCATCATCTAGCTGTTTTTCTTCTTTTAAGGAGAACACGCTTGGCATTCGACTGTATAATATAGTCATGAGGATTTTGTTTTTTAACAGTTAGAGCAGCTGATGCCCTGGGACATTTAAACAACTTTGTTTCCCCCTTTTTGATGTGCCTGATGGATGCAGCACCCCCCCAGACTCCTCTTTTAAGTGCAATGTACCATCAGTTTGTTTGGCGATCTGATTACACTCTACTTTACGGGTTTCTGTCTCTCCCCCTCCTCTTGGAGTTCGCCCTGGAATCATACTATTGGACCGACCGGGAGGGGTTTCGGGTACAAGAATATGAGATGAAAGTAGCCATCTGGCCGGGATTGCGGAGGGCTCCCGGCCGCACACTAATGAAACGGCTTTCAGAGAGGGGTCCAGGCGGCGTGATGTGTCTTTCCGAGACCAGCCCTGCGTGCAGCGGGGGGCACTGCCAGAGGGCAGGACCGCAAGAGTTAAGTGAAATAAATATGCGTAGGAGGAGTTAGCCTTGTGTCATAAAATCGGAGTTGAATGTAGGTTTTGTGCTCTGTGTGGCTGATTAAAGTTCTGGGGCAAAAGAAATGACAATTTCAGTAAATAAACCTGAAGGGCTTTTTTTTTTTTTTTTTTTTTTTTTTTAAACCAGAGTGAGGCCAAATGCCTTGGGTTAGGTGAACGGTGTGTTTTTGCCACAGCAGACCTCAGTGACATATATTTTTAGCTGAGTTGCACTTTGGAAAAGCAAGACCCTGCCAGGGCTTTGAACATTTTTACTGGTACCAGTTCATCCTGTTCTCGGCCAGCGGTCGAGCATACGACAGAAGTGGCCCAAATACAATACTAACATCGCATCATCTGTCGAAGGGACACTGTCGGGCGGCTGACAGATCTTTTATGGACACAAGCTGGTGTTTACTGTCATGCAAACTGAAAAGTAGTGTTTGATGTTGTGACGGTGGGGGTGGGGGGCCAGACTCACGTCGCATTCCGCTCCATCCAGAAGGAGAGGGCGCGAGCTTGGAGGAGAGACCGAGCTTCTGTTTCACTGTGTGGTCCAGCAAGGCTCACGCTTTACTGAGGCGGCTACATCTCGGCTCTGGGTTTATGAGCGCGCTCCTCTCTCACGGTTTTGAAGTATGGGCGTTTTGGGTGTGCACATGCGTTGCCTCCCCTCCCTGGCGTGTACTCTTGTGTGCAGGGACTGTGCGTGCTGCTGTGAGTGCACGCATGTGGCCCACAGGGCGCAGCATTGTTCCCGGCAAACCACATGGAGCATGCCAAGGCAACTGGGCACACAGAATGCCATTCCAGGCACCGAAGACAGCTAGCGTGAGTCGCTGCCACGTCCTGCTGAGGGGCTCCTGGGGAAAATCTAATGCCCCTTTAAACTCAACGCCACCGCGATCCTAGGAATAGACCTGTCGTCGTGTGCATGCAGATGGGTGGGGTCAGCAATAGTGGATAGAAATATTTGCATGGTAAGAAAATACGGACCTTGCCAGGCAGTGTTGGGTCAAGGTCCTGGGAAAGGCTGAAGATCTGGAAGAGGTGTGTTCAGTTTTATCTGAAGTGGGAAGATGGAAAGTATTTTAGGAATAAACAAACCCAGGATGAGCTCTGCTCCCTCCCAGCCCCAAACTCCCTGTCTTCAGTTTGGATTAGGATTGCTGCTTTGCCACATTGCAGCTGTGTGATCTTGGGCAAGGGACTTAACCTCTCTGTGCCCTAAATTTCCACATCTGTGAAATGAAGCCAATGATAGCGTCTCCCTTATAAGTTGTCGCGAGATTCAGTGAGATGACGCAGGTAAAGCGCCTACAATGGTGTGCTCAGAGTCAGGACTTGGTAAACATTGGCTGCGATCTCTTTTACAGTAAAGATGCAAAACAGTGACATCTCGATATGGAAACTGGATTTCACAGCAAAAATTCTTTGAAGAGATGCAGTGCTTTAAATCTCTCAAGGTGCTCTTGTGACTTATCAGAGCTTCCCAATGGCACAGATTAGGCTCAGATCATGGTTTGTAAAGCAGGCTTCCTTCATCTGCAAAAGGGGATAATGATCGCGATGCCCCAGTGGGGCGTCATGAGCGTCACATGAAATCAGGCGCACGAAACGCTTACCTCCAAGCTCATAACTAAGTGCTGTGACTGCCTGACGGTTGAGGACACGAGAGCTGCTATGACTAAGGCCACACGGCAGGTTTGTAGCACAATGCCCAGCACATGACGGTGCTGAGGGCAGACGGATGGGCCACTGGCGGGGTGTTTTAGAAGGATTCAGTCATTTCATCTCCAGGGTAACTGCACACGCGGGGTATGTGTACAATCATTGTCTTCTTCATGGAGAAGGGGGGGGGGGCACAGAGAGGTGCTGTAACTGGCCAAGTGTTACCCAGCAGGGAAGTGGTAGAGCCACAGTTTGAATCCAGCCTCTCTACCATATGCTCTGTTGTCTCTGGAACTCATTAATATTAAAAACATTAATGTTTTTTTTGAGAGAGAGAGAGAGAGGCACAGAATCAAAGCAGGTTCCAGGCTCTGAGCTGTCAGCACCGAGCCTGACGTGGGACTTGAACCCACGAACCTTGAGATTATAAACTGAGCCAAAGTTGGATGCTTAACTGACTGAGCCACCCAGGCGCCCCCGGAACTCATTCATATTATTACAACTCTTTATAATACCGTTTGACACATGAGGAAACTGAGGCAGACCTGACCCTGGTCCTGGGCTCTTTTCCCAGCACCACATCGCTCCTTGACATATCCCAGAAGGGAAAGAGAGAGGTGTAGGGCGGATGGGGAGGGAACAGGCATGTCATTAGAGACAGGGAAACTGAGGCAGCAGCTGACTTGTTTCAGGTGGGGTGAGTTCGGGAGGGCTTCCTGCCTTGTCCCAGGGGAACGGAATCATGGTGTTTCTACTTCCACTGCAGAAGGAACAGCCCCGCGACGGCCAGAGGCCGCTCTGAGGGCCCCTCCTCCCGGCTAAGTCTTCCTTTCCTAGCTCGTCACCCCCCTGACCCCCACAAGCCCTTCGGGGCTCTCTCCCTCTTTCCCAGAACTTCAGCGAGAAGCACTCACTTTCCCAGATGCTCCTCTGACCACCTTCTTTAAAAACTTTCCTTAACTGAATTGTAAGCCCTCTTAGCACAGGGGCCAGGTCTATTTCTGGAACTACAGCGGGGCCCACGTAACATTTCTACACTGGAGGGGTCAATAGCTTGAGATCCAAGGGATCTGAGTTCAAATACTGGCTCTGCCACTTGCTAGCTGCATGACCTTCACTTTCCTGTGTCTCAGTTACCCCACGTTGAAAACGATGACGGTCATAATACATAGAGCGATAACTAGTATATTTAACAACTGGGCATCAGCCAATCAGAAGAGCAGAAACAGGGTCCCCCACACACTCCCCTGCTGGGTCAGGCTTCAACCCTTTATCTGCTGATTTGCAGGGAAGGTCCCAAGGCAGCAGAGACCTTTAGACGGGGTGGGGGCAATTCTTTACTAATCTATGAAGAGTGTCAGTCTTTTAGTAAACAATATGACCCACAAAGTACCCATTTCAAAATAATCGCTATCCTTATTACTGTCTAATTCACTAGCTCAATGTTGATCCCCCCCAAAAAATCCAAGTTAAAAAGCCAATTGCCAAGTGCTTCCGCATGTGCTTTCTTGTTGGATGCGTCTCCCTTCCTGTGTGCACGAGGCACTCGTGTTTCCCATCTTACCTGGAAGGAGCCAGGCAGCTGTCTGTTTTTGTTCCTCTGTTAGAACAGGGATTTGAGACTCTGACCGCCCAGACCGGACTGGGCACCCCCGCCCTGTGCTGGTCACAGTGGGGCGTAACTGTCCGTGCTTGGCTCATGTCTTCTTTCAGACTTCTACTCCAGAAAGCAGGAACCACAGCTGTCTTCTTCAGTCCTGCGGCCCCAGTGCCTTGAGCACTGCCTGGCACCGAGTAAGTGCTTGGTGCTTTTTTGTATTAAATGGGTGGATGGATGGACAGATGGATGGATGGACGGATGGATGGGCAGTTCACAGTATGGGTGATGTGACTTGTTAGGGCCACAGAACTAAGACACAGTCTGGAGCAGGTTGTCATCTTTTTGGTTCACTCTCTTTGGCCTCCTTTTCACCACAATGGTGGCCTTTGACTTTTGCATTTTCCCACCTGAGGCTGCTGACCTCAACAAGGTCTGCAACGAATCAGCTCCAAAGACGGTGGCAGCAGCGGCCGCTTGCTGACTGCCAACTACGGGCCAGGCACCCTCCTAAGGGTTTTCCACGCACCGCCTCGGTAGCCTCACACCGGCCGGAGAGCTGTCGTGCCCTTCCTGCACGAGGGGGTGCAGTCGCCCCTCGCAGGGTCCCACGGCTGTCACAGAGGCTGCATGCGAGGCGCCTGCCCTGTTGCTCCCTGTTATGTGAGGCTGAGGATTGTAACAGCAAGGTGACCTGTGTTCTCTTTCACACGCACACTGTGTGGCCAAGCACTTTACCCATCTTATCTCAGTGGCTTCTTGCAAAACCCCCAAGAGGCTGGTATAGAATATGATCCCTGCTTGGTGATGAGGAACCTGACACAGGGGGTAGTCAAGGCGTCCTGAGGGCCAGCCGGACCCTGGATGCCCGGAGCTTGGCCTCTAAATGGCCCATGGTCCTGGCCCCGCGGCTTCCTGCAGCAGGGCCACCCAGCGAGACGGTGAGCGAGCGGGGCAGGGGCCACACCCCCCTACAAGGACCCTCCACGATGTTTCAGGTGGGGTGGGGATGGGGACTCCTCCCTCCTTCCACCTTGACTTTCTGGGCCGCCCAGTAACCTCGGGCAGCCCCCACCCTCTGACGTGTGGTTCTCTCCAGCACAAAGGACCTGTCTGGGGGCCCATTTCCTCAGAGCCTCTCTGGGCGGCCAAGGCTCCGCTGATGCTCCTTTGGAGATGCCGGTGCTCCCATCGCTGGCACTATTGCCAGAGCTGGTCTGTGCCTGCCACACTCGCCCCTGTGCACACGTGCCACGCCAGCCTGGTCACCTGTGTTCCCTCCCTTCACACCTTCCCTCGAGGCCCAGCTCATTCTCGCCTCCTCTTAGAAGTTCCCTTGATCATCGAGTTCATTTTCATCAACAGTTTTGGAGCGTCTGCTGTGTGCCAGTTACCATCCCGGCCACCGGGGACAGAGCCTTGAATGAGACAGTCTGTCCTCATGAGGCGAACGGCAAGCTAGTGAGCCCGGGAGTGTCCGAGAGAGTTTCAAACGGTGTCAAATGCTGGAGACCAGAGTAGGAGAATGGAGCTGGGAATGACTTGGTGTGAACATGTGTGTGTGTGTGTGTGTGCGCGCACATGTGATGTGTACTAATGTATGTGTGCACGCACGTGCATGCGTGTGCACATGTGTTCCTGTGTGCACGCAGTGTATACATGCATGTGTATGCACATGTGTATGTGTTCACACACGTGTGCATGCATGCATGTGCATGTGTACTAACGTATGTGTATGCTGCATGTGCATGTGTGCACTCATGTGTTCGTATGTGCGTGTATGTGTGTATGCAAGTGTGTATGTGTATTGTGCATGTGCATATGTGTGTATGCATGTGTGCATGCATGTGCATGTGTGTTTGTGTGGATACATGCACGTGTGTATGTTTATCCATGCATACATGTGTATATGGGTATACATGTATATGTATATATGTGCGTGGGCAATGTGTGCATGTATGAATGTGTGCATGCATATGTGTACATATGTGTGTGTAGTGTGTGCATACATATGTGTGCACGCGTATATGTGGGCAGTGTGTACATGTGTGTGAGTATGTGTGCGCGTGCATATGTGTATGCATGTATGTGCGCACGCCTGTGTGGTGGGTGGAGGAGTTCGACTCCTATGGCTCCCCTCACACGTCACCACAAACTGGGCGGCTTAGAATAACAGAAATCCATTCTTGCACAGCTTTGGAGACTAAAAGTTTAAAATTGAGGTGTCGGCGGGGCCATGCTCTCTCTGAAGGTCCGGGAGGGCCCCTCCTCGTCTCTGCAGCTGCCGGGGGCCCTGGCAGTCCTCGTTTGCAGAGGTTCCCCGCCCCCCCCCCCCGCCCCGTCTCTGCCCTCTGCCTCTGCCCTCACACGGCCATCCTCTTTGTGGGCGTGTCCCTCCTGTTCTTGTAAGGATACCGGGCCCTGGATTCGAGCCTTTAGTTCTAAGGAACTCATCCTAACCTGATTACGTCTGCAAGGACCCTATTTCCAAGGGAGACCACATTCACAGGTACCTGGGGTTAGGAACCGAACATATTTTTGGGAAGAGACACAGCGTGTCTCTGAATTAGATGGCTAATTCAGACCGAATGGCCCCTTTCTCTTTAACGGGATGTCTTTTTCACTGACTTCTGAGTGGCCTGGGGTCTGCCTGTGAAGGGTCTGGGGGAAGAGCATTGAGCCAGAAGGAAGAGGCCCAGAGAAGAGAGATGTTCTTGGAACAGCCGATGAACACGGGAAAGCCCGTCCGCGGGGCTGGAAGGGGCCGGGGAGCGAGAAAGGGAACGAGATCATGGCGGCAAGCCAGGGCGGGAGCTGCTTGAAGTTCATTCTCAGGGTCGTGGGGAGGCATTCGGGGCGTTTAGCAGCAGCAGAGGGTGTGGGCTCATGCTGACCACTCGGTGGAGGACAGCCTCTCTCAGGAACGAGTACGTGCTCCCAATGGACCCGAGAGGCCCGGGTGGCAGACGGCGGCCAGGACCAGCATGGGGCAGACGAGGTGGGGACAGTGGTGCTTTCCAGTCCACAGAGTGTGAGCCTCTGTGATTCCCAAACTGTGTTCCCTTGAGCCCTGGGCGCCTGCGGGAACGGTCCCTGTTTTAGGTGATGGGGGAAGGGAGGTGCCGTTAATATTGTGAATAATACAATCCACTCAGACGCATCTGCCATCGGTCCAGCCGAGATGCCCCAGTGCGGCCCCGCCTTTGTCCCCTGCTATCACTGGGAGTCATAAGACTTTTTTTCAGCGTTTCATCTCGGTCCAAAATGTCCCTTAGCAAATCCGCCCTTAGTTAATAACCAAGGAGCAGTGTGACTCAGTAATGAGTGTCAGACTGTGAGGGACAAAACCATTTCCGTGGTGGCCTGTGTGACTACAGAAGTGACATCGAATCTCCTCTGGGCCTCGTTTCCTTAACTGAAAAGGGGGTGATAGTGATCTTTACACATGGGGGGAGTGGGGCGCGTGGAGGTTCAAAGAGCACGTCTATGATGCTCCCGGCATATATAGAAAGTGGTCAGTTCGTGTTAGCTGCCATTGTATTGTCTTAAATTCAAGTTAGTACTTTCCTTCAGCCTCATAACCTTCAAGTCTGTCCTAAAGAGGATTGACCCATTGTCTGCCAGGTCTTTGGGGTCTTTTCCGTGGGTCCAGGTGGCCTACCTCAGTCACTCACCCCGTGGGTTCAGACGTGTGTATGAGCGTCTACCAGATGCAAGGTACCGGCTAGGACTTCGGGAGAAGGTCCAGGATATAGAAGACGTGCTTGTTTGCTTCCAAAAGTCAGAGGAAGATTTTTCTTTTTGTGAAGTCGGGGAGACAATCCTATGTGAACCCAATTACATGCTAAATTGCTGCAAGTTTCTATGAGATCTAGTGATCATTTTGACAGAGATGAGAGAGAGAGAGAGAGAGAGAGAGGGAGAGAGAGAGAGAGAGAGAGAGAGGGAGGGAGAGGGAGAGAGAGGGAGAGGGCAGGAGCGGATGCCTGGGGCCCTTCCCGGGGGCCAGGGTGTGAGGCTGACGGAGGGGAGCTCCGAGGTCCCCGAAGCCAGCTGCTGTCCCCTCACTCCCCGACTTCAAAGAGCGTGAAGGGAACGCAGTGATTTCAGTCTGCAGAGGCTGCAGCAAGGGAGAGAATGGACGCAAGAAACACAGTCCCGGGGAGGCTCGGACATCTGGGGGGTCAGCCCGGGTGACAGACAGGCAGAAGGCAGATGGCTGAGACATGGTTGTGGGGGATGGGCAGAGACAAACCGATGCCCTGTCCCCTCACCAGCCAGCCTGCTGCCTGCCTTTAAGGCTCTGCTCCAGCAGCAGATGAAGCCCCCCACCCCACCCCCCGCCCCGTGGCAGAAAGATGGTGGCACCTGCTGTTTAATTAAAGGCAGGGACCTCTGTGTGCGAGGAAGGTGGGTTTGCCCACAGGCGCCCCTGCTAAGGATCAGTTCCAGAGGGAAGGGAGTGTGCCAGGAAGCAGGGCGTCCAGAGGAGAAACACAATCAGGACATACTGGGTGAGCTGGGACCAGGTGGGAGGAGTCAAGAGCCCAGAAGCGGGGTCTCAGGCTCACAAGCTCACAGGGACATGGGGCAGCCGGGTGGGGCCGCGGTGGCCTGAGAGCAACAGAATTATCTGCCGGGGGCAGAGCTGACTCTGCTCCAGCTGACTGGTCCATGGGGGACCGTGGGCCTGCTGTGGCCAGATCTTCCTGTTTTTCTTTTAGAAGATACTAGAAATATGGGGGAGGGGGGCGCCTGGGTGGCTCAGTCGGTTAAGCCTCCAGTCTCAGCTAAGGTCATGATCTCATAGTTTGTGAGTTCGAGCCCCGTGTCAGGCTCTGTGCTGACAGCTCAGAGCCTGGAGCTGCTTTGCATTCTGTGTCTCCCTCCCTCTCTGCCCCTCCCCTGCTTGTGCTCTGTCTCTGTCTCTCTTCATCTCTCTCTCAAAAATAAATAAACATTAAAAAATAAAAAAAAATGATGTAGATGGCAGGGCGGCATAGAGGTCAGGTCTCAAACCGTCTTGCCGGTCCCACCAATTCATCAGGCGCTCATTCCTGAAAATGGCTTTGGAGGGGATGGGGGAGGTGCAAAACATAAGGACGTACCACAAGACGCCATAATTGAGATGAGTAATATTTTAAAAATCAAAATTGATGTCAAAAATCTGTGCTAAACCAAAAATAAGAATAAATATTTTAAATAAAGACAGGACCAGTATTTCTCAGTTTTTCTTTGCCTCAGGCTCCGGTATGGCACTAATACTACCAATTCTGTCTTTGTAAGATTTGTAATAGTTTGCTTGCCACGGTTTTTTTTTTAACATTCATTTTGACTTTTTTAATTAAAAAATTTTTTTACGTGTCTTTATCTTTGAGAGAGAGATAGAGACAGAGCATGAGTGGGGGAGGGACAGAGCGAGAGGGACACAGAATCTGAAGACAGGCCCCAGGCTCAGAGCCGTCAGCACAGAACCCGACGTGGGGCTCGAGTTCATGAACTGTGAGATCACGACCTGAGCCGAAGTCCGATGCTTAACTGACTGAGCCACCCAGCTGCCCGCATTCATTTTGATTTTTAAAAATATTTTACGGAAATACCATTTATTTGGTTGCTGGGATGTCGGTCACTTCTTGAGTCAACCTCAGTTGACTTATCCGAGTTCCAATGCAGCCATCTATAAATGATCATATTAGCATCTGGGTGATCATCCCAGGACGTGCTTGATTTGAAGCAGGATTGTTTCTGGAATCTGGGGACGATGTTCCTACTTTTTGGATTAGACTTAAAAAAATGTTTCCGTGCCTACGTTTCATAGTCAAGCTTTATCACATGGGCGTTGTCAAGTGTGGAGTTCATAAGGACAATTTGTGACTTATTCATTGAATTCTGCCGTCATGCCTGGCCGTGTCATTTGCAGAGCCCGTATAAAGTGGAAGTGTGCAGCCCCGTGTTAAAAAATTAAGAATGTGAAGATGCCGACGTCAGAGCATTAGCTTAAGTGTGGGGTCCCTCTGAGCACGGGGTTCTGTGTGACTTCACCGCTTGTGTCCCATGAGGACGGCCTGGCTGCCCCCCGGGCGAGTGTCAAAGAATCCTGGACCATCAGAGCCAGAACAAGGGCTCAGGTGTTATCCAGCCCACTCCCCCATCTTCTAGATGGAGAGACTGAGGCACAGAAAGGCCATGTGGCTTGCTTGAACGTTGCAGAGTGAGTTAGAGAAAGAACTTGGATTGGATCTTGGGCCTCCCAGCTCTGGAACGTTCCTTATTAAACCAGAAGGTCACCCCAGCCTTGGCCAAGCATTTATGTTTTCAGGACTATGGGTGCCATTGGCCTTCAGGGAGTCAGTGGGGTCAGAGGCAGTGGTGATTGAATTTAGATGTACCAGTCTTATTTTTTTAGAGAGAGAGAGAGAGAGAGAGCGTGTGCACAAGCCACAGAGAGAGGGAGAGAGAGAGAATCTCGGGCGGGTTCCACACTGAGTGCAGAGCCCAATGCGGGACTCAATCCCATGACCCTGGGATCATGACCTGAGCTGAGATCAGGAGTTGGATGGTCAACCGACCGAGCCACCCAGGCACCCCTCCAGTCTTGCTATAATAACCCCAGGCACATATCTTCTATAACAGGACGTATTTCTAGAAGTGTTTTTTTCTCTTTTTTCTTTCTCACACGCACAAAACCCCCCCCCAAACCAAAAAACATGTACAGGCAGCATTTCCCTGAAGTCACTGCGTCAGATGAGATGTTTCCTTATAAAAATGATTACAGGAGTCATAACCGCACTGGAGGTTGGGCCACCAGTTGTGCAAAAACACAGTTTACGTCCCATTAAACTGAGGAAAGCTGGGCCCCAGGTGCCCAGTCACGTGTGGACTGATCTCTCAGGAAAAGCTCTGATGGGCACTGTTTCCTTCCTTCCTTCAGCTCAGCTGCCTTTTGTGCCCCCTGCCATGTGCTGGGCACCGTTCTAGGGTCTGGGGCTGTGGCCAGAGTGCAGGATGCCTGGGGAACTTTGAGTTTCGGACAATGAATCATATTTAGTTTAAATAGGTCCCGTGCAGCGGCACCTGGGTGGCTCAGTCGGTTAAGCTCAGCTTAACTCTTGGTTTCAGCTCAGCTCATGGGCTCATGGTTCATAGGATCGAGCCCCATGTTGGGCTCTGCCCTGGCAGCATGGAACCTGTTTGGGATTCTCTCTCTCCCCTTTGCTCTCTGCCCCTCCCCCATCCATGCTGTCTCTGTCTCTCTCAAAATAAAGAACGAAGCTTAAAATAAATAATTCTCATATAATACACAGAACATACTTACACTAAAAAAATATGTTGTTCATCTAAAATTGAGATTTAACTGCGTGTTCTGTATTTTTAATCTGCTAAACCTGACAACCCTAGGTGTACCTGCGAACAAAGCAGACACACATCCTTGCCCCGTGGGGCTTACCTCCCAGTGAGAAGAACAGGCAATAAACAGATGAAGAAATATACAGATGAGCACAGTATGCTGTAGAGATGAAGGCTGTGAGGAACCCAAAGCAGGTGCAGGGCCAGAGGACCCCAGGGCGTGCTGCTTTTATTGGGATGGTCATGGAAGGTCTTTCTGCGAAGTGACATTTGAGCTGAGGAATGAACAAGGGGAGGCAGCGGCCTGACAATTAGCGGCAGCTGTAGTTGGTGCAAAGGGCCTGAGGTGAGGCCATGCTTGGCACCGTCAAGGAACAAGTGGACGATCGGGGCGGCAGAAGTGAGAGTAAGAGAAGGGGGAGATGATTTCCAAGGAGAGCTGGGGCTCGGGGCAGCTTGGCCAGGGCCTTGTAGGCCAAGGTCTTTGTCCTGAATTCTAGGCACAATGGGAAGCCACAGGAGGATTGATCGGATCTGTACTTTGAAAGGATCACCCTGCCTGCAAAAGCGGAAGTGGCAAGACCAGGGCGGGGGAGGGGGCCGGGGGAGGAGGGGGGAGGGTACTGTAGTTGTCCCAGGACGTGGGTTCTTGGGGAGGGAGGAAGAAGCCGTGAGGTGACGAGAAACGGGCGGGTCTGGGTTTCATTTTGAGGATGGAAATGCCTGGATTGGCCGTGGGTTTGCACGGGGGTGTGAGAACAGGAGAGGGGGCCGGGCTACCCCTTGGATCTGGGTTAGAGACCTGGATGAATGGGGCAGGGGGGTCATATGTGAGTTGGGATAGCGGGAGCAGAGAGGTTTCAGAGGGTCACAGGGCTCGGTTTGGACACGTTCAGTTGGAGATGACTGTGGGAAATGCTGGGTTGGCAGCTAGACATGTGACCCCAGGTCTGGGGGGAGGGGTCCGGGCTGCGGGTAACCAGGAGCGTCAGGCCAGAAGGTAGAAAGGAGGGAGCTGTGAACCGTGAATGCGTCCCTCCAGGGTCCATCTGAACGGGCCCCAGGACTCAGGGCCCAGGGGCCAGGGCTCCTCGGACACTTGTGTTCATTCAGGGGGGATCAAACTGGGCTGCATTTCCAGAGGAAGCCTAGGAGGGGAAAGGATGGACAAAGGACCTAGGTACATACGTTTGTCTCTTGCGTGCTGCCTCTGTTTTCCATCCTCCCTCTAGGGCTGCAGTCCACGCTCCCAGTACACCTTGCTTGCACGGTCACGGGCACTTCCTAATCGATCTTCCCCACAGCAACCCTTTACCTTGCAGTTTCTTCGCCACACAGAACCCAAGCAATTGTTTAAAAACTTGAATTTGATCTTGTCACACGCTGCCTGATCCTGTTCTACTGTTTCCCGTTGCTCCTATGTCCAGAATTCTCCACATGGTCCCAGGGCCCCCATTTACCTCCCAGCCTTTCCTCACACCTTCCTTCAGATCCCTGAGCACCTGCCACTCCACAGTCTTCCTTCAGTCCTGCCAACACTTCATACTTCCTCCTGCCTCAGGGCCTTTGCACACACACTTTGCCAGCTGGCTGTTCTGCCCCTCACTATTCTGGTCTCTGCTGAAACATCACCTCCTAGGGAAGCCTTCCTTGAATTCCCTATCTACATCGGGTTTCCTTGGTGTATGTCTGTGGCACTGTCTCCTTTGCTTCACAGCACTTATACCTAACTGTGCAAGTATCCATTGGAGTCAATGCTCATTGAATTGAGCCGAATTCCTGGACCAGGGTCGGAATGGCACAGTGTGTGACTAGAAGTTTCAAGTTCTCGGGCTTCGTGTGGGAAAGGCTGGGGAAAACCAGAGAGGCTGCGGGCTTCTGCAAGGAGGTCAGCTGCAGGGCAGAGGGAAGGTTGACAGAGCTGCACTGTCATGGCCTCCGTTCTCTCCCCCGCCCCGGGAGGACCACTAAATGCATAAAGGTCACACATTCTGCTCCCAGTCTTGCTCCTCGGAGCACAGTTTATTTAATTTGGAATTGGAAATATGTCTGCCCCCTCAACCCACCCCCACGCTTCAAGGTGGCCCTTGGAGAAGAAACGCCTCTCACCTCCCCCTGCTTCCACAGAGGCTGGGGGCGGGGCCTAGTCTGAGCCTCTTCCCTTGGAAGAATTCGGATTGTGTGGGCGCAGATTCCAAGCCGTTGAAGTTTTTAAAATGTATCTTCTGTTCAAAGCAACAACGGAGGCGGCTAGGGTGTCAGTAGAACGTCCCGAGGCGCCCTTCCTCAGGCGGAAGGGCTGGAAGCACGGCGGCAGGCATTAGGTGCCCTCCTCTCGTTGTCTCATCTGTTTAAAAACATTTTTTTAACATTTATTTATTTATTTTGAGAGACAGAGAGAGATAGAGCATGGGCGGGGGAGGGGCAGAGAGAGAGGGAGACACAGAATCCGAAGCAGCTCCGGGCTCTGGGCTGTCAGCACAGAGCCCGACGTGAGGCTCAAAATCATGGACCTCGAGATCGTGATCTGAGCCGAAGTCGGACACTTAACCGACTGAGCCCCCCAGGCGCCCCATCATTGTCTCATCTTACTGGGTGTCTCAAGAGGATGTTGTTCAGGGAACCACGGAGGCTCCTGCTCTAACAGCTGGGAGGCCAGAGTAGCCCTCAGTGAGGAGGAGGCTTAAAAAGTCTAAGCAACTTATGCACACAGGAGAGTTAAACTCCCTTTTTCCCTCCATCCTTCCATCCCTCCATCCCTCCACCCAAACATCCACTTTTCTAGTGAGCCATTGATTGATCCATCTACCATCCTCCAAACATCTCCTCTTCCATTGACTGATCAATTGATCTAGGCACCTATTGATTAATCCATGTAAACATCCACTCTTCCATCCATCCATCCATCCATCCATCCATCCATCCATCCATCCACACATCCATCCACACATCCACTGGACAGAAAGCCAAGTCATGACCCCTGCCTCAGTAGGTCTCACAGGCTAGAGGAGACGAAATTCTCTGGTCAAGCCAGAGTCATTCATCCACTTTTTTGCCAGAGGAGGACAGGACAGCTGGGTTGACAGTTGCGCCGAAATCATGTCAAGAGTAGCTTCCCCAAGGAGCACCCTGGGGTGCTGTTGTCAGAAGCAGGGAATGATTGCAGGTGGGCAAAATCAGCAGATGCGCACTTGATGAGAGGCATTGAATCATTATGGGCGGGGGATGAGAACAGACACACCCAGGTGACAGCAGCCCTTCTTTTGTCCTACAGCATCGGGGCAGGCTGGTTCCTTTGTCCCGGGCCACATCTCAGGGTCCTAAGGACCCGAGAGCACCCATCTCCTTCTAGAGACTTGGCGGTAGGTGTCCTAGTCTGCGTCATCACTCTCCCCTCCCCCATCTACATTTATTAGACGCCCTAAGATGTTTGTTCGACACACTCGAACTTATCGTCAGGGATCAATGAAGAGGGCCGTTTTCTGCTCTGAGAACCAGAAACTCTGGTTTCCGGAAGCCTGGAAGTTGGCGAGTCCCGAGCCAAGCGTGGGCCCCTGAAATGAGTCTAAACCATTGCTTCTTGCCCCTGGCCACACACTAGACTCAGCCCTAACACCCAGGCCCCGGGCTCAAACATTCTGGTTATAACTGGTCTCCGGTGGGGCCCAGCCCTTGAATGTGTCAGCAGCTCTCCAGGTGATCCTAATGCACAGCTTGGGTTAAGAATCACGGGTCTCGGAGCAGTTTGGAAACCGCTATTCATTTCTGAGTCTCTTTGCTTCCGGGACACACGATAATGAGCGCAGAGACGCTGCCCTGTGGAGGGCTGCAGCCCCGGGATCTGTAGGGGTCAGGCACCTGGCAGGTGCTCAGGAAATCTTTGTGGAATGAATGACGGTGGCCAGCTTTGCACAAATGCCTTCGCGGAGTAGAGCGGTAAGAATGTGAAGGATGCAATTCTCAGTTCCTTCTGGCACACGGGGAAGGATTTGAGCCATTCCCCCTGTGAGGTCAAGTGGTGGCTCTCTGGGAATCCTTGAACCTCTCCCATCTAATCTTCTGATCCAGAGTCTCAACTCTGGGTGCCCTTTAAATTCACCTGAGGTCACTGAGAAGAAAAAAAAATTGTGCTCTCAGAGGACCCCGGATTCTTTCTCAGGTCCTGGGGAACTACGTGCAGGGGCATACGGGTGACCGAACTGTAGGTCATTTCACGCCACAGCTATGGGCACCCGGACGCACCTGCAGACTCGGCTGCAGTAGAAGGGATTGTTTCCCCCTCCCCGCTACTTAGAGAAGACAGGAGGGAGATTGCCACCAGCTGGGCAGCACTACAAGCGGCAGCGGCTTTCCCGGTCGGTCCTGGGTCCCGCAGAGCGCGCCGCCTCGCCGCGGGGAGGG
>NC_043711.1:96489995-96509422 GCF_006229205.1 Suricata suricatta | reverse complement strand
GCCATGGACGCCCCCCCGGAGCAGCAGCCCGACCCCAACGGCGGGGACGCCCCCGGCCACGAGCCCGGGGGCAGCCCCCAAGACGAGTTCGACTTCTCCATCCTCTTCGACTATGACTATTTGAATCCTATCGAAGGTCGGTGGAGGCTCCCCTGGCCTGGCCCCCTGAGCCCGGGCGGGGGCTTGGGCCTGCGGAGTGGACACAGGACCCCTGTGTGCTCTCGATGTCACACTTCCCGGGGCGGGCGGAGGGAGGGGTGCGTCTCCGCAGGTGAGAGGGAGGGCACGAGGCATCTGGGACCGCTGCCACCCTTAGGGGGCGGTAGGCTCACTCTTGCCCACTAGGGCGGCGGGCTGCAGTTACACGCGACTCCTCCCTGGGGGTCGCCACAGGTAGCCAAGCTAAAGGTGGCAGGGGACTCAGATGGCCCCCAGCTGCAGGGTCGTCGTAGGAGGGGGGAGGAAGTGATTTGCCTCTGGATGGAGGCGGGGAGGAAGCCAGAGACTGGAGTTAGCGGGAGGGAACTGGTGCCCAGAGAGGGCTCTCAGCGGATTCTCCTCTTTGAAGAGCCCCTGGGAGTGGAGTTTGTTGGGGACTTTGTGCTGAAAGCGACAAAGGCGTTGTCTGCATCTGATGGTGGAGGGTGGCGTGCTTTCACTCCCGTTTGCTTGCTGGTTTCTGCTGCCAGCCTTTGGGGTCCCCTCAATGGGTCAGTCTGAGCTTTGTTAAACAGTGATCCCTTGCCCCACAGGCCTAATGGAGGGATGGGGGTTTGGGAGAAGGCTGGCCTGTGGACTCCATTCGGGAGGAAGCCTGCTCTGGCCTAAACTAGCTGTCACTCTGTGTGTAGAAGTGCCCCGTGTGGCCGGGGACTTCCCCAGGCTGGGCCGCGGCTTCACATGGTGAACAGGGGCATTTGTCTGGAGAAGAAGGTCGCATGCTCAACCTCGCTGTATTTTTCTGGTTAGCAGGTTGTCTTGGAAAAAACAAACCAACCCCTAACCAGGCTTCCTGATTTTGACAGCCCAGCCCAGCCCAGGGCTTGTCGAAGCCTCCGGGGCAGGCCTGTTGGTAACTTCCAGATGCACTCGGGCTTGGCCGCATCCGGAGTGCAGGACGGGGTTGTTTAGGAGGACTTTTCACGGGTATTTGGGGGCTTGGTGTTTCCCAGAGGTGCTGGGTTAGCCAGGTGGACCAGAACTGTTCGCTTTCCTTCCCTCGCTGTCTTCACCAGCCCCTTAGGTCAGGGGCTTTTGCTTTGACTTGGATCCCGAGCGAAGATGGTAGTTGGTAATCATTCTGTATTTTGGCCGGAGATGGAAATAATTAGCGAGCAAGAGAGACCAGACCCCTCAGAGTTGCAATCTGGAGGCCATCCTTTGCTTTGAAAAGATACAATTACGAATCTGCAAGCTATCCCTTTACGGTCCCTTTAACATCCGTGGTCTTTGTTTGGTAAGATTAAAGTCATGTTTTGCAGGGAACTAACACACCCCTCCCAGATTCACAATCAGCTAACTTTTTTTTTTTTTTTTTTGCACGGGGGAGATTTCCGGGGAAATAGTTTCCAAGCCAAATCTGATGGGAGGTGCTTTTTATAGTTTTTCTTGGCAAGTAGTTCTTGGTGGCCGCCAGATGGGTGTCTAAATGGCCACAGTGAAAGCCCTGGAATCATTTAAAAAAAAGCCAACAAATTTTATTTTTTTGGTAACAGTTTTAGATTCACAGAAAAGTTACAAAGACAGGACGGGGGGTTTCCATATACTGGGCACCGGGGCCCCCGTTTTATTAACATCTTACATTAACGTGGGCATATTTGTTATCATTCATGATCCGATATTGATGCATTATGATGAACTAAAGACCGTACTTTATTCAGATTCAGATGTTCCTTGTTTTTTTTTTTTCCTTTAATGAGCTTGATAGTTTTGAGGAGCACCTGTTTGTTAGGAACACCTTAGGAGGAATTTCCTGTGTGCGCCCCTCCCCTCCCCCCTTATGGAGTGGGGAGTTTGCTCTGGAGTCTGTAAGTAATGAGTCCTTCCTGGGAAGTAGGCAGCACGGAAGCATCGCGGGTGAGGCAGAGAAGGGCGGGTGTGAGCCTTGAGAGGCTAAGCGAGCTCTTCCAGATGTGGGTCTGGCTCTGGCTCCCCCGGATGTTCATGGGGTCCCCTCTCTGCTTCTGAATGATGGGACTCTCCAAGGGCTGACACTAGCCCTTAGCCTGCTATTGGGCTTTGTCCCAGGTACAGTGGCGATGCATGCCAAGGCTACCTGAACTCTGTGCGTGAGCTTGGCAAGAGTCCGGGAAGGAACGGGGCCACTAATGGGACAGACATTGCCAGACCTTGAGGACCGTACTGACAAATCTTGGGAGAGTTGGATGCTCATTTTATGGAACTGGAACATTGTAGCAGATGCCTTTTAGCTCCTGTGATAGCCTGCCAACCCTAGTAGTGGTCACCCTCATTATACAGAGGAGCCACTGAGGCACAGAAAGGTGGAGGCAAATGGCAGAGCTGAATCTGACCCTCGCTGTCTTGCTCCAGGGTCAGCATTCTCAACTACCGTGTGAGGGTCCACTCTTCCCTTGTCCGACGAGAGCCATGTAGAGCCATTTGTGAGGGACCTGGCACTTGGGCAAGACTGGAGTGTAAAACATTTCCCACCAGGGTGATCCTGGATGAGTCATTGAACCCCTCTGGACCTTTGTTTGCTTATCTGTCAAATGGCTGAAATAATACTCCTCTCGCAGGATTATTTGCCCAGCATGTCTTGACCTATTTAAATCCATATGGAGTAGGATTCTTCACGAGCTTTTTATTAAACCCGTGGCCTTGTTAAAGGAGGTGCTCAGTTAATGTGCGCCATTATTCATGGACTCATCCAGCTAACTATCGAGCGCCTGTTGTGTTAGATCCTGGGGAGGTAGAAGAGGGAATAAGACCCAGCCCTTCCCCTCATTGAGCTAATTGTGCTTCTCTGGGTTTCTTTTGCCCGATTGCATTGACTTATCCCTCCAGCAGCCTACTGCACAGCAGTAGAAATGGTAGGCGCCCTTGGCTTATTTCTGACCCTATCAGGAATACCTCAAGTTTCATCTTCAGGGTCAAAGTGTATGTATTTTAATATGTCAAGAAAGTATCCACCCATTACGATTTTCTTGACAGTTTTGATGAGGAATGAGAGTTGAATTATGTCCTAGACTTCTTAGGATCTGTGGAAGAATATGGTTTTATTCTTCTTAGATCTCTTATGCAGACTTTATATTAGATTTCCTACTATTGAAAAATTACTGGCTTACACGCCACTTGGTCACTGTGTGTTATTTTCTTACAGTGGTGGGGCTGGTGTGGGATGAAATCTAAGATTCCTGTCAGCAGTATTCACGAGTGGCACTTGTCTGTAATGTGTCTTTTGGTGTGCTGTGTGGTTTGGATTTCTTTACTTTTCTATGCCCAGGAACACTGTAGGTACTGTTGGAACTGTTGCATTTCTAAAGTTGTGATCGAATTCCCCCATGAAACCATCCGGGCCTGATGCCTTTTTATGCAGTTGTCCTAGGATTGCTTTCTCTGTGGTGTGTACGTGAATTACCTTGCACTTTGTGTCTACTGGAGTCCCTTTTGGTACATTGTATCTTGCTAAGAAATCATTCACTTCACTTATCTTGATTTTCAAATTTGCTTTAGAAACCTGCAAAGTAGACTTTTCCTATATTTCGCTGTCTCCCTCAGTTGAAAAAAGTGATGGAAAGAATGGGGACCAAGCCGTGGGAACTGTGGCCACTGCTCCGTACCTCATTGTGGAGGGGAGAGAGCTGTACGCATCATCAGTGGACAGATTAGAAGCGGAGTTCCTTTATGTGTGCTTGTGGATTCAATGAAATGAATACTTCTCCCAATATGTAAAATAATGGGAGAGCTGGACAGGTACTGGGAGTCTCCGTCACTCCAGAGGTGTCACATCACCTCTGGGGACCATCAGGGACCGACCTCTTGGCAATGATCACTTCTGGGAGACCTCAGTGGGTCTCGTGTGTCCCTCCTTCACTTCCTGGGAAGCTAATGCAAATGGTGCCAATCTTGACCTTTCATAAAGGCCAATAGACTCCTGGCCATTGCTTGTAGAGTCTATCCTGGTGATCCCTAAACTTGTTAGTTCATAGCCCTTGGAAGAGCTGACGAAAGCCACCGATCCTATATGCACCCACTGTAGGAGCGTGCGTGTGCACACTGTGCATGGGCACAACCCCAGCCCGCCCCTCCTGCCTTCCACGTGCCTTTTAGACCATTTTCAGATAGCTCCAGACCCCGCCGGAGCCCCTTGCCTCACGTCCCCTGTACTTCCGCTCAGGAACACCTGCTCTCAACCCATTCACAGGGGACAATGAAAACCTGATTCTTTCAGCAAACACTCGCTGAATGCTGGTTGTGTGCCAGGCCCTGTGGGGGTGTAGAGACAATCAGATGTGGTCCTGCCCTTGCCTGGCCCCCGGGGCCAATGTGGGACCCGGCCTGGTAAACAAATAGGGACAAACGAGGTGCTGGGATATGGGATCATAGGGTGTTTTTGGTGCTTACTAAAAATAGAGCTCTACCCTAAGCAAGCAGGTTCGCTAAACACATGTGACATCCAGAGACGTTGCCGTCTGCGTCCAGTTAAGGACGGGCCTTATTAAGCCGGCTTTGTACAAATAGTGTCTCCAGGTGCAGCCGGAAAGGCGAAGTGAAGGCGAGGATTGAGCGGCCCCCTTGTCAGGGAGGCAAAGGAAAGGGGGAGAAAGTTGCCCTAATCATGCTTCACTGTTGAACTCACATCATCCACGCTTCCAAATTAAAGGCCCCCTGTTCTTGAGGTGAATGGGAAGGCACCTCTTTGAACCTCAGAGCAGTGTTGTTTGGGTTGGTTCCCAAGGCTTCGGGTCCTGGAAGGTGATGAGGTTGAATATATTTGAAAAAGGCAGCACTGTGGCCCATGGTTCTCAGTCCTGGCGGCCCTTGGGACCAATGAAGTCAGACTCTTTGAGGGAGGGGGGGTCCATTGCCTTTGCTGAGCCACGCGGAGGTAAATGGCTGTTGGGGTCCCGTGTCTCTGCTGTCAGCACTCCCACTCAGCCGTAATGTCACGGACTTGGGCTCTGAGGGGTCCCGTGTATGGTAGTCCAGGGTGCGTTCACTCCTTCTATTTGATATTTATAGAATTATCAACTTTATGTCTGCTGCTATCCTAAGGGGTTATACTCTTGCAGAAAAATAAAAATGGTAAAGGACAGGAAATGAATGGGAGTTATGTTTTTCTATTGCTTTCTGCATGCTGGTGGGTTATCATGCCTCCTGGGGTGCCTGCTCCCCCAACTCCAAAGGCCATTGGCGCGGCGAGTCAGACCACCAGATCTGAAACCAGAAAACCGTGACTTGAAGTTCTGACTTCCTGTCTCCTACCTGAGTGACCTTGGCCGGTAAGAGTACCTGGCCTCATTACTAAGTGCACAATAAGTAATTGCCAAATGAATGGATGAGAAGTTGCATAATAATTCCTTATTAATGGTCCGCCTCTGGGCATGTGATTTTGCTTCTCTGGGTTTGTGTTTTCTCACCTGTGCGGTGGGGATGGTGATGGCAGTGCCCACCTGCTGGACCGGAAGTGAGGTCACCGGGAGGCGGGGCTGTGCAGAGATTGGGTGGCCGTTGACAGTGGTGATGGGCTCTGAGCTAGCTTTCACCTCCTGACTTTCTGAGGGCATTGGCTCCTTGGAGAGACAACCTGACCTTGGCTGAGTTCTGAGCCTTAAGAGAAGGAATAAAGAAGAGTCTGGTCCTTGGAGTCGAGCGCCTGGCTGCCAGGCTTGAGTGGGTGTTCTAGCAAGTTGTCTAACTTAAGGCACCTTCCACTCTGGCTCCTGCCTCAGCTCTAGAACTTGGCCGTCTGCAACAGCTTTCTCAAATGTCCAGACTCCAGGGCTTGGAGTTTGTATTGTGCCTGCCTCTCCTGGGGGCAGGCAGGGTTTCCCCGGGTGTCCCTGCCCTGGCCCCCTGGGACCCTTGAGCCTGGGCCAGGAAGGAGCAGCCCTGGGGAGTGCAGTGGGATGGATGCTTGTGGCTTCCCCCTCCCCCCTCGAGAAGGGACTTCCTCCTGCTCTCCTCCGCAGCACAGGAAATAGCGGCGGCTTCGCACAGCTCCGGCCAAACTTAGCTTCCCCAGGCTGGTGTGAGGTTTGTGTTTTTGCTGATTGTTCAAACTGTGCTCAGGGAAGACGGCAAGACTTGACCCCGAGGGCTCTTCCTGGGAAGGGCCTGGGGCTGTCTGCTTCTCTCCCTGGAGCAGAGGCCACCAAGGGTTACCCCGAAACAAGAAGAATGGCCTTTGACTTTTTCCTGAACTTGTATGATGAACTTTTCCCACAATAGGAAAGCAGAGAGATAATGATATGAATAACTCCCACGTTCCCAGCACCCAGCTTCAGTCATTCCCAGCATCAGGGGCGCCCGGGGCCTCAGTCGGTGAAGCATCCGACTTCTGCTCAAGTCACGATCTTCCAGCTCGTGAGTTCAAGCCCCACTTTGGGCTCTGTGCTGACAGCTCAGAGCCTGGAGCCTGCTTCAGATGCTGTGTCTCCCTCTCTCTCTGCCCCTCCCCTATGCTCTCACATGCACTCTCTCTGAAAAATAAACATTTAAAAAAATAAAAAAAAATTATTCCCAGCATCAGGCCACTCGCCCCTCCCCCTGGACATATTCTCTGCACCCCCCTACTCCCAGTTCCTTTCAATCAAATTCCAGATGGTACATTATTTTGTCAATCACCAGAGTAGTCTGTGGCTCTCAAAGATAAGGATTCAGGAAGAGTCCAAAGCCACCATCAACCCTAAAACAGCACAATAACTACTTAATTTCAAATGTCTGTTTGCAGATTTCCTGCCTGTGTCACAAGTATTTTGCCGTGAACTTGTTTTGAACCAAGATCCAAACACGATCTTCATGTTGTATCTGCTTGCGGGGACCATTGCGTCTTATTCTAGGAGCTTCCCCATCAGTCTGCTTTCCTGCTAATGGTGGAAGAAACCAGGCCAGTGTTCTGTGCGGTTCTCCACCTGCCGGCCCTCCTAGTGGCCTTCCTGGGGTGTCTTTTAATAGGTTCCTCTCTCCTTTGCATTTCTTTTTCTTTTTTTTAATGTTTTATTTATTTTTGAGAGACAGAGAGAGACAGTGTGAGCAGGGGAGGGTTAGAGAGAGAGGGAGACACAGTATCTGAAGACAGGCTCCAGGCTCTGAACTAGCTGTCAGCACAGAGCCTGATGCGGGGCTCGAACCCACATCTGTGAGATCATGACCTGAGCTGAAGCCAGACGCTCAACAAACTGAGCCACCCAGGCGCCCCTGTCCTTTGCATTTCTTGTAACTGGCATTTTGATAGAAAGCCCCCTGCCTTGGATTTTTAATGCTTTTTTTCTCACGCCCCTTGGTATGGGGGAGGGGACCTAGATGTCCCAGGCAGAGACCAAGCTATGAACAGAACCAAGGGACTGCTTTGCCTCTGATTGGCACTTGGGCTCTCCCTGCCTCCTCGTCTGAGGTTTGAGGAAAGAACCATTTTCTCCACTGGGCCTGGTTTAGTTAAGATGCATTTCTAAAAGCCAGCCCTTCCTGTGTGAATTTTAATTCAGCCGTGCCTGGGGGAGCTTTCTGAAGGGAGGAAAGTCGCCTGCAAAACCCAGGATTTATAAAGGTCTTTATCAAAACAGACCTGCTTGGGCATGCCTGCCAAAGGGGGAATGTTACTTATTTATTTATTTATTTATTTATTTTAGTGTTTATTCATTTTTTTTTGAGAGAGAGAGAGAGAGAGAGAGAGAGACAGAGCACAAGTTGGGGAGGGGCAGAGAGTGAGGGAGACAGAGTCTGAAGCAGCCTCCAGGCTCTGAGCTGTCAGCACAGAGCCCGATGTGGGGCTTGAACTCACAAACCTCGAGATCATGACCTGAGCCGAAGTCAGACCTTGACTGAGCGAGCCACCCGGGCACCCTTAAAGGGGAAATGTTAAACGAGGAGGGCAAGAACTTTGTCTGCAGTGCCTGTAACAGTTACTGGAAAGACTACAGACCGGCAGTCTTCACCTGTGTGATCAGAGGAAGGTGGGCCGCAGGTCTGAAACCCGTAGTCAGGGACCGACCTCCCCTCCGTTGCCCCGGAGAAAGGCGGAATGTCACGAATGGCTGGGGTTGGCAGGGCCACTGATCCAGGGTGCCTGCCCCTGGGAGTGTGGCACCAAAATGAAACCTGGGGGAAAGTGTAAATAAAGAACGTGTCAGTCCATCAGGTAGTAATTTAAAATCTCTGCCCCTGGCCAAGTTCAGGGGCCCCCTCGTGGTTCTCGGGGAAATTTCCACTTGGATTTCAAGTTGGCCCGAGGAAAGGTGGCAGTCAGCCTTTCAGGCAGCGTCAGGGGCTTGGGAGTCAGCTGGGGGTGCGGCTTTGAGGGGTCAGCACGAGTGAGGGGCCTTTGCTGCGTTGATTAGAACATGTGACCCGGCCCGCGTTCCCTTATGCGGGCCTTTGACGGAGGGATGGCTTAGCCATGGTGAGCCCAGTTTCTGAGGCAGGATTATCTGAGGTCTATTTCTGGTTCTGACCGGATCTTTCCTTCTCATTTTGTTGAGGAAGCTGTCTGAGCCTTGTCTGTCGTGCACCACGTGACACGTGGAAGGCGGGCTCTCCTGTTAGAAATGGACCTCACTAAGTCAAGTTCGAGGTCAAATGGCCTTTAACCCTAAATTGTGTGCCGTCCTATGGGGGAATGCTGCAAGGGGTTGAAAAAGAAACTGGCTGCATATTACACAGGTGAATTTCGGAATGTGGGGCGAGAGGTGTAACCTGGGCACCCTGTAAGGTTTCATTTGCGAGATGTTCAAGAACAGGCAAACCTGGTCTCTGGTGAGAGAAGCCAGGCCGGGTAGGGTGACCGGCTGGGGAGGGCTGCAAGGGAACCCTCGGGTGGAATGGGAATGTTCTGTCTCTTGAGTGGTGGACGTAACCAGGTCCACGGCTCTGTCCAGAGGCACGAGGTGTCCATTTATGGTTTATGCATTTTTGCTGCACCTAAACGAGGTCTCAGTTTGAACCCCGGCTCTCCCCCTGATGATTTTGTGGCTTGGGGTGAATCTCTGCACCCTTAAGCCTCAGTTTCTCCATCTGTAACACAGAGGACCCAACAACACCTGCCTTCCAGGGAGGGGTGTAGGCTGCAGAGGAGGAGACGGCACTCGTGAAAGCCAGAGGCCCAGTGACTGTCCGCTCTTGCAGTGAATAAAAATAGGAAGGTCTCTGAGCTTCTTGAAAACAGGAGGGGCCCATGGAATGACTAAAGTAGCAGGAGTGGTCTATTGCACCCCAGGTTGAGGATGGCGGTGAGGACGCGTGTCCGCACGATGTCCGGGCTCCGCTGCCTCCATCCTAGAGCTGACCTCCATGCATGTGGGTTGCAGACTCCATACTTCCCGACTTCTCTCCGGAAGGGCTGTGTGTCCGCCCGTGGGCGCGTGTGGGTTTGCAAACGGACACACCAGCAGCCGGCCGGTCACTTGCAAATCATCCCGGGTCTTGTGTCCCGGGCGCCTGCCTCCTGGCAGCCTGTGAAGCAGGACCGAGTCTTCCTCTCTGTCCCGTCTGCCGCAGGCGGACGGCTGTCTCAGCCGGGACAAGGACAGCAAAGAGCGTAGCGCTCAAGGTGGCTTTTTCCAGCGGTTCCACGCTGACGAGACGGCTTGGGAAACTGCCCGCCTTCGCTCACTGGCATTTCTGGACCTGACTTATCTGGATGGAATTTCTCGCCTTTCGTGCCCTGCGCCTGTACGTGTCATCTCTTGAGTGACGAATGCGACCACCTGATTCTCTGGCGTTATAATACACACGATTCACTGACGGGGAAGCCAACTCCTGTCCTGTGCACGGGGCGGGGCCTGGGGGGCTTTGGGGAAAGCTGGCTGAGCCCCGAATCTGTTACTTGAAGGCGGCCTTCGCTGGAGGCAGTGCAGGCCACCAGATGGAACAGCTTCCCCTTCCTGCCCCTTTTTGGTGATTGCTCACCCCCCCGCCCACCGAGGTTAGGAGAGTCATGGGGTGGCGGGAGGCAGGGCTCGTTCCCTCCACCTTCTCCCACTTCCCGCTGGTACTCTGTGGTGCCAGGTTGTGGCATCCTGAGTGTTGCCGCGGCAACAGACTGGGTGACTCAAACCCAGGGCCTGCGACTCGCACCACCTTGGGGTGTGAGCTCATCCAGTGGTGGGTCTGCCGCCTCAGACGGGGCCGGTCCACAGCCCCGGGGCCCTGTGCCAGCCCGAGGGGTGTCTGGCTCCTGGGCCTCGCCCTGGCTGCTTGCCTCCAAGTCCCTCAGGCCTGAAGGCCCTGGTTCTCCTTGTCCCCCAGCCCCCTCCCCTGCCCTCCCCCAAAGGACAGACCCTAGTAGGTTCCCTAGCTGGGTTTCTATTTTGGTCATTCTATTCTGCTTCCTGAAAATTCCACCCGCCCGTAGTTCTAGGCAGAGAAGATGTTCTCTTGCTGTTCCTTTTTTTTTTTTTTTCCCAAAAGTGATCTGTTGGCTGGTGGGTTGGCACCGACCTCAGACTTGGCCGTGTGTCCCCCGAGGGTGAACAACGCGCCTGAAGAGGCTCCAGGAGGGGAGGTCCTGGCAGAGACCACCGTGTGGCCTGACCGTGATTTTAAAATAAATCGTTGACTCAATCCTGGGGCAAACAGAGGGACTGTGAACGTTTCAGAGGAAAGGAATTCATGTCCTTAGTGGTCAGTTGTCTCCTGATGGGATCCCCCAGAGCAGCTCTGATTCTTTAAAAAAAAAAAAGTTTTTTTATTTATTTAGAGACAGAGCAAGTAGGGGAGGGGCAGAGAGAGGGGGAGAGAGAATCCCAAGCAGGTTCCGTACTCTGTGTGATGTGGGGCTCGAACTCAGGAACTGCAAGATCATGACCTCAGCTGAGACCAAGAGTCAGATGCCTAACAGACTGAGCCACCCAGGCACCCCAGAGCAGCTCCAATTCTTGGGGTACCTCATCTCTTCAGCTGAGTACCCTGTAACCCGGTTTTGGGGTTAAGGTATCACCATCCAAGAAATAGCCCCTTTCATCAAGAGCAGGCTAGAATAATGGTCACAAGGTAGAGGGGCCAGACTGCTACTTAGAAGCTGTGTGACCTTGGGAAAGCTGGTCACCCTCTCTGAGCCTCATTTCCCCATTGGTAAACTTGCTTCATAATGGGAGACCAACGTTAAAGGCATACACAGCAGTTCTTGGTGTAAAGTAGTGGTATAGACATGTTAGGCATCATTAGTTTTGTTACTGCAAGCAGCTCCCTGGGTCCCTAACACTTCAATAAGATTCCGTCGATCAGTTCCCAGATGACCTGATGGGGAAGGGGGGCGGTGGAAAGAGTAAAAGCATAAAATAGAGGGGGTGTTGGAAGCCTTCTTGACCTACTCCACATAATTTCTGAAGGCTAGCGGAAAAAGCATTCTCATCAACAGTAAAACCTTGGTGTGCGAGCACAATGCATTCTAGAAACATGCTTGTAATCCAAAACACTCGTGTATTAAAGCGAATTTCAAGAACCATTAGCTCAGTTGTGATCATGTGACATTCGGCATCACATATGACTCACATTGCAAGATACTGCTCACTTACCAAGTTACAATTTATTAACGATGTTTGCTCATCTTGCCGAACGATCACAGAATAAGTTACTCGCCATCCAAGGTTTTACTGTACTGACTAATCCATCTTATTTTCATGAAGAATTCTTTCACTTTTTTTATTTTTGAGAGAGAGAGAGCAAAAGAGAGTGAAAGAGACCAAGTATGAGTGGGGGAGGGACAGATTGAGAGGGAGACACAGAATCCGAAGCAGGCTCTAGGCTCCGAGCTGTCAGCACAGAGCCCAACTCCGGGCTCAAACTCATGAACTGTGAGATCATGACCTGAGCCGAAGTCTGATGCCTAACTGATAGAGCCATCCAGGCGCCCCTTACAAGTAGACCCTACATCCAACATGGGCTTGAACTCATGACCCCAAGATCAAGAGTCATGCTCTCCACTGAGAAAGCCAGCCAGGTGCCAGCCCTTCTTTCTTTCCTTCCCTTCCTTCCTTTTTCTTTCTTGTCTTTCTTTTCTTTTCTTCTTTTTTTTTTTTTTAACACTTTCTGAAGGCATTGAGGGCTAGTGTGTGTCACACAGGCAAGTTGTAAAATAAAGCAGTGAGTGCAGAGAGAGGGTGGAATTTTCATTTAAAAAGGCTATTCTTTCCATAATAACAATCATCATCACCATCATCATCATCATGATACACTCATAGACCCAGTTTACTGAGTGCGTACTGTGTGTGCTTTGGGCTTCAGGTGCATTAGGTGAACTCTCAGGCTGGTGGCGTCACTGACTTCATCACCGTGTGATCCACCAGGACTCGGGGGTCCCCCTGGTCACTCGGTCCAAGGGCAGGGCAGTGGAGCTGGGGTCCCCTGACCCTGTGCTGAGTGAGGCCCGGATCTCCGCACTGACGCCTTGCTGAGGTGGGGCTGGAGTGGCGTCCCCAGCACCCCGTCCTGCAGTCTCCAGCAGTGGCTGGAGATCTCCCCGGACATTCGCAGGGCCCGGGTGCTGGGGCACCCCTGGGAAGCCGCGGAGGGAGGGTGATGAGAACTGGGACTTGCGGTGTGACTTCCTTGCTGGGGCTGACGTGAGCAGATGCCTCGTTTCGGAAGCATTTTGGGTTTGGGGGCCTGGCTCCCAGATTACTGCCGGCATCGCTCGCTTGGGCCGGTGGTGTGTGCAGGGCCCGCGTGTGACACGCTGTACAGAGCCAGGTTCCCGGCTTGGGGGCGGGGAGTGGGCATGCCGACCGCGGACACCTCTGGCAACACGTGGAGACATCTTTGGTTGTCACGGCTCGGGGGGGTAGGGATGCTACTGGCATCTAACGGTTAGAGGCCGGGCGTGCTGCTAACCGCCTCCCAAGAGGAATCCTCTAGCCACAAATGCCACCAGCTCCGAGGGAAAGGGCTCCCAGCCCGGTGCCTGATGGTGCTCTCTGGTCTGCCCGGGTCCGATCGTGGGACCTTGGGCATTACAGCTCCTTGGGTCTCAGTTTCCTTGTCTGTAAAAGGGGACTACCCAGTGCCCACCTCGTAGGCGGTTGTGAGGATGGAATAACCCACCGTGTGGAATGTGCCTGGCAGGTCAGTTCTCAATAAATGTTAGCTGCTTTCCTGATTTGTTGTTACTAGTGATTCAAGATCCCTACCTGCCCCCGAAAAGCTCACAGTCCAGCAGGGAGACCGACGATCAATAGACTTCATTACGTGATCGTGCAGGTTTTCTGGGAACACAGAAGAAGAGCTTTCTGATCCAGACTAGGGAATCAAGGGGGGCCTTCAGGAGGAGGTGGCTCAGGTGTAATCTTGGTGGGCAAATAACGGCTTGCTCGGAGAAGTGAAGAGGTTTGGAAGGGAGTTCCAGGCACGAGGAACAGCATGTACGAAGGCACAGAGGCGCAGAGGCGTTGGAGCAGCCACCTCTGAAGCCCCCATCACAGCTGCCCCCTTCTTCCTCCCTCTGACTACGGATGTGGGCTGGGTGAGCCATGGCAGCTGAAGCGGTCTGGCGTGGTCCGCTGGCGAGGGCATTGCATGAAACGAGCGCCATTTATTTGCAGCGCTACTTGGCTTTGAACTAGTCCGAGGGAGAGCCTATTAGGCACAACCATGTCTTTCTGGCACTTACTATTCCCTCCCCACCTCCAGCCTTAAAGAAGGTAGGCTCACTGGGGCTGTGGAAATGTTCCGCAGCTTTATTGTAGTTGTGGTTACCAGGGTGTATAGCATTTGGCAAAATTCGTCAAACTCTCCATATTCAAAACCCGCGTATACACATTCTACCTCAATAAAAAGAGAACATTCAGAGGCAGAGAAAGGGTGGGCCTCCGGGCAGAGCCTCTGGCCGGCCACAGCGTCTCGAGTCTTGAATTCAGTAACTTTTATTTTTATTGTGTTTTTACCCTGCCTTCTATTGATGGAGGTGACACAGATTTTCCATTTGTGGTAGTGGTATAAAGTTTCCTTTTAAAATGAAAAAAAAAAATTAAAGTACTAGGTGAGTGCATTTAAATAGAAATATTAAGTGAATAATATTTACCGGTGGTACGTGGCTAGAGCAAAGATCTTGCAAGGGGTAAAAAAGAAAACCAGCAACAAGATTTTTGGAACCGTTTCTGAGAAAATCTGGCGGTTGTGAGATGAAACCAGCTTCGCCTGGTTGCTGCGTGGGCATGACCGTGACCCCCAGGGGCCGGCCGGGAGGGGGGCCGACGTGAGAGGGGAGACGGGTTTATCGTGAGCCGTTTGTCCCGGATACTTGGTGCCCAACACCCAGGGGGCCGAGAAGGGAATGATAGTAAATTACCTTCAACCTCCCTGCTTGCTCTCAAACTTTCAGAATCTTGAGAGGAAAAGAAAATGGAAACACTCGGCTGCTTGGAGTCATTAAACCCCACGTAAACGCTCTGGATGCTTTCGCTCAGCAGACCTGCCTTTCCGTTTCGCGCTGCCTGCCAGCGAGTGTGAGTCGTGTGTGTTTTTGGGGCCGAGTTTCTGTGACTGTTCCCATTGGCCCTGAGAGGGGGTGTTTGGGATGACATGGGCTGTGGCCCTTTCTGATGAGGCCAGAGGCTCTGCTGAGAGACTCTGTGTGCTTGGTTTTTGCTGGTTCACAGGGCAGCGGATTATCGGGGAAGGTTGTGGGACACGGGTTTGAGGACCGTCTCTTGCTAGAATAAGAATTGGCGCTCCGGTACCTGCTGGGAAGGTGTCCGTGTGCGTGTGTTAGTGCCTGACAACTTGAGAACCTGCAGACCCTAGCTTGAAAAATCAAAGGAGGGGCACCTGGGGGGCTCAGTCGATTGAGCGTCTGATTTCAGCTCAGGCCATGATCTCACTGTTCATGGGTTGAGCCCCGCGTTGGGCTCTGTGCTGACAGCTCAGAGCCTGGAGTCTGCTTCTGCTTCTGGGTTTCCCTCTCTCTCTGACCCTCCCCTGCTCGCTCTGTCTCTGTCTCTCAAAAATTAAAAAAAAAAATTATAAAAAAAAAATCAAAGGATTTCACAGCCAGAAGGGACCAGGAAGCTGATCTGGTTTAGTGCCGTCCTGTTATTAACGGGAAGGTTGAGACATGGAGCTGGGTGGGGGTCTTTTCCAAGGTCACCTAGCTAGTTAGTGGCAGCACAGGACTGGGTCTCCATTTCCTGCTTCTTACTCCAAGCTGTCATTACTATATATCCTGTCATGCCCTGTCACCTTCCAAATAAAATAAAATCCTGATTCTTTTGGGAATCGTATTTCTTTTCTCTAGGTAATACAGAAAGCAGAATCTCCTTTCGGCCTTGCCTCCGCCGTCTGATAACTTAGTTCTGTTCCCTGGAAGAAGTCCCTGTTACCTGTCACTTCCAGAGAGAGCCTAAGCACCCAGGAGCTGTGTGTGTGTGTGTGTGTGTGTGTGTGTGTGTGTGCGTGTGTGTGTGTGTGCGCATTTTCTTATCCTCTGTTTGGTACTGTGCATACTGTATGTACCTTGCTTTTCTTTGATACTTTATCTTGTGGTCATTCCATATCAAGGCTTAAGGAACTTTTCAACCCTTTATATAGCTGTATTGTTTTTTGTTTTTGTTTAACACTTAACATTTTATTTACTATAAACTGTATCTCATAGCAGCTCACAGTTTTTTTAAGTCTGTTTATTTTTGAGAGAGAGAGAGAGAGAGAGAGAGAGAGAGAGAGAAGATATGAATATATCCCAAGCAGGCTGCACACCATTAGCACAAAGCCTGATTACAGGGCTCAAACCCACGAACAGTGAGATCATGACCTGAGCCCAAATCAGAAGTTGGTTACTTAACTGAGGGAGCCACCAGGTGCCCCTGTTTTTGTTTCTTAAAGTTTATTTATTTTGAGATAGTGAGCATGAATAGGGGAGGGACAGAGAGAGAGGGAGACAGAGAATCCCAAGCAGGCTCTGCACTGTCAGCGCGGAGCCAGAAACCGTGAGATCATGACCTGAGCCAGTCAGTCGCTTAATTGCCTGAGGCACCAGCACCGCTGCGGGATAAATTTCTAAAGGGCCGTTGCTCGGTTCCAAAGAGATGTATTTGGAATTTTGATAGATATTACCAAATTGCCCTCTCTTGAGGTTAGATCTTTCTCTCCTTTTGGTTGGATATTAGCACCTTTGAGTAGTAGTTGAAATATTTCACATAGACTTTTCTGAACTAATTTTTTTTTTTATTCCGCTGACCAACACGTATTTTGGGTGGGGCTGTCCAGGTGCTGGGAATACCCTAGGGGGTGAGAGAGCCCTTATGGAATTTCCTGTTGGTAGGGGTGGAGCTGGAGGTTGGAAGAGAGGCAGGCAACAGCCAACTAACTTCACAGTTTCTCAGTTGGAATTTTGGGAAGTGTATGGACAGAACAGAGACGTGTGAGTGGCCTCTGATCTAGCCAAGGAGATCAGGAAGGCTTCCCCAGCACATGACGCTTTAGCTGGAAGGAATGAGTGGCTTTCGATTTGTAGAGAAGGGACGTGGGTGGGGTGGGGGAGGAGCTGTTGTGGCAGAGGGAACAGCAAATGCAAAGGTCCTGAGGCAGAAAGAAGGCAGGTGCTTTCTAAGAACAGAAAGACTGCCAGTTTGGCTGGAGTCCAAGGGAGAGTAGACAGAGGTGAGGCTAGATGTGGCAGGCAGGGCCTGGCTGGCTTAATTGAGGTTGTTCATCTTCAGCCCAAGGCCCGTGAGAAGCCATTTCTGGACTCTTACCTGGGGAGGGGGGTGTACCATCTGGACCCCATGAGATCAGATCAGCTAAACCAGGCAGCCCTTACCCCAGAATAGCCCAGAAAGGACACTGAGGAGGAGGAGGGTCACCTATGCAGTGATCTCAGCTCTCTAAGGAAGGGGCCAGTCACACAACTGTAGGAAGAGGTCCCATTTCTGGCTGCCTGGACCTTGGACATGATTCTTCCATTGTTTGCTCGCTTGGCAAATGTTTATGGACAGCCTGTGCTAGGTGTCTGGCAAACAATGCTGAACCTTGATAGATATGGTCCCGGCACGGGTGCAGCATGGAGTCTAGCACATGGGTCACAATCTTCTATAAAGGGCCAGATAATATTTCTGGTTCTGTGGGCCATAGAGTGTGTGTTGCAACTCTCAACTTTGCTATTGATGTTTAGTTTTGAGTGAGCGAGCGAGCAAGAAAGCAAGAGAGGGAGAAGGTCAGAGAGAGAGGGAGACCCAGAATCCGAAGCAGGCTCCAGGCTCTGAGCTGTCAGCACAGAGTCTGATGCGGGGCTCGAACTCACAAATGGTGAGATCATGACCTGAGCCAGAGTTGGACGTTCAACCTACTGAGCTACCCAGGCGTCCCTATCAACCCTCCTGTTGTAGTGCAGAAACAAGCCACAGACCATATGTAAATAAACAGGGACAGGTGCCTTCCAATAAAACTTTATTTACAAACACAATCTGTTGGCCTGCCCCTGACCTGTCAGGATGAGATTCCCTAAGCAGATAATACCTATGTGGTGTGAGCTGGTAACAGGTGTTAGGGAAAAGGGGTAGAGAGCGACACGGGTGGGGATGGAGGGCATCTTTCTGACGGGCCTATCTAAGGAAGCGTTGACTGGACACGCACATGAAGGAATTAAGAGAAGCAGCCGTGTGACGCTCTTGGGGGGAGAGTTTCCGACAGAGTGAACGGCGCTTGAGAACTTGAAGGCCAGAGTACTTGAACAGCAAAGAGGTCAGCGGGCTGTTGCTGAGTCAGGCTGGGAACAAAAGAGGCAGGTGCGGATGGTGAGACAGGCCAGGGCTCAGGGACAAGTGCATCCAGGACTTCAGATCACATTTGGGGGAAGCCTTTAAAGTTGCGCAGATGGGTGTTTCAAGAGGCTACCATGTGGCCAACGGACGGGAGGGGGTGCAGACAGAAGCGGGGAGCCCAGGGAGGAGGTGACTCAAGTCCAGGTGAGAGAGGATGGCCGGCGCCTTAGGCTGGGGGCTTGTGGTGGAGAGGCACACACGGGTGAATGTGGCTTCTGTTTTGATGGGAGGATCACCAGGACTCGCTGTGGATTGAGTGTAGTGAGGCGTGTTAGAGGTGTCAGGCTGGACCAGGCCCTGGCGGGGAGGTGGGGGGAGGGGCTGTGCTGAGTAGAGGGGCTTGCTGGGGGCCAGGGCGCTGGGAAGAACAGCTGTTTTGCTCCCTAAATCCACTCTCCAGCATGGCCCTCTGGCAGTGGCTCAGAAGCCCGAGACAGAGGCCACTACTAAAGAAAAATCCGGTCCGCCTGCCTCCATAGTTTGGGAGATTGTCTAGCCATGGCTCTGCCTCTCTGAGGGACCAGGGGCTTGTCTGTGGGATTTCTCATCCTGCTAATTCCGTGTCTTTGGGTGCATCCCTTCCCTTCCCTGGGCCCCAGCTTCCACATCTGTAAAATGGCACAAGATAAGATGTGACTCGGGGGTCCTGGTTCTAAGTTAAGCCACTATTTACACTTGAGTGTGAGCAGCTGGGATTTGAACCCGGGGCCGCACCAAACGCGCAAAATGTTAAAACAAGCCTACGTCCGTGGTTTCCAGACTGCGGGTCCTGACCCCATGGGTGGGCCAGGAAATCTGTTGAATGACTTGCGACCAGCATTTAAACCCAGTAAACCCAGACAAGGGGAGAGATAAGGGTAAGTATTTTTTCGGGAAGCTTTTGTTTCGGTCTCCAGTAGATCTGGCCGAACCGAGTTGTGAGAGAAAGTGTGTTCCTTCCAGGGGTCCCCCCCACAAAAGTCTGGAAGTCCCTGGCCCCCTGTGCCCTGCAGGCCTGTGGCTGGCGCATGCATCCTCTGAGCACCTGCGCTGAAATCTTTCCTCTTCCATCTCTGCCTTGGAGGAGTCTGGGATGAAGTGAGGGAAGGGGGTCCCAGTTTGGGGGTTTGGCACTGCGGGGATTATTTAAAAAAGGAAAAAAAAAGAGACAAAACCCAATCTGTGATTGCTCTGCCTGGGAGTTCTGTTTTAGAGGCTTAAAAAGACCCCTCCCTCCCCCCCCTTCTCTTTCCAGAAGAACCGAATGCGCATAAGGTCGCCAGCCCACCCTCCGGACTCGCATACCCCGATGATGTCCTGGACTATGGCCTCAAGCCATACAGCCCCCTCCCCAGTCTCCCCGGCGAGCCCCCCGGCCGATTCGGAGAGCCCGATGGGGCGGGGCCGCAGAACTTTCTGAGCGCGGCCCCGCCGGCGGGGGCCGCCTCGGGCCCGAGCCCGCGGATCGAGATCACTCCGTCTCACGAACTGATGCAGGCAGGGGGCCCCCTCCGCGGCCGC